>NW_020699373.1:9966555-10011209 GCF_002925995.2 Terrapene triunguis | reverse complement strand
GGCTCAAGGCAGTGGGCAGGCAGAGAGGAGCAAGCAGCGGGCATGGGGATTTGAGGGAGGGGGTGGGCAGAGAGGAGCAAGCGGTGGGTGGGGGGGCTCAAGGGAGTGGGCGGGCAGAGAGGAGCGAGCGGCGGCCGGGGAGTGGGCGGGCTGAGAGAAGCAAGCGGCGGACGGGGGGAGTTGGGGCAGGGGGCAGAGAGGAGCGGGCGAGGGGACTCGGGGAGGGGACGGGCAGAGAGGAGCAAGTGGCAAGTTGGGGAACTCGGGGGAGGGGTGAGCAGAGAGGAGCGAGAGGCAGGCGGGGGGGCTCGAGGGAGGGGGCAGGAAGAGAGGAGCGGCGGGTGGGGGGGCTCGAGGGAGTGGGCGGCGGGCGGGGAGTGGGTGGGCTGAGAAAAGCAAGCGGCGGGCGGTGGGAGTTGGGGCAGGGGGCAGAGAGGAGCAGGCGAGGGGACTCGGGGCGGGGACCGGCAGAGAGGAGCGTTTACGGTTGCCAGGTGTCCGGTTTTCTATCAGAACGCCTGGTCGAAAGTGGACCCTGGCTGCTCCGGTTGGCATCGCCGACTGGGCCGTTAAAAGTCCGGTCGGCGGAGCAGCGGGGGCCCGGGACTAAGGCGGGCTCCCTACCTGCCCTGGGTCCGCGCTGCTCCTGGAAGCAGCCGCCAGGTCCCTTCAGCCCGTAGGCGCTGGGGCGGCCAGGCAGGGACTGGGAGGCTCCGCGACCAATGGGAGCTGCGGGGGGGGTGGTGCCTGCGGGTGTGAAGGCAGCGTGCACCGCGTAGAGCTGCTTGGCCGCCTATGTGCCTAGAGGCCCAGGGACCTGGTGGCTGCTTCCTCAGAGACACGGTAAGCGCCACCGAGACCCTGCACCCCCTCCCACACCCAACCCCCTGCCTCAGCCCGGAGCCACCTCCTGTGCCCCAAACCCCTCATCCCCGGCCCCACCCCCAGCCGGAGCCCTCACCCCCTAACCCCCTGGTCCAGCCCAGAGTCCCCTTCCGCATCCCAAACCCCTCATGCCCAGCCCTACCCCAAAGCCCACACCCCCATCCCATACCCCCTCCCGCACTCCAACCCCCTGCCCCAGCCTGGTGAAAGTGAGTGAGGGTGGGGAAGAGTGAATAATGGAGGGAGGGGAGATGGAGTGAGTGGAGTCTCTGAGAAGGGGGGTGGGGGTGGGGCAGGGGTGTTCGGTTGTGTGATTAGAAAGTCGGCAACCATATGAGTGAGCTGGAATGGGGGTAGGTCTTCGGGGGAGAAGCCCAAGCTGGGGCAGGGCCTCTTGGTGGAGTGGGGGGCCCCCCTCATTCTAGGGAGCTTCCGGTGCTTGTGCCCAGTCTCCATAAACACAAGAGTCACACACCACCTATGATTAGAGGGCAGGCCCAGGTCCCCATACCAGCCACCGGCGAAGTGGCACCGGCAGTGAGCAGGAAAACTACCTTAGCCCATTTGCGGAGAGGGACTTTGATACCCTGGAAGAGGGGACCACGTACGGTGACTCCGCCAGAGGGCTGAGTCATGAAGAGGAGGCTGCAGTTCCTGGAGTGAGATGGGCCTCAGGGCAAGACAGAACAGGTGAAGACACCGCAGAGGAGAGTGCAAAGCCTGGCAGGGCTAATCCCCAGGACGGCAAGGGGGAGAAGCCACCAATGGTGAGTGGACCCTGTGACAGGGTGACTTGATCACAGTCTAAGTACCAACATGGCAGGGGAACAAATATTTAATAATGGGCTTTTCAGCCTAGCTAACAAAGGTCTAACATATCCAATGGCTGAAACCTGAAGCTAGACAAATTCAGACTGGAAATGAGGCATACATTTTAAATGGTGAGTGTAATTATTTAATCATTGATACAATTTACCAAGGGGCATGGTGGATTTTCCATCACTGGCAATTTTAAAATCAAGATTGGGATGTATTTCTAAAAGATCTGCTCTAGGAATTATTTGGGTGAAGTTCTGTGGCCTGTGCTATACAGGTCAGACTAGCTGATTGCAATGGTCCCTTCTGGCCTCAGAATCTAAGGGGACATCTATACCGCCCTCCAGATCGGCGGGTAGTGTTCAATGTATCGGGGATCGATTTATCACGTCTCATCTAGGAGAGTAAGCAGGAGTCGACGGGGCAGCCGTGGCGGTCAACTCACCGCCGTGAGGACGGCCAGGTAAATCAAACTAAGATACTTCGACTTCAGCTACGCGAGTAGCGTAGCTGAAGTTGAGTATCTTAGTTCAAACTCCCCCCGCCCAGTGTAGCCCAGGCCCAAGAATCTGTGCTTTTCTGTCTTGAGGTTGTCTATCAGTATCGAACAGCATGCTAGTTCTTTGACAGGACAAGGAATTTGAGTCTCGAAGCACAAGATGCCTATCACGTATGCAGGATCCATTTGAGGCTGACTTTACTGGAATTTGAAACCAAGCTCTAGCAGGCAATCCCCCAGGCAGCCTTACAGTGCTGAGTCTTGATAGTGAGGGCTCAGATCAAAAGTGCTGCAGCTGCCATGAGAAAACAAATTGTTTTCAACATAACAGCCCCATATGTTTCTAGGAGTGCCTGCCAAGCCACACGAAAGCAGCTTGCTTCTCCAGAAAATTAGGCAGTCTTACTCCGTGTGAATGGAATTTCCTGGATACACTGATGTCCTGCACATACACTGAATAAATCTTAAGACAAAATATTTTATAACCAAAAAGATGTACTGTGGTTTTATATAAAAGGCAGTTCCTGAATTCTTAGTTCAATGCCTCAGGCAGCTGATCTTTCATTTTCTCCCAGTTATTTAAATATGTATTATGCCAGGAAGTTGAAGGTCTCACAGGAAATGTGTTGAATGCATTTTTCCTTGGTTTGTCATACTGCTAGGAAATTCAGGCTTCCTGCATCACGGGGTTAAACCTCTATGGGCCAAAGGTATTGAACTTCACTGCCATGTGCTGATCTCTGAGCGCCTTCACATGCTTTTGCCTCAGCTGTATGCTGCAGCCACTTTTAACTTCTGTGTTGCACCCATGTCAATAGTTTTTAATACTATAACTTGTGTATAAATGAATGAGCTTGTCAGTCTCTAATATAAGAGAAGGACACTGGTTGTTTCAATAAGTTATTAATCTTCTGCCACTTGAGGAAGAGAGAATCCTAGGGCCTGATCCATCTCCCAGTGATGTCAATGGAAAGACTTGAACTGGAGTTGGGATCAGACCTCCCTGTTTTGGAAAATAAATTCTTCACTTGCTGGCATTGCAAATACTCAGACCCTTTTTGTGTGTGTGCCACCCAGGCCACCAATTCTCTATGTGCCTCAAACTATAAGTACCATCCACAGGCATCGGTATGGTGGCTGCGGTAGGGTTTTATGGAGAAGTCAGACTGGGGCGTTGGGGAGAGAGAGGGATCAGTCCTGATTATCTTTATGTCCATAAATGAACCGGGTGCCATTTCCCAGCCCAAGATAAAAATGAAAGTGAAAATAGTTGAGCTGTCGATTAATCGCTGTTAACTCATGCCATTAACTCAGAAAAATTAATCGCAATTTAAAAAATAATCACAATTAATCGCACTGTTAAACAATAGAATACCAATTGAAATGTATTAAATATTTTTTGATGTTTTTATACATTTTCAAATATATTGATTTTAATTACAACAGAGTACAAATATTTGCACTTTTAAAATGATAAACAAAAGAAATAGTATTTTTCAATTCATCTCATACAAGTACTGTAGTGCAATCTCTTTATCATGAAAGAGTAACTTACAAGTGTAGATAGGACAGTTACCTGTTCCGTAACTGGCATTCTTCGAGATGTGTTGCTCAGGTGTATTCCACAGTAGGTGTGCGTGCTCGCCACGTGCACCGGTGCCGGAAGTTTTTCCCTAAGCAGTACCCGTAGTGGGGGAGCCCCGCTGTGACCCCTGGAGTGGCGCCTGTATATCGCGCCATAAAGGGGGCTGCACCCTCCCCCCACCCTTAGTTCCTTCTTGCCAGACAACTCCGACAGAGGGGAAGGAGGGCGGGATGTGGAATACACCTGAGCAACACATCTCAAAGAACACCAGTTACGGAACAGGTAACTGTCCTTTCTTCTTCGAATGATTGCTCATGTGTATTCCACTATAGGTGACTCCAAGCTATACCTGATGGAGGCGGGTAGGACTTTAAGGGTTACCTGGGCAGAGCACTGCCCTACCAAACCCGGCGTCATCCCACGTTTGGGAGACGATCGCATAGTGTGATGAAAAGGTATGGACAGAGGACCATGTAGCAGCCCTGCAGATGTCCTGAACAGGGACATGAGCCACGTAGGCCGTGGACGAGGCCTGAGCTCTCGTCGAATGAGCCTTCGCTATAGGAGGCGGGGGAACCCCTGCCAGGTCGTAACAGGTGTGAATGCATGAGGTGATCCAGCGGGAGATCCGCTGGGTAGAGACCGATCGCCCCCTCATGCACTCGGCCGAAGCAATGAAAAGCTGAGGGGATTTTTGGAACGGCCTGGTCCAGTCTAAGTAAAAAGCCAGCACTCTACACACATCTAGCATGTGCAGGCATCGTTCCTCATTGGAGGAATGGGGCTTAGGACAGAGGACTGGGAGGAAGATGTCCTGATCCATGTGAAAAGCCGAGATTACCTTCGGCAGGCGGGCGGAGCTGGACCTTATCCCTATGGAAGACCGTATACGGGGGCTCGGAGGTCAGGGCCCTAAGCTCCGAGACCTGGCGGGCTGAGGTGATAGCCACCAGGAACGCCACTTTCCATGACAGGTGGGACCAAGAACACGTGGCCAAGGGCTCAAATGGAGGCCCTGTGAGACGGGAGAGCACTAGGTTCAGATCCCAGAGCTGGACCGGGGGTCTAGTGTAAGTGAAGGCCCGATACAGCCCTTTTAGGAACCGGGACGTCATGTGGTGCGGTGCTGGTGGTTCGGCGACCAAGGACTCCTCTCGGTGCTGAGCCGGGACGCCGAGGGTGTTTGGGATGCCCCAGCCACGGAGCGGGGCCTCGGCGGTGTGGCCGCCTGGGGCCACGGTGCCCACTGGTACCACTGTTCTTGCCATGGTGAACCTTGCCACTGCGCCGGCTGAGGCCCAACCAGGGTTACACGTTCCTGAGGGACGGTGCGGCCTGGGGAAGGATGGCTGGGAGCCGAGGCTGAAGAGACCGAGGATCGCACGGTGCCATAGAAGCGGCTCGATTGCTCCCGTGTATGTTGGGTCCGGCCCCGGGATTTAGACCTTGACGACGATGAGACGTAAACGTCGGAGGTGCTATCTCTGGACTCCCGTCGGCGACCGCGGCTACAACACATCAGTGCCGGTGACTGTCGGGATGCACTCCGAGCATGGTGCGCGATGTGTATGATTGGTGGTGCCGATGGCGTCGCGACCTGCTATCACTGTGGCTGGACAAGGTGCCTGCGGCCCCTGTGGACCGAGGAAGACTCCGGCAACTCACTCCCAGGCGACCCCGACAACAGAGTGGAGAACTGACATGGGCTACGGGAAGGCCCCGCGGAGCGAGCAGGGACCTCAGCCTCCGACCTGGCCAATGAGGGCTGGTGGGCGCCCAGCGGTGGCTTCCCTCAGGACTGGGGCCCCAACTCAGGTGGCCCGCTCAGTACCGGCATGATGAGGATGTCGTGCACTGCCTGCTTTGCAGACTGCTTACAAATCTAAGGACCAAATCTTCAAATCATGATAGCGCTATTGACTTCAAAGGAGCTATGCTGATCACACCACCTTATGATCTGGTTTTAAGCTGTTAAGTGGATGGTCGTTTACTACAAAAATAAGAACAGCTATATTGGGTCAGACCAATGGTCCATCCAGCCCAGTATCCTGTCTTCCGACAATGGCAAGTGCCAGGTGCTTCAGAGAGAATGAGCAGAACAGGCAATCATCAAGTGATCCATCCCATTGCCCATTCCCAGCTTCTGGCAAAAAGAGACTAGGGACACTTCAGAGACAGATGGGCAGTCTTCTTACAGGGAAAGAAACACATAGAAAACAGAATCAGAGCTAGACACAGCAGACAAAGATAGAGAGTATTTGCAAAATTTTGATCTGGGTTCAGTTTTTCACCTGGGACAGGATATTTCAGATTTGAGACAAACTCATAAGGAAGTTGCTTAAAGATATATCTACTAGAAGGGCATTTGAATGTGCAGAATTTTGAAACTTCTGTATCACATCAGACCTGACCGCATTTTTCATTGCATCACTATGGAAAACACTCTTGCAGTCTGAAGTCTAAATATGACCTCCTGAACTGTTCTCATGGAGCAACTCTATAATATGATGGTCAATGCTCTCATCTGGCAGCTGGGTTTTTAAGAAAACGTGGTATTCTTGACTAAAATTCTGGCTTGGCTCAGGAGGTCATTGAATGTGGATGATTCTGTCCTTGTTGGTTTTTCAGTACTACTTACTTCCAGGAAAATTTGGAAGCAGCCACCTCCTGCAGTTCTTTGCTAGGATCACTGCCAGACAGAGAGATTCAGGCAGATTCATTTGCTCCACTTTCCCAGTGATTCAGTTTTCTTCCAACACCACCTAATAAAGCTGTTGAACATAGGAAGTGCTGGTAAAAAACTGGTCTTCATTTCCTTCTGGCCCCAGTCACATGACACAAGTCAAAGCTCCAAACTACCACTAGTCAATGGCCCTGGTGGCTGCTGTTATGCCTACCCGTACTCCTTGGGGATCACTGGCAAGGCTCCCATTGTTGCTTCTCCACAGACATAAGGACGCTAGTGGAAAGTAGCCAAACTCTAAGGCAGCTTACAGTGGCCATAGAGGGTGCTGTTGCCCATGGACTGCAGCAGTGGCATTGGAACAATTTTTATAGTGGGGGTGCAGAAAGCCATTGAACAAAACTATAAACCCTGCATTTGATGGAAACCACTGCAAGCTGGGGGTTCTGCCACATCCCTAGTTCCAGCACCCCTGGGTTGCAGTAATGGCCATGGAGAAGCTCCAAAGCTGTTCATGAGCCTGGAGGGAAGTGGGGTGGGGACAAAGTCTGTCTCTTTCACAGTCACATCCTCTTCCCATGTGCAAAGCCTGTTTACTGGATCTTTGAGCAGCTGGAAGGATTTGCGTTACAGTGAGCACACAACATAGGAGGTGGTTGTAATTTCCTGGAAGCTTTTCCCCCATATTGTGACACTTTACCCTATGGTCATGAGACTGACTATCTGTATCATCTTCTCATAAGATGCAATTTCCCAAGACCAGGAAACCAACCCTTAATTGTGGTAACGTGTATTTTGCAGGCACTATTGCAGTATTCACGCCAGTGCTAAATCTAGTCATCTCCGGGTTGTGACGGGCTGGCTGAATCCTTTAAAAGCTCCTAACAGTATTAAATGGTCAGAGGTAGGTGTTTCAAAACAAACTGGCTTAAAAGGGTAATATCGCTACTTTTATCTACAGTAGCGGGTGTGTGGGTATTCCTTCCACTTCTGAAATGAAGGAAATACTTTACCTCCTTACTTCCAGGGTCTGATCCTGTGAGGTGATGAATGCCCCTGCAGGGACTGAATAGGCTTGATTGAAAATTAAAAAGAAAATATATATTTAAAAATAAGGGACTTTTTTTTGCAAAAAGTTCCCTGCAAAATGTTCCCATTATTTGATTTGTGAATAATTCCCTCCACTCCTGCCAAAGAGAAGAGCCATTGTTATACAGTTATGTCTACCCTGCAGCTGAAAGTGAGCCTCCCAGCCCTGGCAGACAGAGTTTTGCTAACCGGTCTTGCGCTCACTGAAATAGCCGTGTGCACCAGCAGACGCTTGGGATAGCGTCTAGTTCAAGCCTACCCTACCCCCAACTCTGAGCTTGGGTGGCTATCCTGAGCCTCTGCCAGTGCCGCAACGTTCACAGCTATTTTTATTACGCTAGCGCCCGCCCCACCAACACAACTCTGCCTCCCTGGGAAAGAAGGCTCACTCCCAACGGCAGAGTAGACATACCTATGTGTTAAAGTAGTAATGGGGGGGGGGGGGGAGGAGGAGCCATTTCTACTTCGATTTCCACATGTTCTATGGGGATGATACCCACCTTGGTACAATACAGTAATCAGACTATAGCAAGTTCAATACATATATGAAAATAGGAGAACTATTCCCAAAACCACTCCAGGAACCAGTACAGATGTCCACATGGCCTTATGGGACAAATTATGGGTATCATTCAGTCCCATAACTTGTGACCTTTGCCCTAAACCCCCATAACTATAGGAAGACAATGATGTTTTAAGAAGTTTATTAAATGATCACGTTCAAATAAACAAGCACTTTAATTAAATGTGCTATCATAAACAGACCCAATAGGCATGTAAACTTCAAATGTCCAATAGCACAAAACCACAGGTGCGTGTCTGTGAAGTCCACATTTAATTTTAGTAATTGCACGCTTGCTTATTTTAATGCATGATCATACTAAATCTGTTTACTTTCTGGTTGGGAAGTACACACTTTGCAACCCTGTACCTTTTTCACACCATGTTGTAGAATTGAGTTGCTTGTAAGAAAACTAGCATGTTTCTGCAGCAAACCTTCCACAAATGACCTGTTAGGTTGAAATGTGTTCAGAAGAAACTCCTTAGCAGGGTTCAGAATACACTTCGTAAATTTTGTTCTTTTTTTAAGAAGCCATGTGGAGTTCTTTAAAGTAGTTCAAAGTTGTAGTATGGACAGATTTCTAGAAATGATCTGCTGTGCACATTTACCAAAAGTAACTGGATCATATTTGTTGTAGTAATCTGGATTCAGTTACTACAGAGAATAGCACCATAGAAATGCTATGAATTAAAGTTACATTTTTATTTTACAGCAAGACAACTACTGGTAATTAACACAAGTTTTGTGTGTGTGTGTTTTTTAAGGCAACATTAGTTCAGTTGAATAAAGTAAAAACAGATTTATATTCCAAACATTTGATTTATTCAAAATTTATTTTTTTAAACAAAAACAAGACAATGATTTTAAATAATAAACATGGTATATTCTAGACATCTGTTGATCAAGACTTTTAAAACTAACCATATTTAACCATAACTTTTATGCAGTTCTGTTGCAGTGCCCTCTGCAGTACTCAAAAGTATTGGTTTCCATTTCATCAACTCAACTTTCTAACAATACAAGAAATCAAGCTGTTTGCTTAAATGAAGCGTCATTTTTTTTTTTTAGTGATGAAGGCTCCACCAATGCAAAAAGCACATCAACAGTTATTCGTCATACCTACAAACTTTAAAAAAAAAAAAATGAAGTCTGTTCAGCCTTTTTGGTTTTTCTTTTACACTGCCCACATGGAGAACAGCGTAAAACTAAGTAACAAGCTCGGCTTCACTTTAGCAGTGCAATGAATGGCGTCAACCAAACTTCATGAAACAAATAAAATATACACATTGTCAGCAAAATTCATCTGTATAGTAGTGATTAAAAAAAGCAACCTTTTAGTGGGTCACAACTAGACTGGTTTTCAGCGTGCACCTTTCCTCAGGAAGAGTTTCTCCCTGATTCACATGTAAAGAATGGAACATGCATCAAAAAGCCTTTGTTTTCATGTAGAAAAAATGCCCTTCAAAAACAAATTCAGTGATGTCATAAGGCAAAAGAATATGAAGCTGGGTGAAGCATTTTGCCTCAGAATATGTACACACACACACACACACACACACACACACACACACGTGTGTGTGTATATCAGATAGACAAGTAATGGATTGGCTCAGTAAGGTGAAAAATTGTCCATTTTTTATAAATACATATAATTATTGCTAATATGCTACACATTATGCTTTGACACAGGAGTGGCGTATAAATTAGGATTTAAAGCTGCCATAGTGACAATGCTAGCCCTGCATTTAGCAGCAGACATTCATCCCATTCTCAAGAAGAAGCAGTATACAGTTATAAAAAACCATAAGGCTTATGCAATGTCCCTCTCCAATTTTGCTTTGTACGGTTTTAAATTTTTTTTTTTAAATATTTAAACAAAAAAACCCAAACAAGTCCAGTTCACCACAAGTTAAGAACAATCTCACAATGGGGGTGGAAAACAAGTTCATAGGAGCCGAGAGGGAAAGAATACAGCATGCATTTACAACTTGGTTATAATCTAGTCCTTAATCATACCATTGGAATACAAAAAAATCCAATTTAAAGACTAGACTAAAAGTAGAAGGCAAAAAGCCAAGAGTGTAGACTTAGTTAAATTAAGGTTACAATGTAATCAGTAACAGCAAATTCGTCCTGCCCGTTAATATACTCACAATATCTACTGCAATTTAATATTTATTCATGACTAGTATAGGTATATTATCTGCTCACTTAAAAAAAGATATTAAATACCTGCATCATGAAATTACATTCTTATTAACAATAAGACATTGTGTAAGAAAATAGCTCATGTGTGAAATGTTTTTGAACTGCATCCCCCCCCCCACACACAATTATCAAAACATTCACCCACAGAAACAAAAAACTCCTTAAAGAGGACAGGAATGATGAAGGGGATTAGCTAGGCTAATTACAGCACAGTGATAACAATGGTTCAAGACAGAACCAATCAGAGTTGGCCAAAAGATGCCCTCAACACATGGCTAACTAATAGTTCCACCCACCCACCCCAAACTCAGTCCACTTTTGGTTCATTGCAAATGAGACAAAAAAAATAGTTTTAATATATACATATAAATACAAGACTCCAGCTTTTGTTTTTTGCAAGGCCTAGTTATCTATTAGTTTATATTTGCTCTGCAGCAACTACAAGAGGTAGGCATAAAGCATCTAAGGACTTCTCTCCTAGTGTTCCGCTACTAGCTCCATCTTTCAAATGCTGCAGAAGCCTATTGTACTTCTGTAGTGATGTTACTCTCCAATCTGCTGCAATCCAATGGACAAAGGCCATTTTACCTCTCAATTTACTAAGATAGCGTACCACAGAGCAAGAAGCTTTTCCTGTACTGAAGGATACTGTCTTTAGAGTTTACTGCAGAACATTCATAAAGAAAATGGATCCTGGGACCAATTCTCTTGATTTCCTTTTATACATAAAAAAGAAGGTACCATTTGGCCAAAACTACAGATGTATTTTTTCACAGATGCAAGTGCCATGCAAAAATAAATTAAAGAACAAATACCAAAACATACAAGTAATAAAACTATTGAAGGTAGATTTTTTTAAAAGCATTTATATAAACATAATTTATAATACTTTTTTTTCTCCTTTTTTTTCTTTTTTGAAATACAGTCACAAAGCTGGGGCTATACATCAAGGATTTCCTCTGCAGTGCCTCCACAGCGTAATCTGTAGCGTCCTGTCCTCCAACTAATAGTGGGGTCCCATAAGGCAGATAGGAAAATGTATATTGTCATGGATTCTCTGATGAACCAAGCTACCGCATAATCAAGTTTTGAAAAACACGGGGCACCACCCTGGGAATGAAACACAGACATTAATATTTAATGCAACTACTAAATTAAATATTTATTTTATGGGCACATCTTGTTTAAAGAGAAGTGTATTATCATATGTGTACAGTCTTTTATCAATTAAATTGTGTTTGGTTAAGCAATTATCCTCAAAATATACAACAGCATCCATTTTGCCAACATACTGTAGCCTACCCAATTTCAAAGCAACCCATTTAGTAAATATTTTCAATACTGTACTGTGTTTCAGCCACAGTGGAATGCTTTGGGGCCTGATTCAACACCCAATGAAGTTAATTAACTTTACTGGGAGATGGATCAGACACTTAGAAACCAACAGTAACAACAAGAAGATACAATTTCAAAAGTACTCTTGGTCTAAAGAAAGCTTATATTATTTTCACATACACAGTCTGAAAATTGTTGTACTTCTCAAACAAAGTTAACTATTCACCTGCCGTGATGAATACTACACATTAAATGGTAGGATCATGGCATGATCACTAGCAGGGTTTGAGAAATCACTTGTGTACAGAAGGAGGAGATGGGGGAAAAAGGAGAATGGCTCAAGTTTCTCATTAGTTAACTGTCTCTTCAAATGAAGACTATAAAAAGAGACCTTCAAATAGACATTCCATTTTAGGCAACAGAGATGAGTTGGAAAAGCAGCTCACACACACTAAAGTAGTAGTTAGTGGGCCAGATGCTTGGGTATTCCCAAAGAGTGAAATCCACCCTATACAGAGAGCATGGCACAAGACCTATGTACCATTTAAGCCTACAGAACAGGGCCTAAGGAGGATGTAAATAGTGCACAGGTCCTGTGTGGTCCCTCTGCACAGGGGTGTATTTCATTCCAAACGAAAAGCACATAAGATGAGGAGGGTGGAAAGGGAGAGGGGAGTGCAAAACTGGCACGAAGCTCCCACTGGCACTACCCAATGCTAGCCTTGCTCGTGGTGCATGCATTCCACCAGGTGCTGTGTGAGAGCAGCCAGAGAGATGTTTTTAAGTCATATCAGCCTATAAGGGCCACATGGAGCCAAGGCACCTACACCAAGGTCTATGAAATGCAATGGGGCATGTGGTTCTGCCTCTTCCTTCCCCACTACAGCGACAGCAAAGGTGGTGTGTAGAGAATGAGCCCCTAAGTCAGCCATATGCCACTGCAGGATCATCCTTATACCAGATGTTCCTCCCTGGGCCGTAGTACACTGGTAGTGTGTCCAAGGAGGGTGAAATGCTCCTGAGGATTTGGACCAGAATCACCAGAAGAAAGGTCAGATGGCAAGCTGAAGAAAGGTAAAAATGTCCAGGACTCCAATTCTGCCTGTGCTCTGAAGCAGTGGTGCTATTTCTTTGCCTCCAGTAGTAAAATGAAACTGATTTTGAATCAATTTCACACCACTAAGGGTGCTGGCAAGAAGAACGCCAGGCACAAGACCAAATGCAAGATTTCAATGCTAGTCAATTCTAAGATTTTTTTTTTTTTTTTTTTTAAGAAAAAAGAGGGAGGGAGAGTGGTGGTGGTGCAGAAAGGAGGGATCAATTTGAAAGATTCCTGCAGTGCCATCTTGAGACCAGAACACTATGATCCATGCAGTGGTTTCCCACATCTGAAATTCTGTTGAAGTCCACTTGCCGCTCCCTCCCCCCCAGTAATAAAGTCCCCTCATTGCATTTGTACTCCTGATTTTATATTTTTTCTGTACCATTTTCAAGTTAGGGTGAATGTATAAACAGCTCAGCTTTCTTAAGTCACAGGATATGCCTACACTTAGAGCTAAGGGCGTGATTCTCAGCTCAAGGAGACATAACCACACTAGATCTGATCAAACTAGCATGTTAAAATAGAGTGCAGCCACGGCCGAGCAAGAGGTGGCAGGCGCTAGCCATCCTAATTTCATGCCTATGGCCTCAGACAGGATTGTACTCTGGGTAGCTAGTCCTTCCTCCGGCTCATGCCGTGGCAGCTACACTCTATTTTTAGTGTGCTAGCTCAATCAGAGCTAGTGTCTCCTCAAGCTAAGAATCACCACCACAGCTCACCTCATAGACATACCCACAGGCTTTGCAGCTAAAGCAGGTTAAAAACAAACACCAATCTTCTCGTGCATCACCAGGAATAAGCTAGGTTTTAGGCCATGAGTAGTTCATACCTTTTCCCTCCCTAGGCATTTGAGTGTATAATATCTTGAAGGGAAAAGGGAAGGTGCTCGTAAGCAAACATCTAGAGAAGATGCTTGTCTTTCAAGTATCATATTTCAAAATTCCCTAAGTTTGCAGAGAGAGGCAGTATTTACAAAGAACAAAACTAGAACAGAAAGCCAAATTCTGTCCTGCCTTACACTCCCATTTAAACTGGGGTTGCATGAATGTAAGATAGCAGAAAATGCATGAGGCCAAATTCTAGCCTATCTCCCAGGATGGTGCTTTATACAAGATTCTCAAGTGAAGTCAGTTTTAACTGTAATAATGGCATTAGCAATACCTTTCAGTATAAGACACAGGTCAATATGGACTCCAACTACATACCTGGACACCCCTTAGTTGAATGTAGTCAAATATAAACCATGCCAAACAGTGACACATGAAAAATACCATTATATCCCATCTGAAAACATGATGAGCGGCCCATCCAATAATTAAACTGGCAACAAAACATTCAGAGATTGGCTCACAAATTATCGTAGCAGGCAGCATGTTAATTCTCAGTTTGGCCCACCTAAAATTAAAAATATAAAAAGTCTATTTTTAATACCAGACAAACTTTGCTGCATAATACATAGTGAAAATTCTGTTTTCATTTCCTCCCCTTTCCCTCAATAAGTTGTGCTTTACGTTTCTTTTCAATAAAACCCTCCTCTAATCTTTTGCTTAATACCCACTCCAGCAAATATTGGCATAAACAATATCTGTTATATGGTTATTGCACACAAAGTCCAAAACGTCTCTACTGGAGTATACTGAAGTATTTAGAAAAATGCTTGCTTACATTTGTTCTATTAAATGCTCTTCAGTGTTTATTTCTCTCTCAATAATCCATTAGAAAGCTCTCCCGCATGAAAGCTGCATCAGAATGTAAACTGATACTTTAGCAGTTCTATTTGGGCTACTAGGTCAAATGGTTAGTTCGGAAAAGTGCATTATACCTTATAATTGTGAACTGATTGGAGGCAATGACAGAGAAAGACAGGAGAAAAATCTATATAGTTAGAATTTTTACCTGATCATTCTGGATTGAAACTGTGAAATGGAATATGAACCAGAGTTTTGCATTGCAACTTGTGTGGCCATTGCAAATTTCCAACCTCTGAAAATGAATGCACGTCATAAGTAACTTCCAAATAACATACGTAAAGAACAACTCAAGCGTTGAAGGACATGTTATCATTGCCATATATGCTGTAATAAAATGGTTAAACTATCATGCTGAATATAAGCAATAATTTCTCTTTCCACACACAAGAGAGACTGGTAATTGAAAAAGGAGTCACATATTACTACTTCAGAAAACCTGAGCCAACAGCAACAACACAGATTATGTTTGTGCCTTGTTCACAGAAAAATTGATCCCTTGTAGACTTCTGAAATTGAGATGCAAGTTTAATTACTTCTCAAAGGATCTATTCATATAGGATAGATGGACACACATTTCCACCATTGTTCTTAGTTATTTGCACTGTGGCAGTATCTAGAAACCCCAGTCAGTCACAATCTCTTTGGGGCCGACACGGCACTAACACACAGGTAGGCCCGTACCTTGCCACAAAAGAGCTTGCACTCTTATTTGAAACAAGATGCAAAGAATGTGACTAACAGGAGGAGAAAAGGGATGAGCACGGTAATGAAAATAAGTTTCCATGATTCCATAGGTTAGTGTGTGCATAGCTTGGGGGTTCCAAATCAACTGAAAGGTTTGTTTGTTTTTTTTAAATAATACAATCATATATCCCCAATGCTGCACAACCTGGCCATCACCTGTTTGCTACCTCCTTGCAGAGGTCCCAGAAGAAGTGGCTCTTCAGAAGGTACTTGCAGGAGTAGAGGGTAGTAGCCCTACAGATTAATTCAGAGAGGACATTTCATGCACAGGGGACAGAAGGGTGGGGAGGCTTATGCTGCTACTTATGCACTACATGGGAACACCTACCATAGTTTTAAACATACACAGTGAATGTGCCTCAAATCAAATACTTAACCAAGAGGCATTAGTTTTATCTTACAAAAACAAAGACTGTAAGTATAGCACACTGTAAACTTAATATTGTCTAAAGAAGACTCACTGGAAGTTATCTTACCGGTCAGCTATTGCTTTGGCCATAAAGTAATCTTCAGCAATGTACTGTGCAAAAGCTATCAGTCCTCCAGCTTGGTCTAATACATCCTTTCTCATCAGGCAAGACATTCCTGTTACACATTTGAAGCCAGTTACATTGGCAGAAATATACGATCTGGGATGTGAAGTGCCAAAATATACCTACAAAAAGAGAATAGTAATAAATCGGGCTTTAGAACTATGCAGACAATTTGTGCAAATTATTTTTTTGGTCAAATGACTTTCTACTTCACTTATGGCATCTTTACTATCAGATTTATTTCTCTAAAAGATTTTGACAAGATAATGGCTAGCTAGAGGTGGCTGACTTCACTAAAAGAAACTTGGCAGAAACCTTTCAAGCAGCTACAGTTTTTGTATTGTGCTATCTATTTGCTTTGAAACGCCTCTGCCTGCACAGTACAGAATAGCATAGGAAGAATCAAAAACTACACGTTCACTTCTTGTCCTAAACTGAAGAAAGCAGCTTTGTTTCAAAAGTTTTTCACTTTAAAAACGCAAATATCAATCGCCCATCTTGTATTAGGCACAATGCGGTTTACTTGTTAATGTATTAATATTTGTTATGAATTCTTACTGCTTTACATTGTCTCATTCCCACTTAAAGTATTTATTGTGTTTCACTGCCCTATTAGGAGTACATAGTCCAAGAACTCAGACTTAGATAAACAAGGTTTTAGGACACAGGAGACCAGAACGTATTACCCCTTCTAGAATTCTGCAACTATCTATTTGAATCTATAACACTGGTGCAGAACACAAAACACAGCAATTTTGATGAACTGTCTCAAAAACAACTTGATCTAGAATAAAACAAAACTGTGGTCCCACGAGTCCTCAAATCAGAATGGTGTACAGTATTGATTTTAATAAGGGTAGATGGAGAATTTTGGAGTTATTTATTATAAAAAATATTAAGCTGAGGTTTCACCTATAAACATCATAATCAGCTTAGAAGAACTTCCAAGGGCCTATGAGGAATCCAGCAGAGCTCACGTCACCAGCCCTATCCACCATTTGTGCTCATTTGCAGACAGGCGCACACACATACACACACAGCAAACAGTTAAAGGATTAGATTTTTAGGTGGTAAATGTCAATTTCACTGTACACACACAAACCAACAAAAAATATTTCTGTCAATAATAATTGAAATTTACAGATAGGCAAGTAAGAAAAATGTTGCTTGCGAACTTAGTGTTTGATTTAAGGATATTTATGCTGTATATTTTGACATATGATGTTGACCATTTCTGCTTAAACGGTTATAAAGCTTTAATTTTTTGCATCTCAATGTCTGTCATTAAGTAATTATTGTCTGATCCCCACAAAAATTTCCCATAACTGAAAATTCAAAATCAATAAAAATAGAAAATGCTTAAAAATAAACATCTATATTATCTGTTGAAATTATAAAAAAAATAAAAATAGAGTTCTGCTAAGCTTATCAATAGCATGTCAGAGAGATTAAGCAATTAAGTATCAGTTTGTAAACTGAACTTTGCTCTGCCAACTGCCAGCATCAATTACAATGTAAAAAACTGGCATCATTAAAGTTACTTGACAAAATATTAACATTGCAAGTATTGTTCTTCAAAACCAAAACACTAAGTTGTGGAAGTTACAAAATCAAAGTGTGTTATCAGATAGCACTCAGGCTGGAAATCTACCCTAAAGAACTGTTTACTGGAATTCTGTAAAAGCAAGCAGAAATGTTTGAGAATCTGGACATGTGGAGTTTGGTACCCATTCCCTAGCAATAATGCACTTAATAGGGTCCTGGCTGTAAATTTAAAAATACACAAAGTTGCTAAGTACAAATTCAGATTTTAGAAGCGTGTAGCATACACAAGTTAAGTTAGATCTTTGTTTATCTCGATGGCACAGTATCACTAGTAATATTGTATTAGGAGGATAAGGAAAAGTTAGATATCCTAGTCAATATATAGTGTGAAGAGTGCACTGAGTCATAGGACTACTCATTTCACTATGTCAGTGGTCTCCAAACTTTTTTGATCGCGCACCCCTATCAGTATCCCACCCGAACTGCCGTGCACCCCCAAGGATCCTCTTGCGCACCCCCTGGGGTGCACGCACCCCACTTTGGAGACCACTGCACTATGTGATGGAGAATTGAGGGCAGTGTTTCTGGACTACATAGAGGTATCTCTCAGTTATGTGGTGCTTTAGGGGGGATGTGATGGTTCAGTATTGGAAGCGTAAAGGAAGCCTGGTGATTGGTCGTGAAGGGTTATCTAGTGAATAGCTAAAGGATGTGCTTTGGCAAGGCAAAAAATTCAGTTTTTTTGGGGTGGTTTTTTTTTTAAAATGGAAACTTCACTTTGGATTTCCTGAGATTTTAAAGTTTTGTTTATTCAAACTACAGCATTTTAATTTGATCCTTTTTATTTACATCATAAATTTCCAACCACTCTAAATGAAGTATGGTCTTCAGGAATAAAACATGCACATCACCACAGTTCCTATAAGTGGCCCATTAGTGGTTTTACAAAAAAATTACTAGAAATAAAGTGTTTACTATCCGATCACACACAGACTGCTCCCGTGTCTTACCTTAAGCCATTACGGTTCCTTTGTTCACAACTAAACTAAATGTTTTTACCCTAGGGATGGTTCTTCAGAAGAGGTGGCGTATATATTTCTGCTTACAATTATATTAAAGTAAATATTTATGAAGGGTGAAATTCATCCAAGGGTAAATACTCACAAGTCTCTCCAAAATTTTTTAACCCACAGTACCCCTCCGGGTGGGCAGAGGGGCCTTCAGGGCCAGCATGAAAGCCCTTTTGGCAGCAGAGTTGTGACTAGGCTGCTGGGATATCAAGGAAGGGTCTATTTGTTCTGTAATACATGGATCCAATGGACAAGAACTGCTGCTTAAACAAAGGGCAGTAACAGTCTCACTTCTAGTTCACAGCAAAGAACTTGCCCTGCCAGCACATCAGAGGTGAATTCAAAAGCTTCCCCCATCCCACAAAACCACAGAGGAAGCTCAATCAATTGGGCCCGGTGCTGAAAGCAGTGACTTTCCTGGTCAGTTCTCACAAACTTTATATAAAATAAAGGTTTTAGATTATAAAGTTGTAATCTTAGACACTGAACCACAGGCTGTCAACACTGTTACAATTTCCTGTAAACTAGGCTTAATACTCATGCGAATGTTATAAAATATTTTTTTAAATTTATATATAAAAAGCTTATTAAAGGTAAAACATTGTTGGAAAGAAACCACAACAAAAGAAAGTAATATTGCACTCACCTGTTCTAAAGTGGCAGCAAAGCCCTGTCTGTCTGCTACATAGGGCAAACCATGGACCAAACCAACTTTCTCTGTCATTTGATTGGCCATATCAGTTAGGGTGTCTGGTGTTACTAAGTAAATGATAAATAGATTATTAGTATGCAAACATTGTATGCCATTTGTTCATTATTAGTAGTGAAGTTCACTCTATAAAGATATATTCAAGTTTATATTCTACTACTAAAAGTGCAGAAAAGGTTAGTCACATATTTGGTGAACTATATTTTTGTGTAACAAAAAATTCCACTAAGACTGGAGCTGTCAACATTTACAGTCTAGCATAAGTTTCTAACAATTTGCAGACTGGCAGCAGTGGGACAATAAAAACTGACACCAATTTTTTAAAATTAGATTTTCTGCAAAAGGAGAAATACCTGTAGTTATGATTGAGACCTGAAATTAGAGTACAAGTAACTCAATCACTAGAAGTATCAAAATAATTGTTTCATTTTTAGAAGTGCAAACATCCTCTAAAACTAAAAATTGGATGTGCTACTTTAACTGAAAGACATTACTTAGGATTAAAGTCTCTTATTTTTTTAACTTGTACATTACAGCAAGAGACATGCCTATTTCATCTTAGAGTGAGAGAGTGTGTGTGTGTATGTGTGTGTGTGTGTGTACAAAACCACCAATCAGTTAGTGCCTGTGTCTGTGCAGAGCTATACACTGAGCATTAATCACACAGGTGCAACTTAATTTAGCTTTGGAGTGATCAACAAAAATCCACTAAATTGAAGTACAGACAACATTTCATATAATTGAATTCAGAAGCCATGTCATTTAAGATCCCAAATTAAAGCAGACCGTGTCCTTTAACAGTTGTAACTCAATTGGAAGTCAATCTTAATGTATAGACTTATGAGAACTAAATTGCCTGTCTAGCGGTACAGCCAAGAAGCAGGTAGTCAGTACTGTATTTTTAAAAGACAACACTCCAAATACCACCATCACACCATACACCTACCTCTGATTCCACTGTCACATATCCATATGAGATCATACTTGGCAACTTCATACCCTGGCATTAAATTGTTAATTTTGGGGTTGATGCCAACCTTTTTTCCACCTTAAAATTAAAAATAAAAAACAGTTATACACATCATGCATGTTTCCAAAATCCAGAAGCTATTTTACAAATATGTAATAGAATACAGACTCTATACCCCTCCCCTCTAAAATTAGGGTGGTAATGGTAAATGCTAACCTTCACTTCTGAAAATCTATTCTGGTCTTCTTAGCCAAACAAAGAAGACAGTCGAAGCCTATGTTACATATATTCATCCCATTAACAGATACTGTAGTTTTTCCAAAGAACATTTTTATTAAATTTTGTATCGAAGAGACAATATTATAAGCTCACTAAATTACTGTTTATCACACTAAGGGCCCTGTGCATACAACAGCTATCTGCTGGGGCTCAGAGACTGCATTCTAAGGGGTTAGAGTCCCCTTCTCCTGAGTTTGCCAACTCAACTGATATTATATATAGCAATGACTCTCTTGGGTATGATTTTTGTGTGTTTGTTTGGGTGGGAGAATAGAATTAAAAGTTCCTTGGTGCAGGGACCAATTTGTTGTTCTGTGTTTGTACAGCAGATAGTGCAATGGGGTCCAGGTCCATGACTGAGGTGCCTAGGCACTATGGTAATACAAATAAAAATCACCACCACCTCAGCATTTTTGTCCCTAGCTGAGTACCAGACATCATTCAGTTTGTTCAAAGTTAGGCAGGGAGAGCAATAAAGATTTTGGGCACTAAAGCTCCTTTCCCCTCCTTTAAACACAAGGCACATAGAGGAGAGGAGGTGGCCCTATCCTACAAGTGTGTAGAGTAGGAAAATGTCTTGGGAGTAGACCTACTATCATGAAGGTACGTGGTAACACTCTAAAAATCATTTCTGGGTATTCAGGCCTAGCCAACTGGCATCGAGGTCCAATGCACAATTGTTTTTTGCAGTCTTAAGACTGAAGTAATTGATAAGCTGCACAGCCCTAGCACTGAGAGGAGTGATTCTGGAGTAGAAGAGAGTGGCTAATATTAATTCGCACAAATTATCCTCCTTGGAGTTTGTTTTTTTAATTGGCGTCAGGATGTCGATGACAAGCTTACATTTCCTTCGAATAGGCTGTCCTACTACAGAACCAGCATCCACAGACAAATACAGGTTTCCCAGTTTAGAAGACTCCACACATTTTTTTGCTGTTAGCTTCTTTACGATCCATTTATAAAGGCATGAATTGTGCCATGCAGTTGTATTACTTACCTATAAACAATCTAGCATCAACATTCGGGTATTTGCCAAGGAGCTTTTTACACACATCGATGGCTGGATCATCATGATCTTGTACACACAGGAGCACTTCATACTAGTAAAACAAGATTTGATGCAAATGGGTGTACAACTTATTAAAATAAGGAAATAGTTACAGTCTACAAAACTCTACCAAAACTTGGCACAGGAAGCAGTGTTACAGAACTGAAGGATTTGCTTTTACACATCAATAGCTACAAGTACTGTATTATCAGTGAAGAATGCTGCTGTTAGAGTATACCATCAGTACTTCTGAAAAAACATATAGCCTTCAGCCCCAGAGAACATTTTTGTACTTGTAAAACATTAAAGAATTTTCTTTTGTGTTACTGGAAAGGTATTTTTATGCAGGAAACAAACATCATTATTGTACAGGAAAAGTTAAATGTTTGATTCGCTCTTTCACACACACACACACACACACACACACACGCACGAGAAAACCAAATTTATTACACTTTAAGAACCCCAAAATATTAAGGATATTTTTTAAGGCTACAAGTTATCAAATATTCTTTCAATGATTACTACAATAAGACTGAAACCAGCTATTGTGCTTAAGTGTTTACATTGCCTTTCACCAAAAGCTTGAGTTCCCAACAATGCAGCTTTCAGGAGCAATGCTGTATTTTGTCCCTTTCCTGCAGAACTTAAGGCACTTTGCCAAGTACTTGCGGAATAAAGCGTTTGAAGGCCTGATCCTGGAAAGGAATCCTCAGACAGCCTCTTACGCCCACTGGGAGTCCCAGCAAAGCCTCATTTGTAATGTCACTACAAAATTTCTGTTTTACTTCTTATATACATAGCATTGTAAGACACACTGTAATAATGCCTAGCCCAGTATTTCAGAACAACTGTAAGACTACACTTCTCAATTCAAGTCCTAAACCTAACATTCCCAGGCCCACTATATAAAACTAAAAAACAATTAAAAACGAAGATGTGTCTATTGGTTGTATGAAAAAAGGGGAAACCAAAGAACAAATGGGACAAAAATGGCAACGTAAGGTGGCCATAAAAGAGTGTTTAGCCCACTGGGTCATTTTCAGTTCACGCATTATGCTTTACCAGAATGATGGGTAAACATCCTCCACATTTGGGGGAAAAAAAAAAAAAAAAAAAAAAGAAAGAAAGAAGCAGCAGCAGGGAACATAATAGAGAGAGAGCCTGAAGCACTGGGTATGGTGCAAGATTTGAGTCCTGAACCAGAGGCTGTAAATCAAAGTCAGGCCACATATTAAAGTAAATGCTTACAAGTACACTGTTTGGTACATAAACTTGGCAAAGCTGTTGCTAGTTTAGTGCGCACGAAATAGTTATATAACTATATTGCAGAATGCTATGGTACAAATACACCCCAATCTAGCACAAGATAAGATGGTTTGACAGAATAATGAGTAGGGATGTTGTAGCCGAGATATCAGGAACAAGGGAGGTAACAAACAGATGTCATGAAATACATAAGGTGGTACGTAAGTTGTTTGTCTCCATCTATCGTGTAAAAATAAAAATTCACATTATACTCTGATAGCTCTAGCACAGGCCACCAATTCAACTTCTGAAAAAAGTAAACTCAGACATACCTTTGGATAATCCAGTTCAAAGAAGGTCTCTAAATTGTTGATGAGGTTAGGATCTACACCTTTTAATGGCTTTAGAAGTGAGACACCAGGAAGCTTGCTATAGGGTTGTTTGTCTGTTGCTTTCTTGTTGAGGTGGAGACGTCTGCAAAAAAAATCATCTATATATATATAGCTATCTTTGAAAGTATTTCTGATCTTACAAGTAAACTACACACCAAACCTCACATCTTTGATCTAGTTAGTTTCAATCCTCCCTTGAATCAATCAGTCTGAACACCAAGTAGTTCACAATATTAACTTAGAAAAAAGTCACATTGAAAAATATTGACACTAATTTATTTTGTGCATTTGATTTTATCTAATCAGTTTCTCTGCTCTTCTGTGTAGTCAGTTTCCCCTGTTTGCATGGGTCTTTCACACAGCAAGAGAGGAGAGAGGGGGAAAAAAGCTATTTATATAAATAGATCACACAATTGTAAGAATTTTAAAAAAAGCAGGGGCTCTACAGCAGATGTGCACTTGAAACTACTTCTAACTCTTTTTTAAAAAAATTGTTATCACAATCTAGTCAGTGTCCCTTTAAAGCAACAGAGTGAAATGAGGATCAAAGCATGTCAGACTGAGCTATTAATGGGAGTTAAAATGTTATAATTTGAACTCTATTTCTATGAAGTTTTACGACACATGGCAACCAAGCTACGCACTTCATAAGGGTAGGCATATTCTAGGGGAAATAATTACATCAAAACACATTTCAACTACATAGTGACACTATGTCTAAATTTCACAGCCTGAAAGCTGTAATAGTGTAACTTACCAGTTAATGTTTTAAATAAAAAGGCAACAAAAACCATGAAAAATGAGCACAGAAATTTTACAGGAGAGCTAAATCTATTTTCCACAAGTTTGTCTTCTAGTAAGAAGTGTGTTAGAACAGCAACACAGCCTTTTAATTTTAAGGGAAAAAAGGTTTTTGAGACCTACATTTTCCCTTAAAGCGCGGAGACCACCAGTATTTCAGCAGAAGAATCAGAAAGAGAAATGGACTACAAACAAGGGTGAAAATGACTTGTTTACTTCACTGTCCAAGCTGAGCAAAAAATATAGACAGTAAACAGCACAGTGGGGTAGGGGGAAAGCTTTTTAAGTAGAGTTTTATTTCATCAGGTAACAAGGATACTGTAGTTTTACTGCCAAGTAACAGAGGGGTAGCGTGTTAGTCTGTATCCACAAAAACAACGAGGAGTTCGGTGACACCTTAAAGACGAAGATTTATTTGGGCATAAGCTTTCGTGGGTAACAAACAAACACACACACACACACACACACACACACACACTTCTCCAGAGGCATGGAGTGAAAATTACAGATACAGGCATAAATATAGGCACATGAAGAGAAGGGAGTTACCATACAAGTGGCGAACCAGTGTTGACAAGTGATTCTCCACTTGTAACGCAACTCCCGTCGCTTCATGTGCCTATATTCATGCCTGTATCTTTAATTTTCACTCCATGCCTCTGAAGAAGTGAGGTTTTTTACCCACGAAAGCTTATGCCCAAATAAATCTTAGTCTTTAAGGTGTCACTGGACTCCTTGTTGTTTTTATAGTTTTACTGTATACAATTAGCTTGACCAAATTCCTTTGAAAAGCTGTGTATATGAGACCCTCTGGAAATCTACTAGCACATTATGCCAAGAACAGTAATAATCCAAAAAAACAGAATGGTTTCAGAAAATGGCACAGGATTGCACTATAGGGTTTAGTGCCCTTGGGGGTCACCTACCTTTCAGACACTATGGCTATGGCTACATTACGCAGCTTTTAGCGACAGAGCCATGCCGCTAAAAGACGCTGTTCACACCGGCGCTTTTAGTCGGTAAAACGTGTGTCGTTTGGGGGGGGGAGGGGTGTTTTTTTAAACACCCCTGAACGACAAAGATTTTGATGCCAAAAAGCCGGTGTAGACAAAGCCTAGGTGTATGACCCACTCCCAACCCTGTTCCCCCTGCCCTTTTTTTTTTTAATATCTACAGCAGAAGCAAGAGAGTGTTGACAATGACAGTCAGCTGCTGTGTAGATGGCAAAAGTGGTAAAGTAATCCACTTCACGTGGGTGTTCAAAAACCAAAGTCCCATCTTCAAAGTTTTAGAAGGAAGTGACTGACTTCATAGTGCTACTGTGAAGATCATAGAAAAATAATGTTAAAAGAATATTATGGTTGCATAGACAACCACTCAAAAGTCAGTAAGTGCCAAAATTAAGATTTCCGGTATAACTTTAATTCTGCCGCTTTGTGGGTATGCATGATGACACACTCTTCAGATACTTGATCACATACTATTCCTCCCCCCCCTAAATGCCCCTGCCTCCTTATTCAGTGCACAAGATGGATGATGCTCAGGGGACAAATAAGATTGGTGTAATAAGCAAGGCTGTCATCTCTTGCTTCATTTACTGCAAAAATTGCAGATGTCAATCTCTAGTAGGATCAAGAGGCTCCCAGGAGGCTTATCTCGAAGCCATTGTGGGTAATGCTAACACTGCAAGAAAACACCCACAGCTGGCCATGTCATCTGATTCATGCTCAGGTTGTAGGGCTATAAAACTGCAGTGCAGATCTTCAGGCTCAGGCTGGAGCCCAGGTTCTGAGACCCTGGGGTGGGGTGGGGGTGGTCACAGAGTCCAGGCGCCAGCCTGAGCATCTATACTGAAAATTTATAGGCCCACAGCCCAAGCCCAAGTCAGCTGACATGAGCCAGCTAAATGCATTTTATTATATTGTAGACATTCCCTATGCAGTTCAGAACCCAGTTGGTCCTGGTGCGGGGTCAAAGGCTCCTGGACTAAGGGCCAGGTATGTACACAAAGCTCTCTTATACCATTCTACACTAACTATAGGTATCTATTATTAATAATCTAGGGTAAAGGAAGACCTAGCCTGAGGAGATCAAAGAAGATCTGGTGGGGGGGACAATTTGACTGTGATGAAAGAGAACCCTGGGAGAACTGGAGACAGTATTGAGGGGAAGTAAGGAGCCAGAGAACGAAGAGCATCCAGGACAGAACAGAGTGGCAGATGCTTCGCAACACAAGAATAAGGACACTGGGGCAGATTCAGGGAAATTAGAAGGTGGAGAACAAGGTAGATGAGGAAAGGAAATGGTGCTGGGAGAGCACATTTGGAGGAGGAAGGAGGCAAGGACAAGTGAGGACAGGAGACCCAGAGAAGGAGAAGGGGGCAGAGAAGATTGAGTGGGAAATAGTTTTAATAAAAGAAGGAAGGGTCATGAAAAAGGACGAGAGATTTTGTGAAGTGGGAGAAAGATAGAAGAGAAAGAAAGAAGAGATCCCAAATAATGAAGGGGGGAAACATTGCTATGGAGAACATTGGACTACATACAGTGTAATGGAATAGGATGGCTGGAGAGCCTGGAGCTAAGCCAACGCTGATTATAGGATGAGCCTCACCTGAGAGGAATTATGTGATTCCCATACAAAAGGAGCAGGATATTGCAATGAAGTAGGGAAACCCTGGAAATTAGTTACACATTGCAGGAAGCAAGAAAGCTTCAGCAGGGCCCTCAGTAAGTGGAAAAGCTCAAGAAGCAGGAGAAAGTGATGACAGTTCTCCAGGCAGGGAGGCCTGAGAGCCACCCTGTCCAAGCAGGGGTGAGACTGGAAAGGCCTGTGGAGAAGGGCAAACTAAAGGCAGAAGATGCTGGGAAGCAGAAAGACCCCCTCAAGGAGGTGGGACTGTGCCATCTGAAATTGGGATGAAGACTGAGTTTGTGTTCTATTTCTGAAAGACCATGGTGTTATTTTGGATTATGAGGAAAGACGGTGAACTGGGGTAGAGGCCCAGAGTGCCAGTATGCACCTGGACCCCAAGGGGAGACTGTTTGAAATACTTTTGAATTGAGTGAGTTCTTAAAGTACCCGGGGGGGGGGGGGGAGGGGCAGGAAATAGAGGAAGGGTGCTTTTAAGTGACCTCTGGCCACGAGTGGGATCATGGGAGGTGGTTGCCCGTGTTACTTACACACATGCACATGGAGAAAATAACCATGTGAAAAAGATTATCCTGCATCTTTGCCTGCCCACTAATTAATATCCCAGGATGTCAACATTCCAGCCCAAGAGCAGCTTTGAACAGTCATCACCGCAAACCAGCCAGATAAGATTTCTTCCTCCGTACCTCAAACACAGATTTCTTCCCCTCCCCCCCAAAAAAGTATTTCTACCCGAAGCCCAAAACAGGCAGGATTCAATCTTGGGCCTGTGTCACCTTTTTGTACATAAAACTGTTATGAGTTTGAATTCCTGTGTCTCATGTTCTTCCACAGCTAGAAGAAAGTGCTGTGTCTCCTTTTAAAAACTGCAAATTACTCTTTTTTCCACTGAGATAAATTTCAAATTTCTAGCCCTACGGGACCACGAGATACCTAGCTTTGAGGTAGTTATTTTTAAGGACAAAAAAAGTCAACAGTGGCCCAGGACTCAATCTTGGATGACCTGGCCTGGGGGGGCAAAGGGGAGGCTACTTTCAGGGGAAACTACACATTTTGAGGAGAAGGAAGAAATATTTCTGGGGCAGGTTAATTTAAAACGAAGTGGTGGTTGTTTGGACTATTAGAATGAGTAGCGGGATAGATTAGAGCAGAGTGGAAACGAGGTGGTCCAAAGTACAAGATAAACTGCAGATCCTTGTGATAATTATGAAAGTAAGTTCCTGATATAATAGTACATGGAGGAGGTACTGTGGATACCATATCTACGAGGGGCATGAGGCTTGCAGTGTTGACAGGGTCCTCATGAGAGCAACAGAGACAGAAGGCATCTGTAGAGGCAGCTTCTTTCGTGGAAGAAAAGTTACTCTATTGCTAATATTACTGTAAAAAGCATGCATGTGCACTCTGGATGATAAAGAGACTGGAGCACACTAAACTAGTACAAGCCTCATGGTTTACTGTCAGTGCCATGAACGTACAGACAGCCCTACTATTACAGTACTATCGTGATTTTAAAATGTCATGACTACTTCCATGCTAATAACCACACAGACAGGTTTTCCCAGTTATGTAGCACAAGAATAAAAAGACAGATTTGTTTGTTTGTTTAAGAAATATTTTATACAATAGATATGAACTGCTCATGCTGGGGAAAGCTTGCCATTTTCAGAATGTAGTAATTTGTTTGAATTGGCAATGTTAAAAACAATTAAAAGGTATTAAATTTTATTGGAAATATGGCATAAAAACACTCTAGGAGATATAAGAACAGGCTTGTTAAAAAGTAGCTATTGAAAGAGAAGAGTGAAGACAATTGGGGTGATTAGGCAACATTTACATTTTTTAAAAGTATTTTGGATCAGGTTTTGTGCATTTTAGAATGTTAACAAGATTTAAACTAAGTCACATTTATAGAAAAGAGTGCCAGTAGAAACTTAACTGGATTTGAACGTGCTTTCTCTAAAATATGAAACAGACACTTTTACCCACTAGGCTACAATTATGAGAACTGACATCTATTAAGTTAGCCATAATAGGGCTACCCATTGCCTTTGACTGCAATGAATGAAAGAAAGACAGAAAGAAAGACATTGAGATTTACAAGGGGAAAAAAGTTGCTAACTGTAAAAAGCTATGAAGTTCTAGGTCTAAAACTTTATGCTCTTTGAGACCAGAGTGGTGTTTTCCTTAACTGTTTGAGAACATGGCTGCTGCATTTTGGGCACTATCACAAGGCTAGCTATCTATATATCAAGTTATTTCTAATCAAATTTAAGGGCTAACATTTCCTTGTGATATGTAGTGGTGAACTGCTGTTGTAAGGGTAAAGTTGACAAAATTCTTTAAGCTTGCTATTTTGTTTTTAAATTAGTACTCACAAAGCTATCATTCTTCTCTCTTTAGATAGGATACCTAAAGTAAGTATTTACCTTCTTCCACCTTCCTCAACTCTCAGAGCCTGTACCAAGTTTGCTCTCCTTCCATAAAGGAGTATTTCCTAGGTGCCTATTGTGGAATATTATTATCTGGGAATAAACAATAATGGCTTCATTCCAAGAACACTGTGTGCACACATTATTGTAATTCTCTGGGAATTTAGGTTTTACCTTTAACTTCAATGGTTACTAGTTTTCTTTTTATGAATTAGATATTTTCCTCAGTGTGAAGTGAGTGCTTTGTAAGAACAGCTCGGCTTTTCATCATTTTTCTATGTCAACAAATAGACTTCCCCTCCGCCAGAGGTAATTCTGTCATTTCTCTTTTCTCCAGAGCCAATATACAGTACTTTACTGATACCTGTATAATCAGTCTCTAAAGCATTCAGTTGAAATAGATGCCACAGGTCTTTGACAAAAGTCTATACCACATCTACAAATTCTCCAGGACAGCTTATTTGCAAAGCCAAAGGCTTGGCATGACTCTCCATATTGAAAAAGCCACAGTCCAAAATGTAATACACGGTTTGCTCTGTATGCCTGGCAGCACCCATGGTGAACTTCATTTCCTTTTGCTGACTGCTCAACAACAGTTTCACAGTATTTGAATGATAGATCTTTTCTAGTTTTGAAGTGTCTAATTTTTTGTGTAAGTCACGCTGTCAATCCCATGAAGTAGTAACTTACTGGAGCAGCATTTGCTGCCAACAGGTGTCCTGTAAACCCATCCTCCCCAATACCATTCATTGCTTCGGAGAGAGGGGAGCGTCAAGTAACTCCTGCCAAGCTGCAGCAATTACCTGACCTGTTCGCGGTTATCTGAATTTCAGTCACAGAAGGAGTACAAATGTCCAAGTCAATCAGGTGACCAAAGAATTGAATCTGAGGACATCTGCTGTTTTCCATAGCAACTTTGCACACAAAACCTGCAACTATTCCTTAATTTGTTGTTTTCTAATCACTTTCACTGTAGTCCAACACATGAGAAGACAGTGTTTCAAACAAGCATGTTATCCCTTTCTCAATGGGTAACTTAGTTCAGAAAGAAAAACCAAGGGATGGGAAAGACTTTTTTTAAGCCATCAAAGAAAACAAGAACAATAGATCTTCTGTAATTGTTTTTTTCCTCCAACTTAAGCAAATTCATTCTTCGGCAGCAGTTCTCATGACAACTCAAGTTTTTGACAAGTACAGTTCAAAACCAGTTGAATAATGGAAAACAATCCTCTCATGAAGCTTGCATAGTGTACCTAACGCTTTATATTCATTTGCACTGAGTACTGAAATTCCTCTTGGTTTGTTCTGTGATTTTCTGATTAAGAGTCAGGAGACTTGAAACATTTAGCAGCCTCAAAACACCACTACTGGGTATGTTATTGTAATGACATCTGCAACATTTATCCTAACCCCTGTTTTAGCCCATGGAAGGTACCACTATTCATCTTGATGACTCTAACGTAGCTTTCCTTTTCTGAGAGTGAAAAACAACAAACGCTTTTGAGGGCAGATTCCTGGGTAATAAGATACCACTGTCCAGTCCAAGACACAATGAATTCCCTCTTTCTAAATGGTTTCAGAGTGGTAGGCGTGTTAGTCTGTATCAGCAAAAAGAACGAGGCATACTTGTGGCACCTTAGAGACATGAAAGCTAATGCCCAAATAAATTTGTTAGTCTCTAAGGTGCCACAAGTACTCCTCGTTCTCTTTCTAAATGTTACTCAAGCCACCCCAACAAAAAAGTCTAGAATTAACATCCCCATTTTAAGTCTAACAGAACATTCTTTCCGGAAAAATTGTTGGGGCAAATATAAGAAACTTGCCACAGCACAATGGCTGCTAAGTCTTTCAGCTGAAGTAGTAACCCACATGCCCTTAATAATGATACTTTAAAAATGTTTGAGAGTGTTTTCATTACAGGATTATACTATTCCTTCAGAAACTACCCAAATACAGATGGTTTCATCATGCTCGGCAAATAATCTTTAAACAACAATTACAAGCATCTGTCGACTAATGTCAAGATATCAACACTACTAGCATAAGGTCTGGAAGTTTTGCAGATATTGATTCTTAAGTATCTCTAAGGCACATGACAACAAAGTGATGTCTTTCCAGAGTTACATATGTAGTACTTTTAACATACCTCACTCATAAAATGCACTATGTCACGGGGCCAGGGAATAAAGAGCACTGAATTGGAAATGCACATTCAATACCATAACTTGAAATTAACTTCGGAATTTGCTTAAGGATGGCTTTTCTGTAGAATCTTGTGTTTAACTGCAATAACTGCTTTTCACAGTGAAAAGTGGGGACAGTATAAGACGTATTTGTAAAGAATTCAGAATTTCATCAATGAACTGGTTATGCAAAATAGTTCTGCACTTGGGAATGAAGGTGGCTACTAATTCTAAGTTTCAATATCCCACAACATTAACTCTGCCTTAATAACCTATACATGTGACTGTTTTATAGTAAATTGCCCAATGGCCTTTATATCTAATTCTATTTGAAGTCCACTGGATCCAACCAGGATTCAAAATACAGTAATCAATCGCTCAGTACACTTGGTAGCTGCACTACAAAGGGTTTGTTTAGTTGGCTGGTTTTCACTGAAAGGGGGAAGGGCAGAAGAGGTTGGCAACATTTGCATCAATGCCTTATGTATTGGCACTCATGCTAATAATGATAATCTAGCTTTGCTTCCCAAGCAGAGAAAAAGACTATTTGCAATGATATAGTTACACTACCAGCTATTTCCTTTTCAACTTTACTAATTTGCATTTTGCTACACCATGCTTTCCAACAAATTCTGTTGGCATAGAAATGCTGTGTCATGCCACTTTGAAGGTCTGCCATGCTCTTTTTCTTATAGCAATTTCTAGATTCCAGGAAACTCCACTGTAAATTGCAGACTGTAAGCGTTTAGAACATATCACTTTTACAAAGCTCCCTGCTGAACTTTAGAACACCCTCAAACCAGCTGTTTGCTGTTTTCAAACCGATCTGGTCACTCCCCTATCCCTACAAGGGGCAATTCTCAGAGTATAATACCTTGGTCACATCAGCTCATTTTAAATGCATCTAGATTAAGTTACTCCTGGGGGAATTCTGTGCCACTGCGCACATGCAGAATTCATATCCTCTGCAGATTTCTTTATGTCCCTGCAGAAAAATGACTTTCTGAAGGGGAAACAAAAGGGAAGCCACAAGAGTGGTGATGTGCCCCTCCTCAGCTCCTCTTTCCCTGTAAGTAGCGGCTGGGCCAGATTAGACCCACCCCCAGAAACTTCTTTTGGCTACAGGAAGCTCCCTTCCTGCCCCCCATCACTCCTCAGCCACAGGGGGAGGCCTCACTGTACAGGGAGCTGCTCCCCCTTCCACCCAACCCCTATGCATCCGGACCCCACACACACACCCAGACCCCTCCCCCATCCAACCTTCACCCCCCTGCACCCAGCATCCCCACCAAGCCTCACCCCCTGTACACAGACTACCACCCACTGAGCCCTCCACTCAAACCCCACCCCAGAACCCCACTCCCCCAGCACCCAGAACCCCCTCCTGAGCCCCATCCCCCAATACCTAGACCCCCCCTACAGATTCTTATTCCTGCTGCACCCAGAACCCCATAACAAGCCCCTGTGCACCCAGATCCCTCCAGCACCCAGATCCTCCACCAAACCACCCGCACTCAGATTGCCCCACACAGAACCCTCTCACCCCACACCTGGAGCCCCCCACACTTGGATCCTGCCAGGCTGAGTCTACCTGAATCGGGGATCAGGGCTGGGCGTGTGTGCAAGCCTCTTTCCCTCTTGCTTGCTATCTTGGTGTGCCTGGTGCAGAGGAGCAGGAAGGGCCCTGGGGAGTTTCTGGGGTGGGCCCAGCCCTTGCACTGTGTCAGGGTCAGGTGCAGCCTCATCACTGAGTCCACGTCCCGGGGGGTGGGCTGCAGGGTGATCTCCTACCTCCATGCAGCCAGTGGCCTGTGCTCCCCACTGTCACGCTGGAGCCTCGGTATTTATTTACTGACAAATAAAATATGCAGCATTTTAAAATATTGCGTGCAAAATTTTTATTTTTATTTTTTTGGTGCAGAATTCTCTCAGACATAAGATTAGTTCTAGTGATAAAAGAGCAACTAAGGGAAAAAAAACATATGCAGAGGCCATTATTGTATCACACGATGCCTCGAGTCCAAAGTGATGATTTAACCTACAATATTTTTGTGAAGTTCCCAGATCTCTGGTCTTCATTCCATAGTTTTCTTTTCAATTGCTTCAAATGGGTAGTTAAGATTTGGGGGGAGGTGTCAGAAGAGAAGGAGGTAAACTTTCCCTATTGTATCCCATCCTACAGAGATGACTACAGAAGAGTTAGAAAGAGGACAGCATCAAGGAATCCAACTTCTGCAACACAAAGCACAAACAGCCGCTCTGGCTACTTTCCAGGATCAAATGGCCACAACCAGGCTATTTTTAAGGGTGTGAGGGTGGTTGTTGTTTTTTCAAAAATAAACAGGCTCTTAGATGAATTCTAACTAGAAGTTCCTGTTTAACAATAGCTCCTACAGTTGATCAACACCCCCTCACATAGCAGTTACAAAGAAAGGGTGGCCCAGAGTCACATTTTATGAGTCCACTATGACAAAATTCTCCTCTGCCACATGTTACATACCCAGGTATAAAACGAAGAGGTAACATCTGAATGGAATGCACTGAAGCCAAGACTGGAAATAAAACGCAAGAAATCAACACATGGAAAAGACAAATGCCATGAAATAGATGAGATACAGAATTAAGGTGGAAAAACATGAGAACAGAAAAGAGTGGAAAGACTACTTAACATTATAGCTGTAACAATTCCTATCATCCACATAACTCAAAGTGTTTTTCAAAAGGTAGCTATTATTCCCCAAAGTGATTTCCCCAAAGCGTCAAAGCACAGATGAGACTAAAACCCAGATTTCCTGACTCCTAGGCCTATGACCTATCCACTGACTTGTGTACAAAGATAAACGGAAACAGGGGGATGTGACACAGAGAGAATAGAAAATCCCATTAAACAGGATTTTAGTGAAGAGAGATTTCTTAATTTTAAGTCCTCAGATAGGGCTGGTATTCTTTAAAGGAGACTGTTCCAGAACAACTCAACATATGCAGGGCATTCTGGTTCTAAGTCAACCTGAGACTTGGCACAGAGAGATTTGATCTTATTTTGATTTCTCTTTTTATTACCAAGTACTGCTTAGCAAACAAAAATGGCTAGTACAATTTAATAATTTTCCCATTCCAAAAAAGTTAACACTGTACCCTCCCCCCCACCACCTCTACAATTTATGCAGAGATTTTTAATTGAGAAATCTCTTCCCTGTTCAATCAAGAATGATACGTAGACACAGGAGAAACAAGTAAGGTTGCATATAATAAGCTGTATCAGCATTAAAACTAGTGGGAGCCCCAGCACTTCTATCAGGTTAGTTAAGTGTACTTTACAGCATGTAAAGCAAGGAGGTTAAAAACAAAAGACACCCCACCCACCCAGAGTGGCTGAACCAGAAGCCTCGTGTACACTAGAGCTCTCACCAGATCAGAATGTGAGAAACTAGAGGGAATTTACTTGCATATTTTCTAATTGTAGGAAAGTCTTGTGTGTCTTCAGAGAGTTGTCTCAATATACTGAAGATAATGGGTTTTTTTTTAAACCTACTTAAGAGGAAATCCCCAGGGGACAATACAGGGCCCCATGTGTTCTGTGGCTGCAGAATCTACCCCTTGCAACAGATCTGTGCTCCAGAATCTTAAACTTTCATTTAAAAAAAATCAGAATTGTATTTAATGCTTATGGTTAGACACTAAACTTTAAAACAGAAATAGTAAGCCAATGCAGCGTTCTCTGATTCTGCGGAAAACCTGAAATAAGAGATCTGAAAAATAGGAACTGCCCCCTTCATCTTAATGAATTAATAAAGATGACAATTTAAAGGACAATTCAATTATTCTACTGTTCAACGCTCTAGCAAAAACTAACTAGCCAATGTTTTTATCTCACAGTCTGAAGTTATCTCTTAGTCCTCCCCTGGTGTCATCTGCCTCCTACCCAACTGTCAAAACCTTCTACTTCATCCCCCTGACAACTTCCATAATGTAGGTAAGGATTATCAGTACAAATATCTTTGTCATACTGAAAAATGTAAATATGGGGACCTGGTGAACCGAGCATCAAAAATAGATAGATACTATTATACTGACTGTGCTATACACTTTTAATGAAGGACACGCAATTTTTATATTTAAAATAAAGCTGCTACAGGATTTCCAGCATGCTGCACTATAGTTCCATAGAACCAAGAAACTTAGCTGCAATTTAGGCTCAGACCTTGCTCTTAATTCAAGAGGATTTTAGATTGGGAGCTCTTTCATGGTCTCTTACTAAACTGAGTGAATGAGAAGGTCTTAATTGGAACATCTCTCCCAACTCTATTCTGTATCCACAAATTGCTAGATATATTGATTTCTGCTCTAATTTCTGATGTCTTATGGACAGGATGCACGTTAACCTTTCCTTATGGATTATGGAACATTGTTTCTTTGTGGCTGCATATTAGAAAGTACAAGCCAATGGAAACCATGTCAGGTTAAAGTGTTTCCTTGCTAACGTATTGTTAAACTCGAAGTTTCAGAACTCTCACTCTTCATTATTGGTTTGGTTTTGCATTTACTCAGTATGGACAGAAAAACTAGACTTCGCTTTACTTGCTAGTTCTTAAATCCCAATACAACAAAGCACAGTTTAAACTGCAAACCCTACAAAGAATGTTTAAATCCACCACCATTTGACATCCCACACACCCCAAATTTAATCATGACAATATTTCCATTTTTCTTTACAAAATCTAAACCATGTGATTATCTCTTTGAATAGTTTTTGAAAATTATTGATTTTAAAAATTTCAAAAAGTTCATACATACTATCTTTCTGCCACACATTACTTCAGCCACAGAGATGTCAAGTTCACTAACTCTATGCAGTTAATCTACCTCAGAAAAGTCTGTTGAACAGCCTGTGAAAAACAACAAGGTTTTCCACAACATGGGAGTCAGAAGTCTTAAGTCTCCAAAGATTACGGTAAAAAGAAAGCTCTCTCCCTTTGGAGAAGTGATCATTGTGCTTCTAAATCAGTTATATGCATGACACCCATGGTCTTAGACAGGAGATGCTGTGACACCATCTGACTCATCTTTTTTTATCCTGGAATATCACTCCTTCAGCTAAATTTATGACATTTCAAAGATTTCTGAAGGAACAGGATAGGTTGACATTACATATTCTTCTTTCCACAGAAAAATAGTTAAGGCCCTAATTCTGCAAATGATTGGGTTCAGCAGTCTGCCTGTGCGCATATGCTACCAATGCAGGATAAAGGCCTAAGTTTGTCCTTGACAGTGATCCCACAGTACTTTGGGCCAGCAAATTATTTCTCTGTCTTGGGTGTGGAACTGTAGTCAAGAATCCAGAAGCCAGTCTCAGAGAGACACTGAGCAAGATGTCCCAGCTAACAACGCCACCTCCAAAAGCAAGGACTATTCAACGTGCAATGTCCAGGCTAGCACAAACTATTAAAAACTATCTGCACAATTTTAACTACCGGTCCTAGAACATTCAAGTTATTTAATTTGTCATAAAAAACAAATCACAAAGACTTCACAGCCACATTCAAGACAAACTAATCCCAGCCTAGCCCCTGCAAAAAACTGAAAATACACCTAAAATAGAGCAGGAAGTACAAGAGCACAGACAGCTGAAGTTGAAATAGAATCATGACATGGAAAGAAAAGAGGCAATTTAATAAAATTATTAACAATTCTTTAATTTTTGTGGAATAAGAAAAAAGTCTCAAGATTATAATCTTCTCTAGTAAACCCCTAGTATCAGAGGACACATGATTCTAGGAAGCACAAATGATTCTAGATGTCCAGAAAATGAAGTGTTCCATTTAAAAAAAAAAAGCATGAATATAATATACCATAATCACATTTAGTTGAATAAAAGGTCAGCTGCAAGTTCTTTGCTATAAAATTGTCACACTGCAGCAATATTTACATTAAACAAAGACAGGAAGCCATTATCAACTGCTATTCTCAAGTATATAACAATTGTTTGATTTGATATCACTTCCTTCTTCAACCAATCCCTACTCTGCACCCTGTACACACTATTGCCTGGCAAAGAGGCATGATAATCCTGAAAGATAGATTGGTTTAGTTTTGTGTTTGTTTCAGCCTTCAATTTTCATACTGGTACATCTGAAAGGGAAAATATTAAATATGGAAGAAGATGACCTAAAATACAATGCAAGAATACTAGAAATATTGTTAACTGATCTAACAGTCCAGCTGCAATACAGTAGTTTTAACAGAAGGAAAAAATCAGTGGCAATTCGGTCTTCTAGGAAGAGTTATGTTCATTACAGCAATTTCTGGAAACTGTTTGTTTTGGAGTTAGTTAAACACTGTGTTGCCAATGTATTCTAAATCATTATTGGGGAGTCCAAAATTAAGCAAAACACCATTTCATGATCTACGTTGTCCAACAGAAACATTAAGTCTTACTCACAAAAAGGAATTAGCAGATATATTGCTAGTTGCTCTGGGTATGCGAAAGACAACTCATTAACCTAACTTAAGATAGGCATTACTTCAGAACAAAACGAACGGGGAGGGGGTACCTAACTTATGCTGCCACTGAACATAATAAGCTATTTAACAGAAAACTGTATTAATTTTGCTCAATCCAAAAATGATAAAAATTCTCATAGTGAGTGTGACGGGTTGGATCACAGAATCCCCCTTGGGAGCTGCCACCCAATGTACCAAGACTACCCCTGTTCCTGTTTTCTCTGCCAGCTCAGGACTCCAGCACCCGGTCTTGCTGAGCCAGACACTCCAGTCTGCTCTAACACAGACCCAGGGTCTGAATCACTTGCCCCAAAGCTGCAAGTTTACCTGAAAACAGCTCACAGAAGTTTGCTTGTCTTTAGCACTCAGATGCTCAACTCCCAATGGGGTCTAAACCCAAATAAATCCGTTTTACCCTGCATAAGGCTTATGCAGGGCAAACTCATAAATTGTTCGCCCTCTATAACACTGATAGAGAGATATGCACAGTTGTTTGCTCCCCCAGGTATTAATACATACTCTGAGTAAATTACTAAATAAAAAGTGATTTTATTAAATACAGACAGTAGGATTTAAGTGGTTCCAAGTAGTAACAAACAGAACAAAGTAAGTCACAAGCAAAATAAAATAAAATGCGCAAATCTATGTCTAATCAAACTGAATACAGATAATCTCACCCTCAGAGATGCTTCAGTAAGTTTTTCTCAGACTGGACACCGTCCAGGCCTGGCACAATTCTTTCCCCGGTACAGCTCTTGTTGCAGTTCAGGTGATAGCTAGGGGATTCTTCATCATGGCTCCTCTCCCCTCTGTTCTCTTCCACCCCTTTATATATCTTCTGCATAAGGCGGGAACCCTTTGTCCCTCTGGGTTTCCACCCCCCCTCACTGGAAAAGCACCAGGTTAAAGACGGATTCCAGTTCAGGTGACATGATCACATGTCACTGCAAGACTTCATTACTCACTTGCCAGCACACACATATACAGGAAGACTTACAGGTAAACACAGCCATCTGCGGATAATGGTCCTTCTTAATGGGAGTCATCAAGATTCCAAACCATCATTAATGGCCCACACTTCACATAATTATAATAGGCCCTCAGAGTTATATTTTATATTTCTAGTTTTAGATACAAGAGTGGTACATTTATGTCTAATCAAACTGAATACAGTTTTTTCACACCCCGAGCGAGAAAGTTGCAGCGTTGTAAATTGCACTTAGGCCGGTGTAACTTACGTTAGGGGGGTGGCTTATTCACACCCCTGAGCGACATAACTTACACCGACGTAAGCTCTAGCGTGTACACAGAGTTAGGTACAGTAGGATAAATCCTGTTTCCACTGAAATCAGGGGCAATAACTCCTACAGAAGTCAGTGGGAGCAGGATTTGGCCCTAAATGTATTTCCATTATATTTTAATATTGCACAGTAGCCTAGTGAACTAATAAACCAGGTTTCATACCTATACTAACTAGTCTAAGAGTAGGATAACTACTTCAATCAAATTTCAGTGGTAGGGAGATCTTCCCCCTTAAGTTATTTTAGGTATACACACCAACAGTAGTATCAGTTACTATGATTACAATGCTGTTTTATCTGAGCACCTTATAAACATTACTGAATTTATCTTTGCAATACTTCTATTTAGTATCAGCCTCATTTTATAGATGGTGCAGATATTAAACGACTTGCCCAAGATCACACAAGGAGTCTGTAGAAGGGCTGGGAACTGAATGCAAGTCTTTAAAGACTTGGTCCAGTGCCTTAACCATAAATCCATCCTTCCTACCTTGCTTTCACCTCTCTCAAAATTTCTGCAGCATGCAAGAATATACTACGGGTGATAACATCTATAGTAAAGGCTACCTGACACTTAATAAAACACTGCCTTCAGTTACTTATAACTGCCGAAAAACTCAGTCTGAGGCAAAAAAGCATGGAAAATTTCAGCCTAAACAGTCTAAATTTGGAAAAAATTCAGCTGTATCCAAGAATGAGGTTAGGGAAGGATTTTATTTCAGTCATTAAAAAGACAAAACCCCAAATTCAACCATTTCCCTGAGATGCTCAATTGCCTCCCTACCTTGAAACAAGGACCTGAAATTTGGCAGGGGGTCATCTGGGTGACAGAAATTAGTCTTTTTCCTTCCTCAAGAAAATCTGTCCAGATTTCACCAAATTATAAAATCTTGGAGGAAAAATCTCAAATTACACATGCTCCATAGAGACTTTGGAGTCTGGCAGTGAAATTATCCAAAGATTCCATCTCCTTTGAGAATGTTCCACCCCCTCACAGCTTCTATCTGCAATCAACATGCACCATCCACACAAAGCAACAGAGTGTGCACGACCCCAGAGCACGAGGGGATGAGCTGGATTTTCCCTGCCAGCCTGCTGCGGCACCAGAACTGAGCTGAAAGACGGTCTCTCCTGTGCTGCCAATGCTTTCCCAGGCAACATGGAGGAGTAAAGTGGCCTGACTCAGATTCAGAAGGGTGAGGGGGAAGAGATGCAAGGCAAGGAGGGGAGAGGGTCAAGAACAGATCAAGATGAGAAGAAGGGGCGGGAGCTGGGTCAGAGTGGAACAGGTGCATGAATCAGACAGGAGTGGGGGAAGCTAGGAGCTGAAGGGCTGTAACCACTAGAGATCACTCCCCTACATAATCTGGAATCAAAACCATTATTCTTGAATTTCAACATTCCTTTGGTGTCTACCAAAACAGCTGTGAAAGCCAAAGGCAAAGTGTGTCTCCATCTCCCTCTAGAGGCAGGTCCACACAGAAGATGATAGCCTTTTACCAGTTACTCTGTAGCTTACATGCTTGAGGACTGTGCCATGCAGCTAAAGATTCCAACCTCACTAATGAAACATGTGGGGAGTTTAAAGCTGAATGTGCCAAATTTATTTTGGGTGCCCAATTTTAGAAGACTAGGACCCAATTTTTCAGAATATGTAGCATATTATGGCACTATGTATGTTCAGATCAGAGCTCCTACTGTGCTCAGTTGCAGGAGAACTGAGAACTCAAAACTGTAAATGGAGGTATCTCAAGTTGGGTACAGAAAAGGAGTGACCAACTGTGGACATTCTCATTTAAGTGATTTGCCAAGCACCACACAGGTACTCTATGGCTAAGGCAAGGATAAAATCCAATTCTCCAGGGTGGCATTCAATTTCCTTAACCACAAGACCATCTAATCTCTTCCTGCAATCCCCTGCCTCATTCACCACACATCTTCCAACTTCTGCAGCAAATGAGGCAGGCGTCTTACCAACAACAGTGACAGAAGGAATGAATTAAAAAAAATAGTATGTCATCATGTAATTAAAGACTATCATCATGCAAATACACAGGGACAAAGGGGGGCAAATTAAGGATACACAGGCAATCTTAATTCAGGCATTTCTTAACTCTGTTTATAAATAAATAAATCTATGTTAAAAGAACATTTATGCATACACAATTTCTATCAAGCTCAATGTAAGTAATTAGCATTAAAATGGTACAACCATAAATCCAGTGTTACTCAGACTCTCTCTCATTGGTTCAAAAGTTCTTTTTTATGCATATATCTTGGAATGCTATAAATTTTAATACATCATTTTATATGTTTCTTTTTAATTTTAGAGAGTCATTTGCACTACTCTCTGGAAGAATTTTGAATGGATACCATTGGAAAACATTACTTCATTTAAAATCGTTAAATTTAAATAGAGTGCTGGGGGGGAGGGAAATCAAGAACTAGTCCTTGTTTTTTCCATGGTTTCCTATAACTTAAGTATGTATTATTTCAGCCAATATTTTCATTCAATCACATTTTTCGTCGGTACATCATACACACTGCAGAATCTAACTTCTCCTTTGCCATGCATTCATTTTCTGTTAAATATGTCCACCTTAGCTACTCATAGCATCACATAGCTTCATAATTTAAAAGTTATTTCAAAAGCAACATGTTTTAGGCTCTCAAATTAACATATTTAGATAGTCTACAGTGATAGGCCACAATCCTGCAATTAGATCAGTAGACGGACCCCTGCCCCTATGTGCAGTCCTTATTGACTTCAAATAGACTCCAGGTAGGCACAAGGGATTCATGGCAGATAACTCTGCATGGGGCTTGACTGAAATGGCTAAGATCTTTAAACCTGCCTAAAAATAATACATGCAGACTATATTCAACCCTTACCGTTAGGGGGCCAAACCTTGAGAGTCTTCCTGGGGAATGGGCTTACCTCAATGATCCTAGCATACCATCGTTGTTTTATAATCACATGTATTAAGTAGTTTTATAAAAATGGCCATTTGCCATGACAACAGCAGTAGCTACTTAAGATTTTTATCTTTGATGGTTTATTTAATTTCAAGAGCTATAAAGGCCACACTGTGACCCAATTCTTTTTTAAATCAAAGCCACTCCAATTTGAGAAAATAGTGATAGTTTCACTTCACCAAATACACCGCTACCCCACTATAACGCTGTCCTCGGGAGCCAAAAAATCTTACCGCGTTATAGGTGAAACCGTGTTATATCGAACTTGCTTTGATCCACTGGAGTGCGCAGCCCCGCCCCCCTGGAGCGCTGCTTTACCGCGTTATATCCGAATTCGTGTTATATCGGGGTAGAGGTGTATTGTGTATTAGAACTGTTCCCTGACTCAAATCCTATATGCCAAAATTCATCCCTGTGGATATAACACACACAAGTACATGTTTTTAAAGAAGCCACATCAAAAAACCCTGTAATGGAAACCTCCTGACAGGACTTTTACATTGGCAATTCCTGAAGGCACTAAGAGAAGAGGCCCCAATTCAGAAAGGTACTTAAGCATGTATGCAACTATAAACATGGGAATGGGACTATTCACATGCTGGAAGTTAGGCATGTACTTAAGTATCTTGTTGAATCAGAGTGAAAGACTGTCCAATTGACTACAACTACAGAATTACAGGATGAAGGGCTGTTGTGGGTTGGTTTGTTTTTGTTGCACTTTTTTAAAGGGGGGGGGGAAGAGGAGAGAAACACAGTAGAGTGCTTCAATCAAAGATACATTTTTGTTAAATGTAACTCTGTCCAAACAAGACTATAAGCATTCCACAGCCTCCCAGGTTCAATTTAAGTAACTTTCAGTTCGACAGACTGAAACTATCTCGTGTTTGATGTTTAAGGCTGCAGTTCTACAATCCCTTGCTTTCAGAACTCTCATTGACTTTGATGGGAGTCTTGCGGGAAAATATCTGGCTCCTGCAGGAACTTCAGATAACAGTACACAAAGGGGAGTGCTATACCATTCCTGTACAGTTAACTTTCAAGGAAGTTGAGTGAATATGGAAGCTAAATGCAATTGAATTACAATAAAATTATTAATGCTCATATGTGGGTTTTCATAATTCAGTCATAGCTACAAATTCCAGAAATGAAATCCTGGTCTGCTGGCCACACTACAGTCAATGGGAGTTTTGCCATTGATTTCACTGAGGCCAGGATTTCAGACAACTAGTTGTGGTGTGGCTGAGCGAACAGCAAGACAGGAGACCCTGATGGCACCAATACCACATAACATGAAACAAAAACACAAAACGAAGACTTGCATCATTTACTAACAGCAGAACCTTTGATACTCTGTTACAGTATATTCTACAACAGCTACAGGAAAACCCATTTGCAGTAACCAATACATTGCTGTAGTCATTATAAGGTAAATTTGGACTTTTATTTGAACAATACTGATTGCATTCAAAAGGAACCCATCTCTTAATTTTCCCTCCCATTTTAAATACACACATCAATTCCCGCACACAGCCCAAGCAGAAATGCTTGGTCAATCATAATAATAAAAAAAGGAAATAAACAGTAGCAGGGAGCTATTTTTAAGTACCTCTTCTCTTCAGAGCTAGAACAACAATAAATATACAGCACATATTTATACCTGCCTACTGTATTTTCACTCCATGCATCTGATAAAGTGGGTCATAGCCCACGAAAGCTTATGCCCAAATAAATTTTAGTCTCTAAGGTGCCACAAGGACGCCTTGTTGTTTTTGCTTATACAGACTAACACAGCTACCACGCTGAAACCTGTCTTCAGAGCTAGTTATCTAGGCAGATCCAGACCAGTATTCATTCCCCCTGCCATTATAAATTATCTTGAGAAACCTTGTCAGTGTAAATATCACTAAAATTAAGACTGTTCAATGTTGTGTGCTATTTAAGACTGAGCTGTTGTCTGCATCCTTCTAAAGAATGCTCAACATAACATTTTATGACTGCAGTCCCCAAGAAACCCTCACAAGAAACCGAAGGTCCCTCCCCAAGGCTATGCCACCAAGCAAACATTTTAAATGTAACAACAACAACAACAAAAAGAATGAAAAGCACACACCTATCACTGTAAGATCAGTACATAAGAAAGGACGGTATGGTGGCGAAGGCCAGGAGCTGCAGGTAATAGAGCCCCAAACAAAAGGCAAACTCACATATTTAACAATTGAGCTGTGTTAGGGCAGGAAGAGGGAGACTCATGGGTGTGTGTGTGTATTCTGGGGGTGCAGGCTAATGTGTGCGTGTGTGTGTATGTGTGTGTGTAAAAACAATGAGGGCAGGCTCACTGGTCCGTGTATGTTATGAAAAAGCAGGTTTATAGGAGCATGCATGTATATACGATGTAGCAGCAGGGTTATGGGTGTGCATATATTAGGGGTGTGAATGTGTTGGTATCAATAGGCAGAAAGCTCGGGGAGGGCATGTGGGGGGGGCAGTCAGGTTCAAGGGGGGACAAGGGGGGGGGGGGGGGGGGGGGGGGGGGGGTGGGGAGCGGTCGGGGGGGGGGGGCTAGGTGGGGTCTGGCTTGTGAGGATCCATGTCTCGGGGAAGGTTGTGTGTGAGGGGCAGTTCCAGCTCAGGCGGCTCCATGTCTCCAGGGGTCCTGTCCAGCTCAGAGGGATCCATGTGTCGGGGAGGGTCGATGTGTCGGAGGGGGCTAAGCGGGGGGCGGACCCGGCTCAGGGGGGCCATGTGTCGGGGGGGCTG
>NW_020699373.1:9966333-9966545 GCF_002925995.2 Terrapene triunguis | reverse complement strand
CTGAGCGGGGGGCGGACCCGGCTCAGGGGGGCCATGTGTCGGGGGGGGCTGAGCGGGGGGCGGACCCGGCTCAGGGGGGCCATGTGTCGGGGGCGGGGCAGAACGGTTCCCCCCCGCACCAGGGGAGGGAGGCTGCCCAGGCGATAGGCAAACGAAGCTCCCCGGAGGGAAGTGAATCATCCAGCAATGCCCGCCCCCTTCTGTACAGGGCC
>NW_020699373.1:9899209-9951333 GCF_002925995.2 Terrapene triunguis | reverse complement strand
CCTGTGCCCCTCACATCCTCATGCACCTGTAGCCTTCTGCCTCCCCCTGCATCCGCATCCACCCCACATACCCCCCCACAGCCCCTCCTCTCTCCTTCACTGCCTCCTCTCACCCCCACCCTGCTCTTGTCCTTGGCCTCTTTCCCTCCCCATCCTCTCTCCTCCATCCCAGCCCCCATCTTTTCCCCTCCAGCCCACCCTCCTCCCTTCCCGGCTGGGTGATTTAGGCAGCCCCTGGAAAAGTGTATGAAAAAGTGTCTCTGTGTAGGCAAGTGTGGGCATGCATTGTATGTGTGTAAGAGACTGTGTGTCTTTGTGTAGGGAGGTGTGTATTGCTGCATGTGTGTGTACCTGTGTGAATAAAATTTGCAGCCTAACTCTTTGACTTTTATTCCTTTTGCTGGCTTGTGCAAAAAAAACATTGATGACATAAAATATGTGTGTATTCATTTCATAACAAGTTTTTAGAAGAGAAGGGCACTCTAAAAGGAATGTATTATTTCTTAAACAGTGAATGTTGTTGACTAGTAATTTCCGAAGAGCCGATGGATCAGACATTTCTCCCCACCTTTGTCTAGCTACATTATAAACTCTGTGTTGCAGACTCTCTCTTTTTATGTGTATGTCCAGCACCTAGCACCCTGGAGCCCTGATCTTAGTTGGGGTCTCTAGCACTAAACAACAATTGTAATAATAAATAATGTGGAAGTATATGTGTTAGTGCATACTAAGTGTGTACACATGAATACACGTGTGTCTGCATGTAGGGGTGGGAGTCAGTTTCTACAGATTTATTTATATAGGTATCTGGACAGGTGCATTTCTGTGGTTGTGCTCTATGGATTTGTATTTGGGCTTCACGAGTGGGCCTTTAATGGACCCATTGCAGCTGTGATAACGTATGGTCCTAATTCCACACATAAAATTACGATAACTTTAGTGAACAAAAACCATGAAGCTGGTTACGAAAAATGGGAAGAGGGGAGGGAAAGAATCATGAAAACCATTGTGAAATTTCATTTTTTTAAAAATTACCCTTTTGGACTATTTTGCTGCCAGCTCTAGCATCCTGTAACAAATAAAACCTGAACTTAGCATAATACATCTGTCAAAACAATAAATATGCCTGTTTGGGCCAGTGAAAATTAGCACATGGACGAGGGTGGGAGAGAGCAAGTGATGGATGGAGGGAGGGAGGGAGGGGGGATGGAGTGAGCGGGGGCAGGGCCTCAGGGAAGGCAGGGGGCAGTGGGCAAGGGTGTTCAGTTTTCTGGAATTAGGAAGTTGGCAACACTCTTTGTGACCTGAAGAAGAACTCTGTGTAGCTCAATAGCTTGTTTCTTTCACCAACAGGAGTTGGCCCAATAAAAGATATTACCTCACCCACCTTGTTTCTCTTGTTTGTACATAGATAGCTGTCAGAGCGGAACCACCCATTAGTACTTTAGGTTTGAAATTTCTACAATCTGAGCCCAAAGAGAGTTGTATTTACCAATTATGCACTCGGGTCCAGAACCACAAACTAAAAGTTAGGAGATTTTTTTTGACTTCCACTTCTCTAGGAGTAGTTTTCCTTTGTCATCTCAGGAACCTCAATTATTAATTTAGATTAAAGAGTACCTAGAAATACTGCATAAGAGCTCAGCTAGGTTTAAGAATATAGTATATTTATTTCAAAGGTGTTTTTTTTCAAGCTAGGCACCATAACACTTTGAAATGTAGCATGAATGAAACTTAAAGGTGTTCTCATCATTAATGAGAACTAGGAAGTAGAGATTTCACAGTTATTACATATAAAAAAACCTGGGATCTCATGTGCTGTTGACAGGAGAAAGGTTGGTTGGCTGCATTTATTTTTAAAAGAATTAAAAGCTGTTAACTCCAGACATAAAAATGGGTGAAGAATCAGTTCTTCATGGAGCCAACAGAAACTACAGTATACTTCCGATTATCTGAATAGAATGGGCGATTTTATTTGCATAATTGGAAGCTCAGAGAATTGAAAGAGCAGGAACCATTCAGCCGTGGCACAGCATTTCCCTCCTCCTGCTTATCCTCACAGTCCTGGCTGGGGGTCTCTGCTCTACTAGCCGATTCTCTGCATTATCCAAATCCCTTGATTATCCTCCAGCATGAAATATATGCTGCAGAGGGCATGTATCTCATGGTGGGGGACAAGGAAGGGACTTGGATAATGCAGAGGTTTGGATTATAGGGTTTTGGATGACTGGAAGTATACTGTAATTGTATCTCATGTCATGGTGGCAGTTTAATGTGCAGAAACCCATCCTCAAACCAACCATGGTATTTTCTTACAGAAACTTTGTTATGATAGGAAAAACTTTCAATTAAAGCAAATAACTTTAAATGATCAGTTTTACCTTTCACATGTCTTTTGTAATTATTCTTACTCCATTTGCTAATGGAAGCTGCTTTTTGCTTAAATGGTCTTCTGTTGGATCCTGCATTTAGAGTCACAAAACAAAAACTTACATTGGTGTAAGAAACTTTAACTCTATTTAAATCAACGCACTACACTCGCATACACTAGTGGTGAATTTGTTGTATTTTTAAACCGGCAATATTTTCTGCTGCAAAGGATTGTCATGAAAACAGGATTATGACCTTAGTGAAATATTTAATGAATTGTTCCCCTTCCTTAATTAGAGGGAATGGGAAATAGCTTTCTGTATTACCCACCTTTACCCTGCAGAAGAAAAGGAAGTAAGATAATATGGTGGATATAGGATGTTTGAGGGCTTGCTAACACAGGGGAATTGACCAGAATAGCTACTGCAGAATAAGATAGTCCACTATAGCCATTCTAGAATAGCTCCCTGTGGACATTTATTCTAAAATAAAAGTGCCTTTTTTGATTTCCAAAGTGGATTAAGTTAATAGGGAAAAGGCATTTTTATTCTGGAATAAGTATCTAGAGAGAGAGTTATTCTAGAATAGCTATTCTTCAATAGCTGATTCCAGTCAATTTCCCCATATAGACAAGCCCTTAGATGTTTTTTTTTATTAACTTAGGGGCATGTTTAAGAATTGACTGTGTTTAAATAAAATACCTTTTATTGGTTCATCCTAACACTATATCTCTTATTTCATTTAAGCAGACTAAACCTGATGAAATAGAAATCTAACTCCATTCCCACAGAAATCAAATGTCATGCCATTAATAAACACCACCACCACGAATTTCTGTTCTTCTGACCAAAAGAAATAAAAAAATACACAGTTGGTACAAATAACGTCAGGTTAGCAAAGGAGCCAAATTCTCCTGTGTTTTTACTACCCAACAGAGATCTGGCCACCTTACTGTGCATTAGAGGGGAACAAAAGGGCCACCTCCTGATGCGTGATTTATACAGAGAAGATTGATTTAAAATATTTGAACCATTTCATGGGGACCTAATATTTCTCAGAGATGGTCTGGATTGGTATCAATATGTAACTCAAATACACTTTTTAATTGATTCTTTGGGAGCATGGCTAACAATAAATGGTAATGTTATATGCAGATTTGAGGTAGCTATAAGACATCTCTTCTCTATACATTCTTCACAAGCCACTGCTCCTGTTCTCTGCAATATGGATTCTATTAAGAATGCATGACCACTGGATTTAGGAGTAGTAGCAGGATGTATTTTCTCAAACAAGGCATTAGATTCTCAGTTGCTGAATCATTTGGAACTATGACAGCTCACAGAAACTGAAGATCTGTCCCAAGGTCCATTGTTAGTGTGAAATGTAAATACTACCTTTTATAAAACACTATAAAGTACTTCCTCTGTTGCATACCTGTCAAGATTGCCTCCTTCCCACAGGGTGGTGGCTCATCAAGCTGACCTAGAGGCAAGATACACCTTGGTGTGAATCAGATGCTTCGGGTTTGCCCTAATGTATGTACTGTGATGGAATGTTAATTCCATTTTGTTAGCCGCTCTCAGGACACAGCTGCCACTCCTGGCTTGTATCTTTGTTGAAGAAGAGATCTGTGAAAGCTCAAAAGTTTCTCTCTCTCCCCAACAGATGTTGAGCTAATAAAAGATATTACCTCACCCACCTTGTCCCTCCTGTAAATTGTTTATTGCTTTGGTGAACTATTGCTAATTAAATACAGAAATGTTTGAATATAGCTTTGTTGGGGCCTAAAGAAATATTAAATCCAATGGTAGTCCCCGACGCAGCCATCCTAATGGTGGATTGTGCATGTACGGGAGCAAGGAAATTACAGACCCTAAACAAGCTTACAGGACTTTGAATTCGTAAGAAAACTATTCTTAGAACACTGCAAAAAGAACATCATGTATGTGTAGGTGAATATACACATATATTAAATGACAAGGGTGACTGACATCCCTGGCTAACCTTTCTGTGGGATGCTCAGAATTTTGGACCGTTCAGGTTCCTCTTCACCTATCACAATGAGTCATATTCTTGTTTGGGGCTACACTTTCACACATGTCTGTAAATCTGTAGCCACATGAGGAACTGTGGGTGGGGCAGAATGGTCCCCACATCTTCCTGCCCCATTTTGGCTTCCTTCCACACTTGGGGAAATACCACTCCACAGCTTCTCCATACCTCTGGTTGTAGAGGGTCATTTCAGGGTGCTGTTCAGCCATTTTGGAACATACCATAGTCCTTGTGTTTCCACAACTGCTTCCACATATTACTACTTCTTGTGGTGGGAATATTGTGCAGAAGGAGTTGTGCACAGGGTTGTGGGGAGCCGGAATACAGACAGAAATTAACATTGTGTCATGTTGATTTCTCTTTTTGAGGGGAACAGGGGGCGCAAAGAGAGGCAGACGTTTGTCCTAAATATAATTGTTGCCCACTGCTGACTATTCCTCTTGTGCTGTCTTCTCCCTTCTTGCCCGATAGCAGTTTCTGCTTTAAAAAATCATCACAACGTTTATGCTTTGCGTTCTATGTAATGTGATGTGTGTACACAGCTATTTAACCTTCATCTCACCTTTCCCTACGCCTTTTGCTTTGCTTTTCTAAAATCTGTAAGGTCTTTTGGGCAGGGACCACGGCTTCTTTTTAAATCTATGTGAAGCACTGCCAGAATTGCACCACATACGTGTATATTATTATTATTACTATTATTAAAGGGTCTTACACAGTTTAGTTCTGTCGACAGTAGCCAAGCTACTTCCAGCCTCTGTTGATGGGGGACCAGGAGCAGCCCTATGAGTCATCTTCCTGTGATAGGCAGGACCTTTTGTTAAAACACTGCCCTCTGAAGGTTAGCATCCATAAATAGCTGCAATACCTACACATCACCATGCTTCATTCCCCATTTCCAAGAACAGCTGAAAAGAAATCAGTGTTTTCTTTCCCAGACAGATCCGGTAACTACTTCACTATCATCTCAAAGATGTAGACTAAATAAAATGAGTTTCCTTTTGCTCTTAAGCTCAATGTAAGGAACAAATGTTCTCATTAAATCATTTCATCATCCTCTGCAGCAAACAACGAGCCCCACACAAAACCCAGCCTGGGAGAAAACAGAACACCTTGCTGCAGCCTCACCTTATTGCCAGCATAACTTGTTCATTAGTCAGCACAATGACAAAAGAGGTGAAGCAGAGGCTGGGCCAGGGCTGTCCACGTAGTAATCTAAATCACGTGGTAGAGACTGCTGGAGAGACCTAATCTTTTCCATGGGAGAGGGTTGGTTGTTTGTTTATTCCCCACGAGTTTCACATGAATGCTTCAGAGGCAAAGAATGAGACCCAAAGTGTGGAGCTGGATGGGAGATGAAGGCTAAGGTGAATAGGAGAACATGATGTACTATTCCTTCTCTCGCCTTTTGGTTAATGGAATAAGTTTTAAAAAACATTCCCTTGCTCCCCAAGTTTGAAAAGTTGACCCTTGTCCATTTAAGGTTCATAAAGCAAACAGTCCCTTTAATAGCCAGGTCCATTTGCAGGTGTATCCATAGAAGCTTGACTGCTGAGAAGAGGCTATGAGAAAATGTAATTCTATTTTATTTCCTTTTGTAATCACAAAGAATTTACACTAATTATAAGGAGAGCTGTGAAACCAAAAAGGGACTTTGGGGGGGAAAGTGAGGGCAGCTGAACCTTGCAGCAATTACTATAGATGGGGGATTTTTCATTGCACATAATATATTCAATATTAGCTCTTTTTTTCTGTTCATGAATTAGCCAAAGAACAGTCTTTGATTTTTTTTAACACATTTCTTTGTTACCTGAAACTATTCACTGTCCTGCCTAATATGGATTATCCATGAATTATTTATTTTGACCATTGGCTTTTTGTTATTTGTGCCATGCGATTGATCACATAAGTCGCGTGATATTGTTTCAACTCCCTAGCTGGATGACTCAAATATCCATGTGGGTATTTGTGAGATTTTCACTTATTGCAAACATTTCTGCAAATAAAATCACACATATAAACTTTTGCAGAAAACAAATTAAACGGGTTGCTAACACTGACAGAGCAAATTCATGGGTTTCACTCAAATTCATCGGAGGCCTACTCCTGATCCCACCTCTCCTGGCCCCTCTGAGCCTTTTCTGCCCTGGATTTGAACCTATCCCATTAAGGTTAACCAATTGAATTCCCAGTCAAGAACCTTATCTCAAAATCTACTGACTTTCCCCTTATAGAATGTCAGGGTTGGAAGGGACCTCAGGAGGTCATCTAGTCCAACCCCCTGCTCAAAGCAGGACCAATCCCCAGATCCCTAAATGGCTCCCTCAAGGATTGAACTCACAACCCTGGGTTTAGCAGGCCAATGCTCAAACCATGAGCTATCCATGGAGAAGGTCTTCTGGTTGGTCGTGGGGGCAGGAACTAAAGGGGTATGCAGGGCCGGCTCCAGGGTTTTTGCCGCCCCAAGCAGCAAAAAGAAAAAAAAAGCCGCGATCGCGATCTGCTGTACCGCCGCCGCTTCAGTTTTTGGCAGCAATTCAGCAGCAGGTCCTTCGCTCCAAGAGAGACTGAGGGACTCGCCACCTAATTGCCGCCGAAGAGCCTGACGTGCCGCCCCTCTCTGTTGGCTGCCCCCAAGCACCTGCTTGCTGGGCTGGTGCCTGGAGCCGGCCCTGGGGGTATGGCAAGGGCTGGAAGAGGAGCCAATAGGGTTTTGGCTTAGAACAAAGAGGGCAGGAGCTGAGGCCACGCACCAGCAGGAGAAAGGACAAAGTTGGGAACAAGGATGGAAAGGGACGGTTCCAAGCACAGAACCAGGAGCTCGAAGGGGTGAATTGAAGGGAAAGGCCAAGGACTGAAAGGGGAGGATCAAGTGTAGGTCCAGAGAAGTGGTGACATATGGCTGGACATGGCATCATTGGATTGAACATCATTATCTTTTATAGTGATCAATATTTTATCATCCTGTCATTGCGATTTGCCATTTCTTAGCACGGTTCACATATGCACCCTTCATGAGCATAAACATTCACGTGCTAAATATGTTTCTTAAAATTCTGCGGACGTGTGTGCACTGAATTTGTCTCCATGACTATATCCATTTTAGTAAGTTCTAAGATGGGCATTCCAGAATGTGTTTTCTAAATAAGTGTGTTATTAGTCATTATTTTTAAGGGCTTTAAATAGTTCAGTTACTGAATAATAGTCTCCTAGAATTACAGGGACATTATGCGTCAGCTGCAGGTAATGACAGAATATTGCATGCAAAATAAGTACGTTCAATTGTTTGGTTCTTTTTTTCCTCCACTGTGAAATTTCTATATCCATATTTTCCAATCTTTGCTTTTCCTACATTAATTAAAATATAAAGACAATTTATAACAGAGCCTGAAGTAAAAGGACACTGTCAAAGTTGTGAGAGGAAAGTTGCAGTATTCATTTGGCTGTCCAAGGTATAATATTTGTTACACAAAAGAATCCATCTCAATACACGTTTTAAAAATATTTGTAGAAACACCGGAGCTACTGTCATATTTTAATAAAGCATGGATGGTTCTAGTGTCTCTCAAGGAGTGCGGCCATTTTAAGCTGCTTTCAAGCAGGAATTCCACTTAAGCTCTTAACATCTCTGTGCTTCAGTTTCCTTGTTGGCACAATTGGGCTAATAATACTGCCATACCTCACAGGAGTGTTCGTGAGCGTAAATTAATTGCTTGCAAAGTACTTTCTCACTTGGAAGATGCCACTGAAATGCAAAGTATTATTTACTAGAAAAGCACCCATAGAAAATATTTATATTAAACCACTATTTTTTTTTAAAAATGCATTAAATGACAGAACTTACCTGAAAACATCTGTGAAATTCTCTAGCTTCTCTCCTGCACTGACATTCCTTTCTTCCAAACTGCCAGCTGAAAGTCAAGATGGCGGCTTCGTCCTTCTTGAGCAACTTTCCATTTTCATTATGCTTAACAATTTAAAAATGATTGGTGATTTGCACACTTTTCTACCACCACATAAAGTGATAATATGGTTTTAAAACAAACATAGGTTTTCCTTCACATGAACCTTCCTCAACAAAACCTCAATAAGGAGGAAATTCATCCCTGAGCCAAGGGTTAGCACAAAACCTGTGCACCACTTAAGGCCTGTTTTGAGGGTTTACATGGGACTTGAAGTGGTGCATAGACCTTGTGCTGGGTCTTTCCACAGGGGTGAATTCAACCCTCCTCTCTTCACTTGAATAGGGCAGGCTCAGTCTCCAGCCCACCCCTCCATGGCAGGACCAGATATGGCCCCAGGGCCTCCCACTTCCCAGGAGCAGGACCCATCTCCCCCCGCCCCTGAAGATAAAATGTAATAAAACAAAATCCCCCCCCCCCATTCAAAATTTTATAAAAAAAAGTAAAGAGAATTTCACTGGCCTCTCTCACTCCCTCATAGTCGCAATGCATGTGTTACAGTCTGCAGTGTGGATATCTTCAGGGCCCAATCAAGCCTTGAGATCCGTTCTCCCTCCATCTACCACTCCCACCCAGTGCACCTCAATTAACACCACGGCACAATTCTCACCTGGTGAGGAAATATTTTTTCCACACAACACGTAATTCAGCTGTGGAACTCCTTGCCACAGGATGTTGTTGAAGCCAAAACTTAGTGAGATTCAAAAAGGCACGGCTAGATCTGTGGATAACAAGAACACCCAGGGTTACGATTGTTAATGCTAACGTAAATTCTGGAAGGGATATTAAACCTCATGCTTCAGGCTTTACACCAATCTCTAACTATTAGGGATCAGAATAAAACCTAGTGTGGGGCCATATTATCCCACATCTGCCTAATGAGAGGTTTCTTGCATCTTCCTCTGCAGCATCTGGTGCTGGCCAGTGTCAGAGACTGGATGAGATGGACCTTGAGGTCTGATCCAGACCAGCAATTCCTATGTTCCTATGTTCAAAGGAGAAGAAAGTAAGGGGCTACTGCACCCACTGTGCTCCACAGCCTCAGGGCTTGTGGGTTGCTATCTGGGAGGCTTGGTCAGCCTCTCACCATGTACATTGCAGCATGTGTTAAGCTGGGATGGTTGATGCTCCTTCTTACAGGAATGTCAGCTTGGTCACTAAGGGTCTGATCCATGGTCCACTGAAGTGAATGGGAGTCCTTCCACTGACTTCAATGAGCTTTGGATCAAGCCCAAACACATTTTCCCCAGGAGCACCCTGTGCTATTCTGTCCTACAGCAGCAGGATGTCTGAGAATTTACTGGCAGTTTGCACCTCCCACACACAGCCCCACGTGTTCCCTCCAGACACCTTGGGCAGGATTTAAACTTTGGTATTTACGACTATTGGGTCCATTCAACTTTCCTTCTTTTCCATTTTTTTTTTAAAGCGCTATTATTTAGGAGCCGCTGCTGGGTGCTGAGGCAGTCTATACTTTCCATCTGCTGGGGGACACCAGCTCCTTGACTGAAGAAGGGCCAAAACACAGCAGCACTGTGGTGGTTTCCAACGCTCGAGGTGGGAAGCAGGGATGCTGCACAGGCCCTGGGCCTTGGAGATAAACTCCACAGGAGCTCTCTGTGGGAGCATGGGAAATGGGGATATTAAGCAAGAAGAGGTGCAGGAATATAGCCACTGGGCCTGCTATATTTGTGGCTCTGTTAGCCAAAACACTGCCCCCTACCTCACAGAGGATACAACGTGGGCGGTGGCTGCTATAGGGACGGCCGTAAGGAAAATGGTGCCCTGGGCGAACTTGTATTTTGGCACCCCTGGCCCTCGTGGGTGCGATGCCCCCACCATTGTCCTGGGCCCCTGTGGGCGTCCCACTCCCCCTTTGCCCCAACCCCTGCACTCCCCTCTTGAGACCCTGCCCCCCAACTCCTGCACCTCCCTCCTGCAACCCCAACTCGTGCACCCCCTCCTGAGCCCCCAAGTCCTGCATCTCCCTCTTGCCCCTCTCCTGCCCCCCAACCCCTGCCCCCCCTCCTGCAACCCTGCATCCCTCCTGCCCCTCCAACCCGTGCACTCCCCTCCTGAGCCCATGTGGGGAAACTGACCTGGATGCACGGAGCTGCTGGCATTGCTGCTCGCTTCCCCCCGCCCCCCCGAACGTTGCTCCTCTCCGCAGACCTAGGGGACAGTGCTGGGGGAGCGAGGAGCGACATCAGGGCTTCCTGCACCCAGGTCACTTTCCCCACCTGGGCTGCGTAAGGGGAGGGCAGGGCAGAGCAGCAGCTCCTGATGCTCACCTCACAGCCCAGCCCAGGTGGGGAAAATGACCTGGATGCACGGAGCACTTGGTGTTGCTCCTTGCTCTGCCCCCTCCCAGCCCCCGCGTGGGGTGCAGAGGAACGTTGGGGGGGCGAGCAGTATCTGTCACCAGGGTGTCACCGCTCCCGCCCCATGTTCCTCTGCCAGGAGCAAGCAGGGAGAAATCTGGGTGCTTCTCCAAGTGGCGTTCCCCAGGGAGCAGTTTCTGACACTACACTGGAACCCCACATCTCTGTTCTGCCGTATGGCGCCCCCTTGACCTCCGGGCACCCTGGGCGGCCACCCCGTTGGCTCATGCCTAAGACCGGCCCTTCCAGCATCTGTACTGATGTCAATTTCACCTAAATACGTCTTACTGACTAGAGCTGGCGTGACTCCTCTGGCCTAATGATCATAGAAAGTTTCAGTAAACTACTGAGACTCCTTGTGGTATCTTGAAACTAACTCAATTTTATGTAATAGAACAAATTTCCTTATTCATGTGAATGTACAATTACTGTGTCTTACGGGCAAGAGTGAAATGGCTTAGAAGGAAACAAGTAAGCACATTTGGTCTTGACATGCAAAATTCTAAAAATAACCAGCCACAATATTTCTGAGCCCCTAGTTCTACTTCACATTTACACCTCACTGATCTGTTTGAAGCGCTTTGCAAACTCAGGGTCAGATATGGCCACCCTTAATCACGTGGCATAGTACTTTATTCTGCTGGCGTTTTCACTGATGAAAATGGGATTGCTCACAGAATAAGCTACATCCTGAAAGTGGAGCTGGTAAACTGACTGTCATTGGGCGATATTGCTGAGAACAGAATGAAGCAATGGGCTTTCTCAACAAGTAACAAAACCCCAAAGCTGTCTGGCAAGATTCAGGCATTTGACCACTGACTTACACACAGGTGGCAGTGTGCTTAAGGTAGCTCCAGAAATGATTGTCCACAGTGCCTCCCATGGTTCCCCAGTGAACAGGGACAAGGTGCAGGTTCCTCCAGGGGTGGGGCAGAAAAAAAGTGGGATGGGATCATAGCATGGAACCAAACTGCAGAAACTCTGATTCTAACTTCGCTGTTGCTCAGTGAGTCTAGGAATGGGGGTTGCATTCTTTCTGGGGACCCCAGACAGGTCTGCCTCCAGGGAGCTGTTTGGATTGGACACATGGTATGGATCTCTTCCCTAACTGGAAGAGTGTAACTATTAGAAACAGGTTTCCAGTGTGATTCTTAGCTACACATTTGAAACTTGTGTCCACAGTAATTCAATCATATTTGAATACAATTTGCTGATTGGCTCATAAACCTGCTCACTAAAATATTAACGGACAGCAAACAGGAAAGGGGTGTGAACAGTCAAAGAAAATTTGGTTCAGAAATATGAAAGAATAATTTTCTAATTCCAGAAAAATTCCTTAATTCCAGAAAAGACAGAACACATAGCTCTCCCTTATTTTCGTATGGCTACCCATACCAGATCATTTAAAAAAAAAAAACATCAGCATAATTAACCAAGTTCTGAATGCATGAGTGGTTGGGATAGGGTATCCTATGCATATAGAGCAATCCAATGTTTGACTATCAGCAAAGCCAAAAGACAAACCATAGAGTCTTAGTAGACATTTTTCATAATACCTAATAAACATGATTCAAAAGCTCAATCAATGCTCTTTTTGATTACAGAGAATATTAACCACAATGGGCTAGTTCCTCAGCTGAGGTAAATTGATGCAACTCCATTGTCTCCAATGCAGCTATGTCATATTATATCAGCTAAGGATCTGGCCCAAAATTTTAAAAAAATGGATATGAAAAAAGCATTCCCAAGCCATGCACCTAGAGCAGAGGTTCTCAAACTGTGGTCTGTGGACCACCAGTGGTCTGCAAGTTCCATTCAGGTGGTCCATGGATAGTTCCCTCTAAGGTGCACGCCTGGGCGGCCGCACACAAGAGAATGAAGGGCCACCCACCTAATTAGTGAAGCCACATAGGCGTGGCTCCACTAATTAGGTGCCTGGCCCCTGAGAAGACGCACATGTAAGCTGAGGTGGTGGCCTTCGGGGGAATAGGAGGTAGGTGGGAGGGGGCACTGGGGTGAGGGGTGGGGGGAATTTGGGACGTGCAGGGCTGCGGCGGCCAGAGAAAGAGGCAACTTTCCCCAGCTTCAGGGATGAGGCTGCCAGGGAGAGACCCCCCTCCTTCCCAGCCGCAGCTCGGGGGCTGCTGCGGCGTGGGAGAGAGGGCACATACATCGCATTAGAAAGGTAAGACTACTGATATTAAAATATGAGTTGTGTGCTTTTATTTGTAGAACAAAAAAAATTTAATTATTTTTTTAATATAGCGCTTTTATCCAAAGCGCTTTACAATAGTTAGCTAATGGTACAAACAACATTTGGAAAGATCATTAAGTGGTCTGCCGAGACCCTCAGCAATTTTCAAGCGGTCCGTGAAAAAAAAAGTTTGAGAACCACTGTCCTAGAGCATCCCTTTGAAATGTTCTGGTTTCATCCTCTCAAGTTTTAAAAAAGCTTCAGTAGATATGCTCTATGGATACATTTAAAGCACATAGATCCCTAACCTGCTTTTGTAACTCCCACTGACGTCAGTATCTGAACTGCAGGATTTGGTCATCATCTATATCTAGCACCAGGGCCGGCTCCAGGGTTTTGGCCGCCCCAAGCAGCCAAAAAAAAAAAAAAAAAAGCCGCGATCGCGATCTGCGGCGGCAATTCGACGGGAGGTCCTTCGCTCCGAGTGGGAGTGAGGGACCGTCCGCCGAATTGCCGCCGAATCGCTGGACGTGCCGCCCCTCTCCGGAGCGGCTGCCCCAAGCACCTCCTTGCCAGGTTGGTGCCTGGAGCCGGCCCTGTCTAGCACTGAGCATTATGGGTTTTCTGTGATCCCTTCCCTCTTCAGCTATATTAATAACAATTATAAATCAATTTCCCATACAAATGTAATTGAACAATGACCTTGCACTTAACAGATCAGGTCATTTCCTTATTGACAGTGAACACTTTCAGCTTTTCATGTATGAATTTCAATTATTTGTAGTTTTTGTGGACTATTAAGAAACTAATTCCCAAGTCCATACAATAACCCTAATTTGATAAATGTGATCTACTCAAATTTTATTTATTGCAACAAATATGCTAATGGTATACAAATCTGCTGGGTTCGTTGTAATTATTATGTATTTTGATTTTCTACTCAAAACTGTATCACACACTTTGCAGAACAAGTCAGACTGGTCCATGCCTCAAAGAACTTCAGGTCTAGATTTTAGATATGGCACAACATGGGAGGACAACAAACAAAGAAAAGGAGGCTCAAAGGGAGAGGTAGGATGAAGATTATTACAAAAGTGTTATTTTTTTATATTACATTAGTGCTTAGAAGCCCCAATAGAGTATCCGGTTTGCTAAGTGCTCTGCAAACATGTAGGTAATACCCAGATTTTGCAGTTATGCACATACCTACACTGAATATCTTGATAATTCTAGTTCCAGTAATTCCTGTAATCCCTCAGATATGATTATTGACATTTCACTCCATATTCTTTATGAAAATATGCTTCTGATATAAATATGACATAACTGAGATGTACTTTATGCAAGATGGGTCTTGTAAGGTATCATTGGAAAGGTTATGATTAACAAATGTGATTAACCAATTTGTATGCATGTATCATTTCTGTATCTAAAGTTAGAAATATGGACTATGTAACAATTACAACTGGGTGTGCATTGGGAAGACACCCACCAGAGGACAGGCCATCAAATTTAATGAGCCATCAGGAAAGAACATCAAAACCACGAAGATACTTGACCATACTGAGCACGCAGTGTATTACACAATAAAAAGAGACTTCTGAGTATGCATCAGCGTTATTTAGCACTTACATTGCAGTGGCACTCGGAGGCCCAAGTCAGAATCTGGACCACATTGTGTTGTACAAACATACAGGCCTTGCTGATTTAAGAAGGCAATCAACATGCAGAGGATATGAGGGAGAGGGAAGAGAAGACGGGTAAAATATATACAATCTTTACATACATATGTACATTTTCATTATCATTATTATAACTAGATAAAGCAAGTGTCAATTATCTCCAACTGCCCCTCAACCAAACCATCATTTGTAGGCTGATTTCTCATAAGCATCCCTGCAGAAGTGGGTCTTGAAGAGGGATTTGAAGGAGACGAGACAGATCACTTCTGGAAGGGTATTCGGTGCATAAGAGGCAATGGGGAAGAAGACACAGAGATGGTCATGTGACAAGCTAACAGGTAAACAGTGCTGGCATTGTTGGTGGTTTGGTCTCCAGCTCTTTATGTGGAGCCTGGACCTGAAAGCTTAGAGGAGGTTTGATAAAAACGCCCCATAGCTATCTGAAATATCCTACTGTGGCGCTTCACTCCATATTCTTTATGAAAATATGCTTATGATATGAATATGACATAACTGAGATGTACTTTATACAAGATGGGTTTTGTAAGGTATCATTGGAAAGGTTATAATTTACTGAATGTGATTATCCAGTTTGTATAACTGTATCATTTCTGTATCTGAAGTCAGGAATATTGACTCGGTATCTGTATTTCAACTATGCTACTTTGGGTGACTCCCCTTGCTAACACTTCAGGTACAACAATGAAAAAGCCAGACAGTGCTTATGGCTCATCAGCAAGAGACAATGGAGTGTAAAAGAGCTTAGTCTTCCTGTGAACATGTGGGTCAGCCTGTGAAGAATGACTACAGGGGCCCTACAGAGGCAGGTGACCATGTCACCTGATACTGGAACCCATCTTGAATTATGTACTTTTCCACGAGAAGCTGGGGGGTGGGGTGAGGTCAAACTAGGAAACAGAGGACTCCCGCCTTATGCAGATCCTATTTAAGGGTGGGGAGTGAGGTAATCCAGGTCATCAGTTCTCCCCGGCCAGGGCCGGCTCCAGGCACCAGCTAAGGAAGCAGGTGCTTGGGGCAACCAATACAAAGGGGCGGCACTCCGTCCGCTATTGGGGCAGCCCATCCGGGTCTTCGGCGGGAATTCGGCAGCGGGTCCCTTAGTCCCTCTCTCCCTCTTTGAGCTGCTGCCGAAGTGCCGCCGAAGAGGAAGAGACGGCGTGAAGGACCCGCCGCCGAACTGCCACCGAAGAATGAAGTGGCGAGATTGAGCTGCCGCTGAAGTGCCGCCGATCGGCTTATTTTTTTATTTTTTTTTGCTGCTTGGGGCGGCAGAAAACCTGGAGCCGGCCCTGTCCCCGGCTACCCCACCCAAGATGACTGCTGGAAACAACTAAGACTGAACTGGGGGAAAGAACTGGACCCAGGCTGGAAGAGCATCCGGCCTGTGAAAAAGATTATTAGAACCACATTTAGGGTGAGAACTTACATGTAACCAGTTTTTTTAGTGTATTAAGCTTACGTTTGCATGCTCTGTTTTATTCTCTTAGTAATCTGCCTTGTTCTTTCTGCTACCTCCTTAACTACTTAAAATTATAGTTATAGTTAATAAATTTATTTCTGATTTACAATATAACCCAGTTTATGTGATTTCTAACTGGGGGGGGGGGGCAAGAAGTGTGCATACCCTCATCCACATTGAGGGAAGAGGCGAATTTCATATAATTTTGGGGTTGTACTCCAAGGGGGGGGGAGTCAACATCTGGGTGCTGTGGCAAGCCCCTTAAGCTGAGCCTTCTCAGAGTGGATCTCTGTCTCTCTGTGCAGCTGGGTGTGGCCCTGCCTGTGCGCTGGGCTGGAAAAGGCTGGGGAGCTTACCCCAGCAAGACCAGGTAAAAGGGGGCCCAGGCTGGCAGAATAGTCTGACTCAGTGGCGTCCCAACACACCAGGAGACATCCCAGGGGGTCCAGCCCGTCACGCCCATGAATACTAAAATGCCAGTGGGACTATTTGCAATAGTAAGTGCTACTTAAGCTGAGTATGTGCTTCAGATTGGCCCTTACTCTATAAACGGGAAATTTCAAAGAGTGGGAAGATAACGATTTCAGCAAGATCCCGCACAAGTGAGCAAGTGCTACTCACCATGAGCTAAAGTCACAGAAACCTGGCTCTGTGCATATAGGAAGTGCCTTGTGTTACTGTAACCTGCAAATTTGCATAAGCAGAAAGCCAGATTTGCAATCGTTCTATTTGTGCAGATACATCCTGTGATGATATAGCAAGTTTTTCAGTCATATACATAATGTTTCTCCACACGCAGGTTTGTCAGGCAAAAGGACTTGTTCATAATCCTTTCAACATCCAGCCATAAATGTTTTAAAACTTGAATAGAAAAAAGAGAAACAAAAATCTAAAATATGCTAAAGGTTAAGCACTACTTTCAAAAGGGGCATTCTCTCAAAGCCTAATCCAAAGCCCAGCACAGTCAATGGAAAAACTCCCATAGACTTCAATGGTCTGTGGTTCAGGGCCCTAGATCTCTGCAACCCTGGAGCACTGCATGCCATCCTATTCATGTATCATCCTTACTCACTGTGTAGATGAGCTAAGGTCTTGTTTTTCAGTGACGACTGCTCCTCAGAGCAACATTGCAAGAAATGACAATACTTTACTTCAGGATGAACTCTGATGAGGAAATTACAACACTAACCAGACCTAGAGCAGATGTTGTCAAGTTATTTGGGCTTCCTGAAATTGCCTCTTTCTGCAACATTTCAGGCGGAAATGGTTATTCTGTGTGTTAAAATTACCAGAAAGACAAAAAGCCACCTTTGCTTGAAATTTGGTACTCACAAAGTACCAAGCGAATTGGTACTTTTCTTTGACATTTTTCTAGGTGTGTTGTAGGCAAGGACAGAGGAAGGCTACAACTGTTGCCCTGCACTCCGCCTTCTCTTTGTATAAGCTTCCTCTCCCAAAGCTGATCCCGGCCTGTCCCCACAATACAGACTCCCCCCACACAGAGTCAATGGTTCCATAGGGTATCCAAATCATTACTAATTCTTGCAACCACTATACTGCACAGAGACACGACACACAGGCGAGATGACGATCCTTAAAATCTTCTATGAAAGGGCTCATCTACACTTAAGATGCTGGAGAGGCAGTAGCTAGGTCATTGGAAGAATTCTTCCGTTGACCAAGCACTGTCAACATGGGGAATGAGCCCAGCTCAACGTTCACACCCTCTGACTGATGTAGTTAAGCCAACCTCATTTTCTAGTGTAGACCAAGCCTCAGAGAAGAGACAGAGAGATCTCTAGGCTTAGTCCTCCGACTGTTTTAATTCCCATTGAAGTCAGTGGAAGCTGGATCGGACCTTACATGAGTAAACAAAGCTGAATCTCACCCATGTAGTCCTATGCTGTGCTGAACACATGGCCTCAGTACTCCTGGTGGGGTAAACAGGGTAAGTACTCCTCATAGGCACTTAGAGTAGGACTGCATACAGTCTTCCCCAATTTAACTGTTAATCCCAAAGTGAAATAACAATGGCCTATTGTTCTTATTTACAACAGTTATAATGATATTAACTCATTTTTAAAATAGCCAGCCAAGACACTCTGGCTCCTATGAAATACAGTGAAATACATTTAAACTCCAGCTTAAAATCCAGGGGTGAGATTCTGAGCCTCAGGGGTAGCCCAGAACTTGCAGCCCTGAGAGAGGGGGAACTCTGGGGGTTTTAAAGCTTGGGCAGCTCCGAGGGCCTAGACAATCCTGGGGGTTTATATAAGTGACAGCAGCCTCCCTGGGCTGCCCTATAGGCCACAATGCTGGATGCTGGAGTCCCAAACCTGCCCTCCCATCACTGGCCCTGCCCACACCATGAGGGCTTGTGAGAGGGTCCTTGGAGAGGCCCTTTTAGAGCCCCTTTATACCTCTCTGGCCCTTTTAAAAGGGCCAGAGTAGAGTGACGATCTCATTCCAGAGAAATAAAAGGACAGGAGGGGTCCAGTACAACCAGATGATAAAATGGAGGGGGGGTACAATAAACATACAGAGAGCAGAGGTCATAATAATAAATAATAATAATTAATAAAAAGCAGCTTTGGAAAGCCTGAGCTGCTTTTGAAAGCAGAGAGATGCTGGTTGGCTGGCTGGCTTGCTCCACTCTATAAACATCCCTTAGCCATATGGTCCAAGCACACAGGCAGGCCAAGCTAAGCTCCAGTGCCTCTGTTCCTGGCTCACCTCAGAATGCTGACAGCACACTGATATTAGAGAGTCAGCATGGGTAGACCATAGTGAGAGCCCCACTTCTCCTAAGCCGTGGCAGTAGCCAGAATAAATAGGATGATTGTGTCACAGGGAAAAAAACGGAGGAAAATTTGTTGGAAACCTTGACCGCTGTTTGCTGCATGGACCAGAGGGCACTGGCATGCAGGCATTTTTACAAAGCAAAGGGGTGCGTATGTGTTTTGTTTGTGATAAGCTCTATGCACGCTGCTTGCCACACAGATATGCAACACACTGAGCCATGTTCTGCCTTGGGGCATGCAGGTGGGTACACTTATGAGAGCTGTGCCTCTCCTTCCTCCTTGGCTTTCTCTGCTCATGCTGGCTCGAGAATGTCATTGTGTTATCGACGTTCTGATCCCTCGCGCCCAGGTTTGGGGGAATGCTGAGGTGAAAGTTTAAAGATTCCGTTGCCATTTTTGAACGACAATAAAGCTGCACATCTGAGCACAGAGTTTGTGGCTCACTGATTTATATATTTCAGCTGATATGTAACAACCTGCAAGTCAACATTGAACTAAAGTGTTTTACTGAGATGAGACTATCTGCAGTGTACACTGACATATCTGTAAGTATTATTAATTATCATTCATTTGCTGAGCAACAACATGTTCAGTGCTGTAAAAGACACAAAATATCATCCAATCCCCCCACCCTCAAATAGCTTAGTATCTAAATAACCTTCTACTAGGACACTACCTGCATGTGTTTCCTCTTGTTCATAGCAACATATGTTCCTTTTCCTCTTCCAGCTGTATGCTCCTGAATAGCCCAGTTTCTACAGAGACAATAGCTTGCAGAAGTGAGACAAGGTTGAGATGCTCCCAGTCCAGTGTGCACTAGATTATCTACTCCCCATCCACATGCTAAGGCCTAGTGTTGGGGTTATATCAAATGTACCACTCGTCCAATGATTTTGCTGCTGTACTCTGGGCAGGATGAATATAAGACTGAAACAGAGTGTCAAGGCTGAATCCCAACTCTGTCACTACGAGTGCAGAAGGTGGGGGCCGCAAGGATTTTAAAAATTAATACTGGCCACTCCAGGCTTGTATTAAACTCCCAAGGTTACAGCTTTTTTCTGACCTTGGCTTGGTAAACGCTGCCACCACCCAAATGCAACAAAACCCCCTTTGAACCCAGGAAGGAGCACTTGGGAATTCCTCCCTCTGGGGTGCCCTTAAGCCCTTTCACCCCCGTCTGGGGAAGAGCTGAGAAAGAAAACAAAGGACATTAGCTGTGGCTACCAGCTAATCAAACAACATGCACAAACCTCTTAAGACACCAAAAATCCAATCCTGTTCTTAAAAAAAAGGTAAATTTTATTAAAAACAAAAAGAAAGAAAATACATCTGGAACTTAGGCTTTTGCTAGATTTTAAAAGAGCAATTCCAAAAATCAAGCACCCAAAATAGCTTTCTTGGGGGTTCAGCTTAAAGATTACAAGCAAACAAAAGCATCTGGGGTTAGAACAGAGGAATCCGCAAGCCAATAAGAAATAAAAGAAATAACCCTAATCGCATCTAGTTAACATTCTGATCGACTTACACATTGGAGTTCAGATAAGTAGTTCTAGGCATGATCTGATAACTTATAATGATACCTGGCTTAGCTGTTTATAGCATGGCTGCTCTGACTCTCTAGCCCAGGGAGAACAGACAAAGGGAAAGTTTCTTTCCCAATTCTAAAAAGTTCTACCTTCCCATTGGCTCTTTTGGTCAGGTGCCCACTTTTTTTCTTTACCTGGGGGACTTTTTAACCCTTTACAGGTAAAGCAAGTAAAGAACAGCTACCAGGAGGGATTATACAGCTAGCTGGCTGGCTGGGTGTCCATCAAAGGGAGCTATCCCCCCACTTTATTTATTACACGGGGACATAACTCTGCTCTGCCAATGCCAAGAAAACAAGCGGCCAATCTCTGAAATATTTCACCAATATTATACGCATCTCAGTAAATGTATGTATGGTAATGAAACAGCCTTATACTCCTGAAGCCTTAATATGTCCTCTGGCTCCAGGACTGTACCAGGGGATATGGAACATACTCCAGACCTGGATGCTGTCATCCCAACAAGAGTCTTTTCTAATCCTCGCCCATGATTTGAGTCCTAGCAGTGGGATACAGTACCATACCACATTTGTTATTTAACTAATTTTTGGTACTTTTAAGAGGCATTCACATTAATAGCATAGGAGGGGTATATTGTAATATGGTACAGGTTAGGTTATTAATTACTGGGACCATTTTAATACAAATAAAGTTTCCAGTAGCAGAACACACTTCTTTCGGCGCGGTGTGAGCAGAGGGCAGGATGGGTCACCAGCAGCTCTCCTGGAGCCAACCCAGGAAGTTCGGCCAGGTCTCCCGCTCGTGCCGCATGTGCTCGAACCGCCACAGCCTGATCCGCAAGTACAGGCTGAACATGTGCTGGCAGTGCTTCCGCCAGTACGCCAAGGACATCGGCTTCATCAAGCTGAAATCATAAGTACCGACAGCATAGCATTGCCAACACTAGTATTTAATGGGATTGAATTCTCAGAGGGTTGTTTCTTATTATAATATGTCCATTGAATTTTATATTGTCTTTATGTTGTACAGTGTCCTTAACATGTTGACGGGGACGTTTTGTAAATCTATTTCTTATTACATTCTTGTACTTTGTGAATGAGTGCAAGTGGATCTTAACTGTGGTATTAGAATCACCATCCAGTTCCTGAATGAATCAGTGCCTGTGGAGATGCAGCAACATGCCCTGCTTACTATTCATACATCTGAAGCAATCATGCCCCTTTACCTGATAACGTGTGAAGTTATACATATACCTTTGGAGTCTTATCTGTTCCTACAGCTCACCAAGAGATATGTACTGACTACAGCATCTTGTGACTGCTCCATATAAAAACACTCAGGTGCCATGGTGTATTCAAGGAAGCATGGGAGAGATACTGCACAAGCCTACACTGTTATGCAATTGTAAATAAATGAGTTGCATTCGCTTCTCTCTGTTTCAGGATCCAAACTTTTGAGCTCCTATAAAAACGTCCCTTTATTGTGCATAGAGTGTTCCTGACAAGTTGATGAAGCATCAGGTGTGGTGGTGACAGTGGGCGCTGAAAGTTCTGTCAGCGAGTGTCATAACATCAATTTCATGTGCCTTGTTTTTTCTATCCTGAGGAAACTGCTGTATTGGATTGGCAGAATGTGTACCATTAGAGGTGTCTCCAAAGTTTTTGAGGAACTTTCTGCAGATAATTGTGTCTACTTAGTCATAATGAAAGTGACCTACAGCTCATCCTTGACAGTCTCAGAGGCACCTAAACAGTTTGGACTCACCATCAGCCTGGAAAAAAAACAAAGTCCACTTCCAGCCAGCTCCTTCTACCACTGAGCCAAACATCGCCATCGGTGGTGTAGAATTAAAGAGCATCAATCACTTTACATTCCTTGGCAGTAATATCTCGAGTGACGGTTCCCTGGACCAAGAAATATCAAACAGAATACGAAAGGCAAACCAGGCCTTCTGAAAATGTTACCATAGGATCCTCAACTAGCGCACTATCAAACAGTCAACAAAAATGATGATATACAACACAGTGGTGCTAGCATCCCTTTTACATGGGTGTGAAATATGGATAATTTACAGCAGACACATTAAGCAACTTGAAAAACTTCACAAGCTCTGTCTCCGTTCTGTTCTGAAGGTCCACTGGTGAGACAAAGTCTCAAACATTAACATCTTTGAAAGAGCAAAAGCAACCAGCATCAAGGCAATAATCATCAAAACTCAGCTTAGGTGGACAGGTCATGTTATCAAATTGGGTGGTGATAGATGCCAGAAAAAAGTTCTCTGTGGTGAGCTGAAACGCAGAGAGCGCAGGAGGGATGGTCAATGAAAACGCATCAAAAACACTCTTAGGCAGAATCCCACACCATGCAGCATAAATACTGATAACTTCGCAGACATGGCCGAGGACAGACCTGAGTGGAGAGTAACTGTCAAGGAAGGTTGTAAACACTTTGAGAAAAAAATGGATGTGAAGAACTGACTGAAAAAAAGACTTCAGTGGGAGCCTTCACATTCCTGTGGGACATCCATTTGTGATCTTACACCATGCAGAACCAGGCACACATCTCCGCGAACAGCCAAAGCATGGTGAGTGTTGGCGTGGGGGTGGGGTGCTCCACATGGGGAAAAGAGCACACGCTCTCTGAAAGGGTTGTGGTGCAGCATTCTGAAAAAATTCTAAAATTTTCCCACACTTTTCCACAGGCAGGGGTCATTCTAGCAGACATCTCACTGCTAAGGACAAGCAGGGAGGTGAGGGTACATCTACTCCACGCTTGTGGCTTCCACCCTGCTCCCTATGCTGCTCGCCTATGTGCCGCTTTGGTCCCTGCACAAGTGATTGCCGAATGGTGCAGGAAAGTTTCCTACAATGGGGGAAGGAACAAAGCTGCTCTGCCACGCAACCTGCGGCAGAGGATTACCGAGTACCTCCAGGAAACTTTCCTGGAGATCTCTCTGCAGGATTCCCAGCAGGAGATCTTGGCGTGCATCAACACCCTGTTCTGCTGTACTGATTAGCTACACAGGGAAATGTGCAGCTCACAGAAACACAGCCAGCCTGTCACATTTCTATACTCTGAACCCACCTCCGCACGACACAAACCACAGCCACTTGCCAGGCGTCTCATCTCCTGCTTCTTGCTCCCTGGAGAGTGACTGCTGTGACTGGCTAGACACTTCTGGAGTGGTGCACAGTTCCTGGCTGCCTGCCCCACCGGGCCACCCTGCCAGAACCGGCACATCCTTGTCTAACTCCACCTCTTCATCAATAACTTTGTCCTCTGGGTGAGGTCCTCTCTCCGCCGCCTCCGTTCCCTCCGAAGTATCCATAGGGCTCTTAGCAGTGGAAGTGGGATCACCACCAAGGATAGCATGCAGCTCCTTATAGAACTGGCAGGTCTTAGGTAAAGCACCGGAGCGACGGTTTGCCTCCCTTGCCTTATGGTACACCTGCCTCATCTCCTTTATCTTCGCTCTGCACTGCAGCGTGTCCTGATCATAGCCCTTTTCGAACAAGCCTCAAGAAGCGACAAAGAGTCTGTGGCACCTTATAGACTAACAGAAGTATTGGAGCATAAGCTTTTGTGGGTGAATACCCACTTCGTCAGACGCATGTTTGACATGCGTCTGACGAAGTGGGTATTCACCCACGAAAGTTTATGCTCCAATACTTCTGTTAGTCTATAAGGTGCCCCAGGACTCTCTGTCGCTTTTTACAGATCCAGACTGACACGACTACCCCTCTGATACTTGAAGCCTCAAGAAATGTGCCTGTAGGTATCCCAATTCCTATGGCTCAAGCGCAGCTCGGACTGCACAGCCTCCTCTCCCCATATTCTGATCAGATCCAACAGCTCCACAGCGGTCCAAGTGGGAGAGTGTTTAGTGCGATAACCCGCCATGGTAACCTGGGAAGATGCGAGGAGACCTCTCCACGCAGGAAATGGAATTTCAAAAATTACCAAGACTTCTAAGTGGGTGGATGGTCGTTTACCTGGCTGCAGGGCAGTGGAGTTTAAACCGCTGACCAGAGAGGTTACGATGGGCATTGTGGGATACCTACTGGAGGCCAATAAAAGCAATGAAATCAAGCGTGGTGTCTACATTGGCACTTTGTCCAGAAAAATGTAGAGGAAAAAGATATAAGTCTCTCATCGGGGTGGATGTATTTAGTCGCCAAAACCGGGCATTTCTTCCGACAAAAGTTGCATCACAGTGTGTATGCACACACTGTTTCGTTGACAAAAGGCAGTTTTTTGCGAGAAAACTTGGTAGTGTACATAAGGCCTTAAAGTTTCCCAAGCTCTTTTTGAATGATAATAAGGATTAGCACTTTTTAGCCTCAAGGCAAACAATAACTAATTCATTTTCACAACATTCTTGTGTGGAAAAGTAGTACAATTAGGCCCATTTTATAGGTGGGATAATTGATAAAGTGATTAAGTGGCTTGTCCAAAGCTATGCAGCAAATAAGACCTTGTCTATATTCAAAGTTGCACTTAAGTTAACTTAACAAAGGCTTAATTTAAATGGATTTTAAAAACAAGTTAATTAAATCAGTGCAAAATCCCATGGGATTATCTTCACTCGATTTAAACCTGGTTTATATCTATTCACTTTAACTCGATAAGGAATTGACTTAAATTAAAAGGATACTAGCCAGATTTAAATCAATTAAAGGACTTTGCACTGTTTTAACTAAACCAGTCTAAAAGTGATCTACAACCCATCCTGGACAATGATCCCTCACTTTCACAGATCATCAGTGATCTACAACCCATCCTGGACAATGATCCCTCACTTTCACAGACCTTGGGAGGCAGGCCAGTCCTCGCCCACAGACAACCCGCCAACCTTAAGCATATTCTCACCAGCAACCACGCACCGCACCATAACAACTCTAACTCAGGAACCAACCCATGCAACAAACCTCGATGCCAACTCTGCCCACATATCTACACCAGCAACATCATCACAGGACCTAACCAGATCAGCTACAACATCGTCGGCTCATTCACCTACACGTCCACCAATGTTATATATGCCATCATGTGCCAGCAATGCCCCTCTGCTATGTACATTGGCCAAACTGGACAGTCACTACGCAAGAGGATAAATGGACACAAGTCAGATATCAGGAATGGCAATATACAAAAACCTGTAGGAGAACACTTCAACCTCCCTGGCCACACAATAGCAGATGTAAAGGTAGCTATCTTACAGCAAAAAAACTTCAGGACCAGACTCCAAAGAGAAACTGCTGAGCTCCAGTTCATTTGCAAAGTTGACACCATCAGATCAGGATTAAACAAAGACTGTGAATGGCTATCCAACTACAGAAGCAGTTTCTCCTCCCTTGGTGTTCACACCTCAACTGCTAGCAGAGCACCTCACCCTCCCTGATTGAACTAACCTCGTTATCTCCATACTGATTTATACCTGCCTCTGGAAATTTCCATTACTTGCATCTGAAGAAGTGAGGTTCTTACCCACGAAAGCTTATGCTCCCAATACTTCTGTTAGTCTTAAAGGTGCCACAGGACCCTCTGTTGCTTTTTACAGATTCAGACTAACATGGCTACCCCTCTGATACTTGATAGCCAGTAGGAAAAGCACTAGATTAAAACAGATTTTATTGTGTTGTGGTGGATTGAAGGGGAAAACTCAAGAATTTATGGGGGAAGGGGTCAGGGTATTAACCTTGAATTTTCATATACCTAAGGACCTGGCAACACCGTTAAGAAAACATCAACACACTAGATACCCTCTTGGTGTAATTTCCACTAACGCTAATGGGAGTGTGGCAGGCACACTGAGGGAACAGACTTGTCAATATTTACTGTGGTCTCTAATTTCCAAGTAGAATAATTACTACCTTATAAATTTCCAGGATCCAATCATTAGAGCCCATTAGACATACTCTACAGTAATGAGTGATCTCAGTGCTCGAGTAATTTTTTTTTCTTTAAATAAAAACAAGTTCAGTCCACGAAGTTGTTTATGGACTATACTTGGAGTGCCTTTTGCTTCTATTTATTATCTATTCATGACATTATCTTCTCTGTACTATCTATACATTAGTTGCCCTGCTCCTTCTTGAGGTTGTGTATGCTGCAGTCCGAGATGTGACTGCAGCATGTGTAGATATACCCAAGCTAACTTTGATCTGGCGAGTTCTAACAAAAATAGAAGTGAAGCCACGGCAGCATGGACTGTAAAACCCCGCTTGGGAGCCTGGGTACATACTCAGGCAGCTAGCCCATGCTGCTGTAGGCCAGCTCTGCTGCTATTATTATTTGAGCAAAGGATATGTCTGCATGTGATGCACTCACACCTCTGATTGCAGTGTGGACGTACCCTTGGAGTCACAGCTTAACTTGGAGGGAAATTCACTCCAGTGCAGAGGGCCTTGCAAGGTTCTGTGTGATACTTTAGCTCCCTCAGGGTGGAAATTTACCACTGGTATGAAGGTCCAGCCCTACTGCTGTGCCATGGAGGAAGAGCAGGAGCAAAGCTGCCATGGACTGGGGGGACAGTAGTCCCTGTGTGATGCAGAAGGCAGTCTGCCTGGGCACCACATAGGCTGACAAAAAGGGAGTGTGATTGGGGAGAGCCTAGGATGTAGGCTGTAGCCCCACACTCTGGCCAGGGACTAGGTGTGGATTTTACCTCCTAGACAGCAGCACTCTACCCACACAGAGCCCTATCTCATGTACTTTATGCAGTGAAGTAAATGTCCTTAATTTGGCTTTCAGTGATACATGGGGTCATTGCATGTGCCTTTCACGCTGGAGTGAATTTTGCCCTAAAAGAACCAGTATGCTAACAGCTCTAACTCATCCCCATCTCCTGTTCCGTGGTCTACTGTATGCAGATTTGTTTGGTAAAACGTCATTATCTTCATCCATCCTATCTCCTGCTAAAGCTACCCTGGGTCTGTCCTCACTCAGCTAAGTTAGCAGTTTGCAGCCCCTCAGTCATTGCCATGAACCACATCTGCTCAGCCAAGCTCGGTAAATCTTGTCTTTTCCCTTATATACGCATCTGAGAGACAGGGCCAGCTCCAAGGTTTTGGCCGCCCCAAGCAGCCAAACAAAACAAAACAAAAAAAACAAAAACAAAACCAAAAAAAAGCCGCGATCGCAATCTGCGGCGGTAATTCGGCGGAAGGTCCTTCGCTCCGAGCAGGAGTGAGGGACCATCCGCCGAATTGCCGCCGAACAGCTGGACGTGCCGCCCCTCTCCGAAGTGGCCACCCCAAGCACCCGCTTGGTAAGCTGGTGCCTGGAGCCAGCCCTGCTGAGAGACACAGCTCACACAGAAACTTCAGGTTGTGAAGGATTTACAGACTGAGCACTGCTGAATGGAAGCCTTTGTTTTGTAGTTGTTTAATGGATAATGCTTTGAACTACTGTATGCAGTGTTGTTGTAGCATGTTGGACCCAGGATATTAGAGAGACATGGTGGGTGAGGTAATATCTTTTATTGAACCAACTTCTGTTAGTGTGAGAGAGGCAAGCTTCCAGACCTGAAGAAGAGCTCTGTGTAGCTTGAAAGCTTGTCTCTCACATTAACAGAAGTTGGTCCAATAAAAGATATCACTTTCCATTTTCTTCCTCTAAATGCTTTGAATAGTCATAATTAAAGAACTATATTGCAACAAATAAATAGTAACAGACTGGCCCCTCTAAATTAGCTGTGTATCCACATTATTGTTTAGCATTGTTCAAGGCAGGTTATGTGTTACATTTTTTCCTCTATTGTTCAGTGCATCCTTGTAATCCTTAAGAGCTATTATATTTTACCCATTTCCATAGCAACATCTGCTAGTGAGACAGAACTGATCAACTTCATTCTTTATTGCTGCAGAATTCAACCCAAAAAAAATTTTTGAAGCAAAGATGTAAAAGGGATCTTGTCTCCAACCCATGTTTTTGTGCTGCCTATATGATGGGAACTATAAAGATTAGGTGAGATGACCTTCTGTTCCCAACCATTACATTAACTTTGTCAGAACCACTGAAATACCTAAAGTTTCACAATCTTGTCTTTTTTTAAAAAAAAAAATCATCCTAATTTACCCTCATTCCTTGTGTCTCGCATTAACACGCCGTAAACTCAATACTAGGGATTTGTGCAGATTCCAGTTCGCTGTAAATCTGTTCCACCCGTAGGCCCCAATCTTGCCAATGCTGACTCACATGAGCAGATTTAAAACATAACAGTAGTCTCATTGAACTCAATTTGCATCCCTGAATAATACTTTGCTTCCTGCCTTGGTAGAGCTGGGCCAGAGGCACAGAAGACCTGATTCACGGCCCATCAGTCAGTGTGAGTCTTTCTTCTGCTTTTAGTGAGCTTTGGGTCAAGTTCAAGTTCATGGAGCCCATTTAAATAGGGGACTAACACACTCAACCTCCCCCCCTCGCTGATTGTGAAATCAGCAAACGACTGCCACTAAGGGGCTTCTAGGAGCTGTGGCTGCGGGGTCCAGTAGTGTCTTGGGAAGCATTGCTGGCGCAGTCTCTTTCATCAAGTGTGTCTCATGAATATTGTCAGGGCTTGGACGTCATCAGTGCCACAACAGGAGTTAGCTGACACTAGAGCTGTGTAGAACTACCATTTTCTGTCCCCAAGCATTCGGAGCGGGGAACCGATGCTTTTGTGGAGTTTTATTCCCAAATTTGATCTGGGCAAAGCGTTGCCATTTACAAATGCACATAGATGTCTGTAAAATAAATAATTAAAACAAGAAAATGTTACTGTATAGGCAAAATCCTGAATGATGTTAGATCTCCCATTTACGTGGCGCAAGGATTCCAGAAAGACATAAAAACGACTCCTTGAAAGGCAGCTCCCTAGAGTGCAGGGCAGCAGCCCAGAATGACAACTAGAACACAGCATTACTATTTATCATTTGCAGTTTGGTAGCATGTAGGAACCCCAGTCACGACGCAGGACCCCACCATGGTAGCTGCTGTACAAGAAGATGGTCCTTGCCCCAAGAAACTTACAATCAAGGGTGCTGCACAACAGTGTGGGCCAAGGACAGTGTGCCAAATCCCCAGATTTTAATTATCAGGGGACTTTAAAGTGTATGTGGGACAACAGGGCTTCAGTTTTTAAGACCACAGTGAGAGACCACAATGCAATCAGCTGCCTGGAATGCAATCTAGGAGGAGGAGCAAAGGCTGAATAGACCCTGCTGAGGTTTGGTTGCAGGGATTGTGAGAATTTCAAGTGATTTCGAGACCACTAAACCATGCTCTCCGCCTTAGGGAGTATAAAAGGAAGATTGATTCAGACTGATGTTAAAGTAAGGCCTGGTCTACACTGGGGGGGAAATCGATCTAAGTTACGCAACTTCAGCTACATGAATAACGTAGCTGAAGTCGACGTACTTAGATCGACTTCCCGTGGTGTCTTCACCGCGGTGAGTCAACTGCTGCCGCTCCCCCATCGACTCCGCCTGCGCCTCTCGCGGTGGTGGAGTACAGGAGTCAACGGGAGAGCGCTCGGGGATCGATTTATCGCATCTAGACTAGACGCGATAAATCGACCCCCACTGGATCAATCTCTGCCCGCTGATCCGGTGGGTAGTGTAGACATACCCTAAGATTGGTTGATTCCATGCCACCCTTAGACTCCCTGAGCCTGCTAAGGGCTCTCACATTCAAGGTGGGACTCAGCCCCCACGAAGACATGGGGAGTCAGCCCTGCTTCCCTATTCAGGGATTTTCAGAGGTAGGGCAGCTTTAACGCGTGGTCCTATCCTGAAGAGTCACTGCATAAAAGCGGCAGCCCGAACTCATATGTTTATTGTCTCTCAGGGATTTCCAGTTTAAACCTGCCCCCTTTGCATGTGAGAAGATGATTTTCTAACTGTCAGTCCTGCAAACTCATCCTGGGATCTGAGTCTCTGGGCTGGATAAATAAAGTTTAAATAAATACTGGTATTCAATTAGGAGACCAAAGCAGAGAAAGGCTTTTTCTATTCAAAGATCTAGACTGACTCTCTCTTCATCCCCACAGTATCCGAGCATCTTACAAAAATACATATTTCACGTTCTTATCTTTGTCTCTCTCCTTCCCCTGTTGGTGGCAGAATCTTCTGTTGTTGCTGACCACAGGCTGGGTCAAAGGAAGTTTGGTTTTCTGTTCTGAAGATGCTGTCAGTTCAGTTGTTCAGTGGAACGTACCTATTGTGGGAGGCCGAGGTGTCAGGAATGACCCTCAAATAACATGTGTTAATTGCCCGGAGGGCTTTGTAATAGCAAGCAAAAGTTAAGGACTTGATGCAGGAATCACAGGGTGAGGGTCTATGGGCTGTGATAGGAGGTCAGACTTGTGGGTCATAATGGTCCCTGCTGGCCTTAAAATCTCAAAATCTAATGAAATCAGAACCAAGACAGGAACTTGATCCTGTTTTCCATGGGGATCAGTGCAGCGAGCAGAGCTCTGGGTGAGAGCGCTCAGCAGCGTGCTTTGCTGAGAAAACAGGCTGCTGAATTCTAAACCAACTGCCACTTTTCTATGGCTGGCAGCTTCATTGCTGGGAACCGAGAAGAGAGATAATGAAGCCTGTAGCTTTCATTTCATGAAAATGGAATAACAAGTGTATGAGCCACCATGGCCAAATCTGAGATGGACTGGAAAATGCACTGTCCATGGGAGACCATATTTAGAAACAGGTATAGCTGTGAGGGTATCCACTAGTAGCAAACAGACCAGAGGGACCCCTACGCTGCAGACCATCTTGATGACAGGAGTACAGATACCCTGGATGGAGGGCGACGCTATGGAGCAGATGAGTTCCTCCAAGCATTTCCAGCTTCACACCAGCATCTCCTCCATCTTGCCCAGGTTCAGCTTTAGCCAGTTATTCTTTGCCAGCTCCTGAAGGCACCCACGCAATGGGGCAGTGGAGAGATGGTGCCATTGGTGTTTTAGCCAAAGGATATATAGAGCTGGTGTCAGCTGGGTGTGGCTGGCATTCTACCCCAGGCTGTCACACCACCACCCCCAAGAGCTCCCTGGATATATTGGGAGGAGTAGGAGAGAGGAGTGAGGGCTGCAGAACTCCAGAGGTGAGGGCCCCATGTTGAGGGGCACCAGATGCAGGTCGGCGATGGAGCAGCTTCTTGGAAATTGCAAAATTTGAGGGGGTGCATTTACAGGACATGTTAAGCCTTATTGATAAGTCCTTCACATCGCTGTATGCTGGTGTGCCCAGCAATGCATGTGGCCATGATAATCCACAGAAGATCTCTCCAGGAATGGTAACGTTGAGTAAGCAAATGTGATCATAATATGGGTAGTTTCATACTGATAGACTCTCCTCTTAACACAATTGGTCTGGGGCTTCTAGGTGTTACCAGAACACAAAATTGATTTAATATGATTATTCTTGTAGTGTAACGCACCATAAAGTCACATTGCAATGAACAGTAAACACAACACTTGGGAGTCATTGGCAGCAATCTTCCTACGCTTTTGGCAATCTTCACACAGCCTTGAGAAGTGCACCATACTGCATCCCATCCAGACAGCCACATCACATCACTCGTCCCCTACCCCTGGCGTCAGCCCCTGCAATGCTTGCCTTCAGGGCCGGCTCTGGCTTTTTCTGGTCAGAGCGCCGGGGGCAGGGCAGCGAGCCCCGGCTGGGGCTCGGCTCTCCCCCCCGGCGGCCGGGGGAGGGCGGCCAGAGCGCCGGGGGGAGGGCGGCGAGCCCTGCTGTGGCCCGGCTCTCCCCGGCGGCCGCCGCGCCGCGCCACCCCCCTGCAGGTGCCGCCCCAAGCACCAGCTTGGGTGCCTGGTGCCTGGAGCCGGCCCTGCTTGCCTTGGCAATCTTCCTCTGCTCATCTGACCTGAAAACTCAAGTTTTGTTCATCTGATTGTCTTGCTGATGTCAGGTGTCACTCTGGTTATGGTGTAAATTTGGGCAATTACCTTTTCGTTTGTCGTGTGTAAGGTATAGCTAACATGCCACGATTGCCAGTAGCATTTCAATTTGAAGGCAGATTGTCTCTTAATGTCCCGTTTCCTTAGTGTCCATGTCTCACATGTACATAGCAAGATGCTGACGACAAGAGACTGCAGCAATTTCAGTTTACACTTCATAGTACAATTGTACAAATAATTATTATTTGTAATAATAATGATCGCAGCCTATGGTTCAGTGACAAGCTAGACAGTGTTTGACATTGCTAGTGAACTGTCTCTTCCCCCCTTCGATTTAGCAGGGGCTAGCATACACAGAAGATGGGGCAATTATAGACATATTTTGTGTTTTGCCTATACTAAGTACCATGGCTATAGCAGTCCTTTGTGTTTGCAAACTGATATTTGCCACTTCCACTAAGGATTCCGCTTCCTAATATCAGCCTCTGGAAACAATATGATACCTGTACAATTCCTTGTAACAAGGAATCAAACCGAACCCAACCCTGATGATGTTCAGACCATTAACACCCCTTTTTGATAAAGCCTCCTGCCAGAATCAGCACTCTCTCGATGTGTCGCCTTCTGCATTTGTAACACACCCATCAGCCCAGGATCGAGACCACTATCCTCAGAACACATACAAGCTGTTAAAATGTCAGCCTTTCTTTTCATACTCAGGTCAAACTCTCACAATCAGAAGTGTAGCTGTTCGAAATGTCTCTTGAGAAGCAACATTTCTCCAAATAGAAATCAAAACAGTCCATTCATAAGAACTTAAAAGGCCCTTTTCCCTATGAAAACCACAAAACATTTTCTGTACATCCAGTACATAAGAGACTCTAGACTAACTCTGTTAACTGCAGAGCAGCCTGAATGCGGTCTGTCTTTCACTTGTTAAAATCATAACAAAGAAGGACATGCACTTTTCTTTTCATTTCATTTCCTGTTACAGTAATCTGTGGATGTGAAACTACTGTTAAAACAAGCGATAAAGGGTAGAGAGCTCTGTACAAACAGAACGTCTGTGTAAAATAATGGATGTCCTTCCCAGGCAAAGAAACTGGGTTCATCCCTGGTTTAACTCCAGGGACAAGCTAAGGTCAATGCGGCTATGGTCCTGTCTACACCTGAAAATAGAGACAATTGTATTCTCTCTAGATCCCTTTGGTCTACACTAAAGTGGAGTTCTGTTCCCTGCTGGTGTAGACAGGGTCAAACGAGTGCAACACTTGATTAACAAAGCATCTGTCATGTGAAAGGGTCAAAAGTGTCTGGAAATGTCTTCTCCTTCCAGCAGGCTCAGTTCTCCACGCTGCTTGCCTATTTTAACAGCACATTGATCTTTTATATATGACAGCTTCTCTACTTCTAAGGTCCCATAATGGGATTTCCACCCAAATAACCTCTCTGCTGAGCCACAGGCTGACTGCTGCACTCAAATCTCTGGGGCACTGTGATTCACAGCCAAAGGCTGGCAAGAGCTTCTAAGGCAGAGCTGACCAGAAACGCCTCACAGCAGGAAAGGTTTGAATAGAGTAGTTGGGGAGGGGGGCTTGTCAGTGAGGCTACCCAAGCAGGGAGCAGGCCATGGGATCAAAGAGAGGGTGCCCTCCTAGGAAAAGAAAAAGGACTTGTTTGAGCTGGAGGGAAGGTGTGAGAAAGGCAGGAAGCACTGAAAGAGGAGAGGGAGTGAGAACTGAAACCAGAAAATATTTTACTAGGCGAGATAACAATCCAAAGCTTATCCGAACAAAGAGTTTTGCAATGTGCCCATCCCTACCACAAAAACGAGCCAAACCCACCCCCTCTGCACTGCTTCCAACTTATATAGTAAGGGCCTGATTCTCTCACACTCTAAGGGCCTTTCATACCACGCTGCCAGAACTAGACTTCTGAGGATACCCTCTGCAAGTGGAGCCTCCCTTGCTAGCTAAAGGTTCTGTTCTGGCCCTGATCCCAGACTCCGGCATAGGGAACAGATCAGGGCATAGCCAGAGTGTATTGCATCACAGCTATTCTCTGCTTCCCATGGGCCCAGAGAGGGTCATGGGTGTATCATGATTGGGGGAACAGGAGTCAGAGGCCCATGTGCCCTAGAGGGACTGTTATTGAAGGCACACCAGGGAAATAGAACTGGTGGAAGCAATTCTGCCACCTGGACAGAGCAGAGCAGAGGGTTTAATGAAGTTCTGCTTGTTCGAATTAACCAGCATTCGGCATCACTCTGCAAACAGTGGGAAACAGAACAGAAGTTGGAACAGCTTTGAGGCTGTTCTAACTTTATAGAGGGGGGCAGGCAGGCTTTGGTGTAGCCCCAGAACAGAGAGATTGCACAGATGATTTAAAGCCCCACCCTTCCCCAGACCTATTGCTGCCCCATGTGCAGGAAGGGGGTAAATGAGAATCTGGGCCCAGGTCTCCACAGCCTGTCCATTCATCCAGAGAGTAGGTCCCTACCCTGCCTTTCCCTCCACAGGATCTCTAAGGAACTCCTGTGTGATTGACCAGCTCCCAGTCACTAGCTTCTCTAGCTGAGCTAACGTTCCCCGGCTGGTTTTGTACTTGTCCATCACAGCACAAAAGCCATTTCCTGTGCCCAAGCCTGCTAGGGTGCATGCATCAGTGGCCAGGCAGGCCATTAGCACGTGCAGGATCTTTGGAGGCAAGTTGCAGGTGCCAAGAAGAGGTGCAGCAGAGGGAGCGGGGAACTAAAGAGATCCCCAAAAGAGGAAAGGGAGCACACTGGCACCCAAGCCTGTCCTCCCATTCTAAACTCTGCAGATGTGGCAACACCCTCCCACTTGCTGACTGCTCCACCTTTTCCCAGAGGTGCAAACTGTACCGGGCTGATTTAGATAGTGAGCTCCTATGGGGACCTGCCTTCTTGCATGTTTGTGCAGCACCACACGCACCTAGGGCACTACCTAAATAATCATAGATGTCATACCTAGAGAGCCATCTGCTGCGCTCCTTTCAGGCAGCTCTCTGGGAAACCACGTAGAATAGAATTATTCTGTCATTATTCAAATAGCACTGCCCCCCTTTTTGGACCCCAGCTCATCTTTCTAAGTGTGACAGAGTGCTGGGAATTAACCAATGAGCCTGCACTCTGATTAGTCTGGCCCCCTTTAGTCCCCCCTCATCCTCTCCCACCGCAAGAAGGCTGATTGGGGTAATGGAAGTTAATTATCTAATCATGTGGGGGACCTGGGGGAGATAAAGAGCCAACTAGTCCATCAGCTCAAGGCTGATAAGAAGGGTGCAGGAAGGAAGTGGGGAGAGAGGACTAGCTGACCCTAGTCTCACAGAGATCTCAGAGAAGGGGGACCTCTACTCCTCTTGGGCCCTGGGGAAAGGGCCAACAGCACAGGAGACACTGTAAACAGTATTGCTGCAACAGGCTGTACAGGTGTTGGTGGAGGGAAGATAAATAAATGGCACAGGTGGATACACAGCCAGTGGAGTCGGCGCAGTTTCTGTGGTGCGAGAAGGCAGGAGTGGAGTGTGCCTGGTTACAAACAACAATAATCAGAGATACCATTGCTCTTACTGTTACTGATTGTTGTTTAGCAGAAACAACGTGCTCAGCCCTGTACCAAACTCAGGGCCTGTGGCAGAGCCAGGAGTTGAGCAGTGAGCAACCCCGCACCAGCACATTGGAAAGTTGGCACGTGTAGCTCCAGCTCTGGAATAGGTGCCTATACAAGGAGCCACATATTAACTTCTGAAGAGCCGCATATGGCTCCGGAGCCACAGGTTGGCCACCCCTGCCCTAGGCTCTACAGTAATACAAATGATATTCTTCTTCGCCTTCACCTTGTCCCATTAGTCAGGGTCTGTGGCTCTTGTTCTCCATCTCCAACCATTCCTATTGCGTGCGTAAACTGATACCGGCCTTTTCATGTCCTCCTTCAGTGTCCCAAACCACCTTTTTCTGGGTCTTCCTCATGGTCTTTCTCCTGTGATTAATACATCTTGTACTCTCTGGTCAACATGTCCTGAATCTTATCTCCCATGATCCAACCGTCTCAGTCGATAGTCCCTCAGCTTTTCCAGGACGGGGCTTCCTTCATCGTGGCTTGTATTGTTTCATTGCATAGCCTGTCAGCTCTTGTCTTACCCTGTGTCCACCTGAACAGACTCATTTCAGCAGTGTGAAGTAGTAGTTGTTCTCTCTTCCTCACTGGCCAGCATTCCGACCCATACGTCATGATTGAATTAATCATGTTCTTATACACTTTGCTCTTTAGCTTACTTGGTATATTCTTTTCACAGAGAATTCCCGTCAACTCCCTCCATTTGCACCAAGCACTCTTCATGCAATGTCCAACCTCCTCATCCTCATTCCCACATGGCTCAGCACTGAACCAAGGTATTTGAATGGTTGCACAGATTTTAACTCTATACCGTCTAATTTTACTGGCTTCTCATTGTCCCACTCAATGAAGCATCGCATGTGTTCTGTCTTTGCCAGCTGATTCATAAACCATTTTCTTCTAAAGCAGTCCTCCATAGTTCTAGATCCCTTTCCCATTCATATTTATCTTTGCGGCACAACATAACGTCATCAGCAAAAAGCGTGCTCTGTGGAGTTTCTCCCCTAATCCCCAGCATCAAGATGTCCATTACAATCACAAATAGGAATGGTTTTAAGATTAAGCCATGATGTAGACCTACCCTCACAGTGAATGACTGTAGCTACAGCTGCTTTCCACTATTGTTATACTACTACATGTACATGTTTACATGTCCATAATAATCTGAACATATGTCTCTGGCAGATTGTGTGACCGCAGGCACCATCATATCAATCCTCTAGGAACTCTGTCTTAAGTCTTCTCTAAGTCCACAAATACTTAATGCAATGCTTTGCGTTATCCCTGTATTTCTCCTGCAATATTTGGACTACAAACACCATATCTATTGTTGACCTTCCTGGGATAAACCTGAATTGGTTGTTGATTATTGCATGCTCCAGTTCCTCACAAAGTCTTCTCTCAATAATTCTCTCCTGCCATTTCATTTTGTGACTCATTAACTTGAAGGGTTGTTAATTACTACATTCTTGCACATCTCCTTTGCGTCTGAAGATAGGAACCAATGTACTCTTCCTCCACTCATTAGGCATTTTTCCAATACAGAGGATTAAATTGAAGACGTTTGTCATGACCACCACTCCCTCATGGCCTAATGTTTTAAATGCCTCAATTAGTACACCATCCAGTCCCACTGCCTTCTCACATTTCATCATCATTAGCACTGTCAGGCCTGGTCTACACTAGGCTTTTATGTCGACTTTAGCGCCGTTATATCGAATTAACCCTGCACCCGTCCACACCAGGAAGCCATTTAGTTCGACATAAAGCTCTCTTTAAATCGATTTCTGTAATCCTCCCCAACGAGAGGAGTAGCGCTAAATTCGACATGGCCATATCGAATTAGGCTAGGTGTGGATGGAAATCGACGGTAATAGCTCCGGGAGCTATCCCACAGTGCACCACTCTGTTGACGCTCTGGACAGCAGTCCGAGCTCGGATGCTCTGACCAGCCACACCCCCGGGAAAATTTGAATTCATTTTCATTTTCCTGTCTGGGCAGTTTGAATCTCAGTTCCTCTTTGGACATCGAGGGGAGCTCAGCAGCAGTGGCAACTATGCAGAGCTCTCCAGCAGAGATGGCCGTGCAATCCAATAGAAAGAGGGCCCCAGCATGGACTGATCGGGAAGTCTTGGATCTCATCGCAGTGTGGGGCGATGAGTCCGTGCTTTCAGAGCTGCGCTCCAAAAGAAGGAATGCTAAGATCTACGAGAAGATCTCCAAAGCCATGGCAGAGAGAGGCTACAGCCGGGATGCAACGCAGTGCCGCGTGAAAATCAAGGAGCTGAGACAAGGCTACCAAAAAACCAAAGAGGCTAACGGACGCTCCGGATCCCAGCCCCACACATCCCGTTTCTACGAGGCACTGCATTCCATCCTGGGAGCGGCCGCCACCACTACCCCACCCCTGACCGTGGACTCCGAGGATGGGATCATGTCGGACATGACAGCGGACGGGGAAGAGGAGGAAGGAGATGAGGAGGACGAGGCAGTCGACAGCGCTGGCACCGCTGATTTCCCCGACAGCCAGGAGCTCTTCATCACCCTTACCGAGATCCCGTACCAACCGTCCCCATCCCTTACCCCGGACACAGAATCAGGGGACGGATCAAGCAGTAAGTGCTGTAAACATGTAAACATTTATTTAAAACAGAACGGTAATATTTATACTATTAACAATGTATATTTATAAAAGTGCTGTAAACTAGTAAAAAAATAATCAGGTACAAAACAGGAATATTTACAAAGGTAACAAATGGGTTTTGCATGATTTCTCTGTCTTAGGCTCTTCTCAATTTAGTCCCAAGTATTTTAAAAAAATTTCACAATGTCCGTTACTACATGATTCCCAGGCCCAAGACGCTCCACTCCAAAGTCCCAGTGCACCTACGCGAAAATCCGGTCAATGTGGCCGGGGATCGACGAGAAATCCTCGTAGGAGAACTCCTCGTAGGTCTCGTGGAGGTAGAGCTCAAGCCTGTTGATCAGGTTCCGGGGTAGGGCGATCTTAGTGGGCCCTCCGTGGTAGCAGACATGTCCCCTCCATGCCACAATCAGGTACTCGGGGATCATGGCCCGACATAGCATGGCGGCATACGGCCCCGGTTTCTGCATGCTTTCCCGCAGCATGCGTTCTCTCTGGGTGTCCGGGATCCTCAGGAGGGTGATGTCGCTCATGACGCCCTGCTTTGAATTAGGGAGGGGACTGTTAGTATTGGGACTGCTTTACAGCCACGCGGTGGAGGGAGAGGGGCAGCATACAGGGATCTTTCCCTGGGACAGCCGCGAGGGGGTGGGACAGGGGCAGAGTTGATGCTGTCCTGATTGCTGGCAGCAGAGACTGGCATTGCTTTCAATGTGAAAGGAGGCCAGTGCTACAGCTGGAGTTTTAAGCAGCCACAAGTCTGCGGCTTACCATTATTGCCCGCTCCAGAAGTTCAGGTCTCCAGCCACAGTTCTCTGAACACTCCAAGACCTCCGCAAGTCCACAGGCACTGAAGGCGACGGCCGAAAATTCGACCTTGTCCTGAGTGCGCATGTGAGAGGTTCAGTGCATGGTCTTGTTCACAGAGAAAGACTAGGTTCTTTGTATACAATTTCATTTATCTGTCTCAGGAATTCACTCCCTTTTTAAAATTCACACAGACACATCTGCGACTGTCTCCCAACCCAGCCTGTCAGCACACTCCCAGAGGCTAGCGCAGATTAGGCGGAGGAAGAAGAAGACGCGTGAAGACATGTTCACAGAACTAATGGGCTGCTCCCGAGCCCAGGCAGCCCAGCAGACACAGTGGAGGGAGAACTTGTCACAAATGCACCGAGCAGTCATGGAACGGGAGGAGAGGTGGCGTCAGGAGGACCAACAGGCTACTGAAAAGCTGCTTGGACTAATGAGGGAGCAAACGGACACGCTCCGGCGCCTTGTGGATGTTCTGCAAGACCGGAGGCAGGAGGACAGAGCCCCGCTGCAGTCTATCTGTAACCGCCCTCACCCGCCACCAAGTCCCACACCACCCTCACCCAAAGTCCAAAGAAGGAGGGGCGGCAAGGGCCGTTAAAACTTTCAATCAACCCCTGCAGACTGCTCTAGCAGTAGAAGGCTGACATTCCCCAAAATTTCATAAGTCCTTTCCTACCCACCTCACACAAGCCCCCGTCCAAGTTTCACCCCCCACGTTTCATGTCTGGTTCGCAATAAAATGTTTGTTTCTGTTCATTACTGTTTCGGTCAGGTTCTTTTGAGGGAGAGTCTGTCTGGAGGGGGGGAAGGGGCTTGGTAATTGGACAGGACAGTCACCTTTAGCAGGCTACAGAGGCGGGGTCAGGTCCAGCATCAGGACACATACACAGTGCAGTCACTGGTTACCCTGGTCAGTCTGGGAGGTGCTTTTCATGTTTTGGGGGGGGGGGGGTTGCTCTGTGACTTTGTGGCGGGGGAGGGCAGTTACAGATCTTATGCAGCGGTCCTTATCCTGGCTCACAGATCCACGCAGCAGGGGATCTGTAACCCTACCCCCCCTGCCAGAAAGTCACATAGCCGACACATACACACAGTCCCCCCCAGGAGTGCTGGCAGGCTCCATTGAAATAACCAGTCCACCAGTGCGGAGCCTGTCATTCCGGGAGTTTAGAAGTATCATTTGCATCAGAACACTGAACCCGCCCCCCGCCACAGTCTGCGTCCCCGGTTTAAAATATTCCCGCGAAAACAGCAATACAGACAACGGTGTTCATTAAAAAATCGAAATGATTTTATTTTTTGGGAAGGGGAAGGGGGTGAAGGTTGTATGTAACTGGAGAGGATAGTCAAAATGAACTGGGTAAAGAAACGGGGGCAGGTTCAGCTTTTCTGTCCACAAACTGAAAAGTCACTGGTTGCCCTGCTCACTCAGGAACCTAGCTTTCAAAGCCTCCCGGATGCACAGGGCGTCCCGCTGGGATCTTCTAATGGCCCGGCTGTCTGGCTGGACGTAATCAGCAGCCAGGCTATTTGCCTCTAGCTCCCACCCCGCCATAAAGGTCTCCCCCTTGCTCTCACACAGGTTGTGGAGCACACAGCAAGCTGCAATAACGATGGGGATATTGGTTTCACTGAGATCACAGCGAGTGAGTAAGCTTCTCCATCTCCCTTTGAGACGGCCAAAAGCACACTCCACCACCATTCTGCACTTGCTCAGACGGTAGTTGAACAGTTCTTTTTCTGTGTCCAGGGCGCCAGTATAGGGCTTCATGAGCCAGGGCATTAGCGGGTAGGCTGGGTCCCCGAGGATGACTGTAGGCATCTCCACATCCCCAAGAGTTATTTTGTGGTCTGGGAAGTAAATACCTTCCTGCAGCCGTCTAAACAGACCAGAGTTCCTGAACACGCGAGCGTCATGAACCTTGCCCGGCCATCCGACGTAGATGTTTGTAAACCGTCCCCGATGGTCCACCAGTGCTTGCAGCACCATTGAAAAGTAGCCCTTTCTATTGATGTACTGGCTGGCCTGGTGGTCCGGTCCCAGGATAGGGATGTGAGTCCCATCTATAGCCCCACCGCAGTTTGGGAATCCCATCGCGGCAAAGCCATCTATGATGACCTGCGCGTTTCCCAGGGTCACTACCTTTGGGAGCAGTACCTTGACGATTGCCTTGGCTACTTGCATGACAACAACCCCCACGGTAGATTTGCCCACACCAAAGTGGTTCGCGACTGACCGGTAGCTGTCCGGCGTTGCAAGCTTCCAGAGGGCTATGGCCACTCGCTTCTGGACAGTGAGGGCTGCTCGCATGCGGGTGTCCTTGCGCTTCAGGGCAGGGGACAGCAACTCACAAAGTTCGAGGAAAGTCCCCTTCCGCATGCGAAAGTTTCGCAGCCACTGGGATTCATCCCAGACCTGAAGCACTATACGGTCCCACCAGTCCGTGCTTGTTTCCCGGGCCCAGAATCGCCGTTCAACAAAATCCACATGCCCCATTGCCAACGTCATGTCCTGGGCGCTGGGGCTCGTGGTTTCTGACAGCTCTGTGCCACTCTCCGACTTCAGGCTCTCACGGCGGTGCCGTAGCCTCCTCGCCCGATTTCTCTGCATCTGCCTCAGGGAAAGGTGTATGATAAGCTGCGAGGTGTTGAGAACGGCCACAAGTGCAGCGATGGTCGCAGCGTGATCCATGATCGCAGTGCTGTGGCGTCCGCGCTGTCACTGACCAGAAAAGTGCGCGAACTGATTTCCCGCCGGCGCTTTCATGGAGGGAGGGAGGGCGTTAGTGACGGACGGATGACGACAAATTTTTTTTACCCAGAAGGCATTGGCGGCTCGACCCAGAATTCCGATGGGCAGCGGGGACTGCGGGAACTGTGGGATAGCTGCCCACAGTGCACCGCTTCCAATATCGACGCTCGCCCCGTTAGTGTGGACTCACAAAGTCGAATTACTGTCCTTAGTGTGTCCTTAGTGTGGACACACACGTTCGACTTTGCAATATCGATTCCACATATTCGATTTAAGTAAAATCGAATTACCCTCGTAGTGTAGACATACCCTCAGAGTCTCCACTGCAGTGATAGGTCTTGTGATGCTGTTGCTTATGCACACCTCCCTCAATGGTTTCCTCAGGTTCTCTTCATTAAGCAGTTTCTCGTAAAACCACTGCAATTTCCTACCAATTTCGCCATCTTCCACCAGTACTCTTCCGTTTTTTACTTTGACATACTTCATAGCTCCCAAGTCGTCCATGCTTCTTTGCCTGATCTAAGCTAATCTGTATATTCCTTTCTCCCTTTCCTTTGTAAGTAGCCCTGCGTATAAGGCTTTAAGTACTTGACTCTTGGCTTCCGCAACTGCTCTTTTTGCCTTCTTCTTTATCAGTTTGTATTTCTTACAACTTTCTGACATTCTTACTTTCCGCCACCACTTACACCTTTCCTCCTTCTTTACTGCCTCCTACCTCAGACCATCACCATGTCTCCTCACCATGAACTCTCTCTCCTTTCATTTGGCCACAGACAATGTGTGCATTTTCTGTAACATGTTTGAGTATTTTTCCCCAAGCCTCATTGGTGTCCTCATGGTTGGTTTGGTGGTTATCCAACCTCCGTAGAACTCCATCCTTAAATGTCAGACTAACTTCCCTAGCTGTGGGCCTTCACCACTTTATCTTTTGTTCCACAACACATCTTTTGTCCTCACTAACCCCTTTTCACCCAAAAGTCCATTACAAACAATCTGTGTGCTATCCCAGAAATCACTTTACAGTCTCTCACATTTTTTAGATCTCTTCTTCTTGTCAGGAGTTAGTCAATCAAGGACCTGCTGGCATGGCTCTTGTATGTAATTAAGTGCTCCTCCCTCTTTACAAAGCATGTACAGGCAACAATCAGCCCATGGGCTCTGGCTAATTGTAAGTTATCCTCAACAGCTTTATTTCTGATTCCAAAGCCTTGTCCTCCCTGGCAGTTGTCCACATGTCCATTGAGATCTGCTCAAATAATCTACTTCACATATCACTTGGTCCAGCACTATCGGGAACTCTTCCTCCTCCTCTGTTGTTCAGCCAGCCTGCAGTGTGTATCTCTGCCTAATGTTATTTTAGCTCTCATCAGCCGATCACTCTTCTTTCCTTCCTTTATTATACAGCAATACAAATAAAAAAATAAAAAATAATACTACTAATAAATATATTATCCAGCAATGTCAACCCCCAAGCATTCAAAAATCATACATGAGGCCCCAAAATATCATGAGGTGCTTTTAAAACCCTGAGATTAAAAAAAAAAAAAAAAAAAAGGGTTCTTTTTATTTGCCTTCCGGTTTTGAAGCTTTAGATCAAACTCGGGTCACATTTTCAAGCTTTTCTCAATCACCACGAAAGCTAGACACTTTTTAAAAAAAATTACAGCTGAGATTCTCATGAAATAACACAATTCTAGGAGCTAGGGCTTTTGAGAAAAAACACCAAATATTGCAAGACACACAATGAAATCATGAGTGTTGGCAACACTGACAACCTGATGATTATTGTTCTTTCTGTGCAGACTCTTTCCTTGCCAAAGTCTCCCATTTGTACTAGTGGTTTTATGGCTAGGATCCAGTTTTAACCATCTGATTCATCTGCATTGTGCTGCATCTTATAGCCAATAAAGCAAAAAAGCAGTTTCCCTGACAAAATCTTCTGTTCATATAGACCACCAGTTCAGAAAAGCACTTAAGTACCTGGGTAATCCCATTGATTTCAATGGGATTATTCACAGACTTGAAGTTATGTATGTATTCAAGTGGTTGGCCTTTCTGCCTCTTCTCCCCTTCGAGAAAATGGACAAGTAATAGGTATTATGAGAACCTCTCCTTTTCCCCAATTTCTGCAAAAGTTGTGCACATTTTCAGCACAGCTTGTTAATCAGTGTGTACGTGGAGTAAGTGGGTAAGAACATTTAAGCTAAAACATGCAGCATGAAGTCACAGCCGGAGCGTTCTGGATTCAAGGAGAGATTTTCAGAAGTGTCTAAGGGCTGTATTTTCGCGATATTTAGGTGCCTAAAGATGCAGATAGGCACCAAGGGGGATTTTCAAAAGCACTTAAGCAAGCTAGGCGCTCAATTCCCATTGACTTCAAAGAGAGTTAGGCGCCAGGCACTTTTGAAAACCCCACTTGATGCCTACCTACATCATTAGGCACCAAAATACCTAAAAAAGCTGACTCTCGGGCACTGTTGCCAATGTCCCCTCAGAGCCTGGCTGTTGTTAGTCTGTGTCTGTATACATCGGACTAGACGTTATAGAGGAACAGCGTCCAATAGTAGTTTACTTTAAAATTTAACAAAAAGAAATAGAAAAACCAGGCTAGGTTGTACCATTTGCAGAGGCAGAAGTACAGGTTGTCTTTTAAGTCATGAAGGCTGAAAGTTCCTCATTTGCTGTGTGAACTGGAAACATTCCATCCCCAGGGTGGTCATCAGTTCTGGTTTCCCAGTTCCCATAATCACTTGATGTTGAAAGAACAAGATAGGTGAGTAAAACTGCACGTGCTAAATAGGAATGATTGCGTGCCCTGCAGAATGCAACGGCAACGCAGAAAAGAAGAAGCAGGAAGGAGTTGGCTAGGAGGGATAGTTCAGTGGTTTGAGCATTAGCCTGCTAAACCCAGCATTCTGAGTTCAATCCTTGAGGGGGGCCACTTAGGGATCTGGGGCAAAATCAGTGCTTGGTCCTGCTAGTGAAGGCAGGGGGCTGGACTTGATGACCTTTCAGGGTCCCTTCCAGTTCTAGGAGATAAGATATCTCCTTACATAAAAAAAAATTAACTTTTTGTGAACAGAAGACTCAGGAGCCTTTTGTTACAAACATCTGGGCCCATGTAATGGCTGTTGATTTTAGGGTATGTCTAGACTTCAAGATGGAGGTGCAATTCCCAGCTCAAGGAGACATACCCATGCTTGCTCTAATCGAGCAAGCCCATTAAATAGAGGCTTGGTCTACACTATCAGCCGATGTCGGGATAACTACTGTATCCACACCCCCAGTGATGTAGTTATACTGACCTAACTCCTCATGGAGACATTGCGATGTCAGTAGGAGGGCTTCGCCTGTTGACACAGCTACTGCCTCTTGGGCAGTGGCGGATTAACCAGCCAATTTGGGGGCCCCCGTAGGAGTGCCAGAACTGTGATCCCACCCCTGCTCCTCCTCTCTCCCACTGGGGCCCCTGTGCCCTGCTCCTCTTCCCCATGAGGCCCTGCCCCACGGCCAGGCCGGAAGCCGGAACCCGGCTGTGGTAGGGTGACCATATTCCTCCCTCCCCCCCTCCCTCCACACAGAGCTGGCCTGAGCCTCCCCACGTGGAGCTGGCCAGAGCCCCTCTTTCTCCCCACTCCCAACTCCCCACGCAAAGCTGGCCCGAGCCCCACCACTCACCACCACCCCCCTCCCAAGCCCTTTTTTGGCAAAATGGGACAAATGCCCAGTTTCGCCAAAAAGGTCGGGATGTCCAGAGCAGGGCTTAAAAAGGGGACTGTCCTGGCCAAAATGGGACGTATGGTCACCCTAGGTTGTGCTAAGAGCCACCCAGGAAGCCCGAGCCACTGTGGGGAGCCCCGGATCCACCTCCTGCCCTGCGTGGGGGAATGGGGGGCCCAAGACCATCCCCCAACCCATTCCCTGCCCCCCGGGGCACGACACCCAGCTAGAGGGTCCAGGGCTCCCACAGCGACCCAGGCTCCCTGGGTAGCTCTTATCATGTCCCGGAGTGTTCTTTGTGCCCAGGGCCGCAATAAATCTTAATCCGCCCCTGCTCTTGGGGAAGTGAAGCTCTCCCCTCAGCATAGGTAGCATCTTCACTAAGCGCTACAGCAGTGCAGCTGCACCAGTGCAGCACTATCAGTGTAGACAAGCCCATGGAGTGTAACCATGGCTACAAGAGCAACAACCGGAATTAGCTACTCTGAGGCCTGGTCTACACTACGAGTTTAGATCGAATTTAGCAGCGTTAAATCGAATTAAGCCTGGACACGTCCACACGACGAAGCCCTTTTTTTCGACTGAAAGGGCCCTTTAAACCGGTTTCTTTACTCCACCTCCGATGAGGGGATTAGCGCTAAAATCGGCCTTTCCGGGTCGGATTTGGGGTGGTGTGGATGGAATTCGACGGTATTGGCCTCCGGGAGCTATCCCAGAGTGCTTCATTGTGACTGCTCTGGACAGCACTCTCAACTCAGATGCACTGACCAGGTAGACAGGAAAAGCCCCGCGAACTTTTGAATTTCATTTCCTGTTTGTCCAGCGTGGAGAGCACAGGTGACCACACAGAGCTCATCAGCACAGGTAACCGTGATGGAGTCCCAGGATCGCAAAAGAGCTCCAGCATGGACCGAACGGGAGGTACGGGATCTGCTCGCCATATGGGGAGACAAATCAGTGCTAGCTGAACTCCGTAGCAGTAAACGAAATGGCAAAATATTAGAAAAAGTCTCAAAGACCATGAAGGACAGAGGACATAACAGGGATGCACAGCAGTGCCGCGTGAAAATTAAGGAGCTAAGGCAAGCCTACCACAAAGCCAGAGAGGCAAACGGAAGGTCCAAGGCAGAGCCGCAGACATGCCGCTTCTACGTGGAGCTGCATGCCATGCTAGGGGGTGCAGCCACCACTACCCCAACCCTGTGCTTTGACTCCATCAATGGAGAATCATGCAACAGGGAAGCGGGTTCGGGGTATGAAGAAGATGATGATGAAGACAATGAAGATAGCTCACAGCAAGGAAGCGGAGAAACCGGTTTCCCCAACAGCCAGGATATGTTTATCACCCTGGACCTGGAACCAGTAACCCCCGAACTCACCCAAGGCGTGCTCCCAGACCCTGAGGGCGCACAAGGGACCTCTGGTGAGTGTACCTTTGTAAATATTACACATGGTTTAAAAGCAAGCGTGTTTAATGATTAATGATTAATTTGCCCTGGCAATCGCGGCCAGTACAGCTACTGGAAAAGTCTGTTATCGTGTATGGGGATGGAGCGGAAATCCTCCAGGGACATCTCCAGAAAGCTCTCCTTGATGTACTCCCAAAGCCTTTGCAAAAGGTTTCTGGGGAGGGCTGCCTTATCCCGTCCGCCATGGTAGGACACTTTACCACGCCAGGCCAGTAGCACGTAGTCTGGAATCACTGCATAACAAAGCATGGCAGCGTATGATCCCGGTGTTTGCTGGCATGCAGACAACATCCATTCCTTATCTCTCTTTGTTATCTTCAGGAGAGTGATATCATTCACGGTCACCTGGTTGAAATGGGGTGATTTTATTAAGGGGACATTCAGAGGTGCCCGTTCCTGCTCGGCTGAACAGAAATATTCCCCGCTGTTAGCCATGCGGTGGCGGGGAGGGGTGAAGTGATCATCCCAGAGAATTGGCTGTGTGGGGAAGAGGGGGGTTAGTTGGGTTTGTACTGCATGTTAACCCGGAAACCGCAGCCCCTCCTTTTACATTGCAAACCCATTTTAAATGGCCAACCCAATGGGTGCTTGGTATAGGAAATGAGGGCGCTGCTGTTTGAAACCATTCTCACATGTTATGAAGGTTAAAAAAGCCAAAAGACTGTGGCTTACCATGGCTGCCTGCAAGCCGAATTCTGATGCCTGGCACTGCGTGAGTGATCTCTCACACCAAAACGGCAGGCCCTCAATATAAGAGGAAAAATGTGACCTTGTAACGAAAGCACATGTGCTGTGTAATGTGAACAGCAAAATTTAACGTGAAAGAGTGTACCCATTGTTCTCTAAAATGTGTCTTTTTTAACCACCTCTCCCTTCTCCTCCACCAGCTGCAAATGTTTCTCCTTCACAGAGGCTAGTGAAGATTAGAAGGAGAAAATGGCGGACTCGGGATCATATGTTCTCGGAGCTCCAGATGTCCTCCCACGCTGACAGAATGCGTGGAGGCAGTCAATGTCAGAGTGCAGAAAAGCACAATATGAACGAGAGGAGAGGTGGCGGGCTGAACAGAGCAAGTTGCGGGCTGAAGATGATAGGTGGCGTCAGCTTGCTGACAGAAGGCAAGAGTCGATGCTCCGGCTGCTGGAGCATCAAACTGATATGCTTCAGCGTATGGTTGAGCTGCAGGAAAGGCAGCAGGAGAAGAGACTGCCGCTACAGCCCCTGTGTAACCAACAGCCCTCCTCCCCAAGTTCATAGCCTCCTCACCCAGATGCCCAAGAACACGGTGGGGGGGCCTCTGGCCACCCAGCCACTCCACCCCAGATGATTGCACAAGCATCAGAAGGCTGGCCTTCAATAAGAGTTAAAGTTTTAAAGTTTTAAACTGCAGTGTGTCCTTGTCCTTCACTCCTCCCCCACCCCTCCCGGGCTACCTTGGCAGTTATCCCCCTAGTTGTGTGATGCATTAATAAAGAATGCATGAATGTGAAGTAACAATGACTTTATTGCCTCTGCAAGCGGTGCTCGAAGGGGGGAGGGGAGGGTGGTTAGCTTACAGGGAAGTAGAGTGAACCGGGGGGGGGGTCAGGTCATCAAGGAGAAACAAACAGAAGTTTCACACCGTAGCCTGGCCAGTCACAAAACTGGTTTTCAAAGCTTCTCTGATGGGCACCGCACCCTGCTGTACTCTTCTAACCGCCCTGGTCTCTGGCTGCATGTAATCAGCGGCCAGGCGATTTGCCTCAACCTCCCACCCCACCATAAATGTCTCCCCCTTACTCTAACAGATATTGTGGAGCGCACAGCAAGCAGCAATAACAATTGGAATATTGGCTTCGCTGAGGTCTATCCGAGTCAGTAAACTGCGCCAGCGCGCTTTTAAACGTCCAAATGCACATTCTACCACCATTCTGCACTTGCTCAGCCTATAGTTGAACAGGTCCTGACTACTGTCCAGGCTGCCTGTGTACGGCTTCATGAGCCATGGCATTAAGGGGTAGGCTGGGTCCCCAAGGATAACTATAGGCATTTCAACATCCCTAACGGTTATTTTCTGATCCGGGAAGAAAGTCCCTTCCTCCAGCTTTTAAAACAGACCAGAGTTCCTGAAGACGCGAGCATCATGTACCTTTCCCAGCCATCCCACGTTGATGTTAGTGAAACATCCCTTGTGATCCACCAGGGCTTTCAGCAGCATTGAAAAGTACCCTTTTTGGTTTATGTACTTGGTGGCTTGGTGCTCCGGTGACAAGATAGGGATACGGGTTCCGTCTATCGCCCCACCACAGTTAAGGAATCCCATTGCAGCAAAGCCATCCACTATGACCTGCACGTTTCCCAGAGTCACTACCCTTGATATAAGCAGGCCTTCGATTGCGTTGGCTACTTGGATCACAGCAGCCCCCACAGTAGATTTGCCCACTCCAAATTGATTCCCGACTGACCGGTAGCTGTCTGGCGTTGCAAGCTTCCACAGGGCTATCGCCACTCACTTCTCAACAGTGAGGGCTGCTCTCATCCTGGTATTCTGGCGCTTCAGGGCAGGGGAAAGCAACTGACAAAGTTCCATGAAAGTGCCCTTACGCATGCAAAAGTTTCGCAGCCACTGGGAATCATCCCACACCTGCAACACGATGCGGTCCCACCAGTCTGTGCTTGTTTCCCAGGCCCAGAATCGGCGTTCCACGGCATGAACCTGCCCCAGTAACACCATGATTTGCACATTGCTGGGGCCCGTACTTTGGGAGAGGTCTATGTCCATGTCAATTTCTTCATCACTCTCGTCGCCGCGCTGCAATTGCCTCCTCGCCTGTTTTTGCTTTGGCATGTTCTGGCTTTGCATATACTCCAGGACAATGCGCGTGGTGTTCATAGTGCTCATAATTGCCGCGGTGATCTGAGCAGGCTCCATGATCCCAGTGCTATGGCGTCTGGGCTGAAAAAAGGCACGAAACTATTGTCTGATGGAGGGGCGAGTGACGACATGGCTTACAGGGAATTAAAATCAACAAAGGTGGCTGTGCATCAGGGAGAAACACAAACAACTGTCACACAGAATGGCCCCCCCAAAGATTGAACTCAAAACCCTGGGTTTAGCAGGCCGTTGATTTCACGCAGGGAGGGGGACGCAAATGAATACAGAACAAATCTGGTCCATCTATCTTTTACATCTTAGGCTGGCAGCAGACAGTGCAGCATAACTGATAGCCATCGGCATCTTCTGGGTGCTTGGCAGAAAATGGGGCATTACGACTGCTAGCCATCATCGTCAAGACGGTGCAATAGGACTGCCGGCAGGACTGAGTCTCCAGGAGACAAAACACGTCTGCCCAGGCGCCTCTGACCGAACTCACTGAGGAGTACGACGATGATGGATACCAGTCATAATACAGCATCTGCTGCCAAAAGGCAAGGAGCTGCTGCTGTATAGCAATGCAGTCCCACATCTGCCAGCACCCAGATAGCTGATGACGGCTACCAGTCATACTGCACCGTCTACTGCCAAAAGGCAATTAGCTGCTGCTGTGTAGCAATGCAGTACCACGTCTGCCGGCACCCAGATGACATATGGTGACGGTGAGCTGAGCTGAGCTGAGCGGGCTCCATGCTTGCCGTGGTATGTCGTCTGCACAGGTAACCCAGGTAAAAAGGCACGAATCGATTGTCTGCCGTTGCTCTGATGGAGGGGGAGGGGCCTGACGACATGTACCCAGAATCCCCCGTGACACTGTTTTTGCCTCATCAGGCATTGGGATCTCAACCCAGAATTCCAATGGGCAGCGGAGACTGCGGGAACTGTGGGATAGCTACCCACAGTGCAACACTCCGGAAGTTGACGCTAGCCTCGGTACTGTGGATGCGGTCCGCCGACTTGATGCACTTAGAACATTTTATGTGGGGACACACACAATCGACTGTATAAAACCGATTTCTATAAAACCGGCTTCTATAAATTCGACCTAATTTCGTAGTGTAGACATACCCTTAGTCTTGGCATTTGTCTCCTCAAGCTGGAAATTACACCTTCCAGCGAGAAGTGTAGACATACCCTTAATGAAGCCTGCAGATTACTCTGTGTACCAAGTAGTCAGCCAGTTACACAATTTGCAACATATAGTTGGGTTAACCCTCCCTTGGGGCACAGGTGTCTTTAGCAGCAAACACATTCAGCGACCTTGAATTTAGGCATGTATTTAATTATTAAAAGCTCATCTTCCTGTCAATGGAAACTGGGGACGATTTCAAAGTGGGGCGGCAAAGCTGATAGTAAACAAACACCAGTCACTTTCCAAGAGCTGGAAATATGCTTTGCGTCTGGGGCAAAATGGGGAAGTCTAACGTGTAAACCAAACCCACAAAATATTGAGAAGTGCATCAGTCTTTCAATAGGTAACATGTAAGGATGGGCAAAGTGATTTGGCTAAAACACAGAATGATCTGAATCTTCCCCTACACTTAAAATCAAATCTCATTTTGAGAACTATAAAAATACTCATTGTTTTATTATTTGTTTGTTGCAGTTACAGTAGTTCCTAGAAGCCCCATTCATGAACTAGGACCCCACTTACAATCTTCTCATTTAACTATTTTTCATTCTACTTTCATATGCTTCTCCACTTCCTGGATTCATCAAGGACCACATCTGTAAATACTGGTATCAATATAAGGGAAGAAAAGCTTGTGTCACAGTATTTCCAAACAAGTCAGAACCAGGGC
>NW_020699373.1:9892415-9899109 GCF_002925995.2 Terrapene triunguis | reverse complement strand
CAGGGCTCCGGCCGCCCTCCCCCCCGGCGCCCTCCCCCCGGCCGCCGGGGGGAGAGCGGAGCCCCCGCCGGGGCTCACTGCCCTCCCCCCGGGGCTCCGGCCACCCCCCTCCTCCCCCGTGGGGGGGGTGGGGTGGCCGGAGGCTTTTTCGCCTGGGGCGGCGAAAAAGCCAGAGCCGGCCCTGTTCAGTGCCACTTAGATAAGCATCTAAACTTTTAGATGATGCTTCTCTGAACTAAAACATCCCTTTGTGGTTCTCCCAGTCCTGTTTGCAAGGAGCTACACTTATATGTCTGTTTTAAAAAGGAATAAAGATCTGTTGGAAAGGATGCAAGGAGTTAACTATCTGATTGCTGCAGTGGCATTGTTCTAAAGGTTGAAGGTCCTTGCAGCAAAATGAGAATTTCCATGTTTAATATGGAGCTTTGGAATTAAAAAAAATACAGGCCAAACCCAGAAATCCTTCCTCTGTCCTTACTTAAGTAAAATTCCCATTAGCGGTCGTGAGAGTTTCCCCTTCAGAATTTGGCCTCATGTAATTATTGTGAGAACTAATGTTTGCACCTGGCTTCAGAGGTTTCTGGAGGCCTGGGGCAAAATCTGATATTGAGCCCCCCGCTCCCTATCAAAAAATTATCACTGAAGGGAGGCCCAAGGGAGAAGATGGGGTGTTGGAGAGTGAGCCCCGTCCCCTGCACTCACCCCTCAGTGACTACTCTGTCCCATGGGGATGGAGCCAGCTCCCCACTCCGGGTGTTGCAACCTGGTGTAGGGGGTTGCAGTGCCCCTCCGGTTTGGCCCACGATGGAAGGGTGGCCAGTCTGAACCTGAGTGGCACTGCAACCCTGTGCATCAGAGTGCAATGGCGCTCAGTTTGGGGCCCTCTCAAACTGGGAGGCCTGAGCTGGCCCTGCCTGCTTCTAATTTAGAAGCATGAGGGGCCTCCTTTTCCCTGGACCTGCACCTTTTGTAGTTATTTACCCTTGTTGTCATTGCAAAATGGGTGTAAAAACAGAAAGTTATGGAGTCTGGTCCCTTCTTGAATACCATTAAACCCCTGAACATTTACATGGATAACAAGAATACCCAGAGGTACCATAATCAACACAGCATTTTTGGAAGAGATATTAAACCTCGTGTTTCTGGGCTTAAGCCAATCTCTAACTATTAGAGACCAGGATGAGAGCTGCTACTATGGAGTTCTTACACCTTCCTCTAGCGCACATGGTCCTGGCCACTGTCAGACAGGATACTGGACCAGATGGACCTCAGGTCTGATCCAGTATGGCAATTCCTACCTAAAACTCTATCCCTTCCCTTAGCCTCGGGAGCCTCAGAATCCCACCTGTCCTGCTGAGGAGTTCTTGCGCTGCAGGTAGAATGCCACTGATGGACATAGAGTTCCTATTTAAAAAGAGACATTCCCTTCCTACAGAAGTGGAGAGTGCACCTAAAAGCAAAGCAAATACAAGCAACCTGGGCTGGCACATGACTCCATTGCCCTGCACCTTGTTTAGTCCATTCCACCAGTGCAACATGAGCGTAAAATGCTACTATCCTGACTCAGTGGCGTTCGACACGCTCATCACACTCACTTTGCCTGTCTGTAAGTGACTACGCAATGGGCAAAGCGGTGGAGAACCAGGCCCAAAGGCATTTTCAATAGGAAAATGTAGGAAGGATTGTTATGCGATTAGACCACAGGTCTGGGAGTCACCAGAACTGGGTTCTATTTCCTTCTCTGCTACTCAGAGATTGTGTGACCTCAGGGAAGTCATTTTACCTCTCTCTGCCTCCATTTCCCTATCTGTACATTGAGGAGGATGCTACCTGCCTCCTGGATGTGTTGGAAGGGCTAGTGAATGAACTACCAATTGCTGTAAAAGCCATGGATGAAAGATTCTATGGAAGTACAAAATAAAGCATAAGTGCTATTTGCTTTCTGGGGCCGGCAGGGTACAAATCATTTACTGGAAAGAATCTGCATGGAGTGGGCAGGATTAAAGGAGAGAGAGAATGGTGAATTGGACTCTGCCACTCCATTAATTGGGGTTATGTTTACCAGACTGTGGTATGTTTGTATTAAAATACTGTGTTTGTCAAGTATTTGTGTACATGCAGAATAAAAAGAAAGGATTTCTGGAATGCCAGGATTTATTAGCAAGCCGGATGACTGCAATTAGAAAAAAAAAACTGCTTAAAAAAACCCAGGCATTTCACTGAACTCTTTTCTGTGCCTTGTCAAGACTAAACATCTATTCGGGAAGCTAACATCTATTCAGGAGGGAAAATAAATTGAGGGCCTGATTCTCAATTACACTAAGACCCCTTTCTGCTGCTCTGGCATTGTAAAGGGGAGCTGTCAATGTACCCCTTGAACAGAGAGCCTCTGCAGTGGGTGTGGAACTGGTGTAAGGGCCCTATGATGGCCCTGCTCCCACTCCTGTCCTAAGAGGTGGATTTGATGTGTCAGGGGCATGACCAGACTGCGCTCAGTATCACCAACTCCAAGCCTTCACAGATCAGAAGTCAGGCCTCCCAAAATCATGAGACTGGCTTACCGTTCATGAGATTCTGAAAATAGTTTGAGTTCTTTTCTTTGCATTCTAGTTCCTGGGCCGAAGGGTGCCCTCTCGTCATGTTTTTAAGCTTCTCAGCCATGTGGGCTAGAAAGTGACTTTTCTAAAATGAACACTGAGATTCGATGTTATCACATGATTCTAGGAGTTGTGGCTTTAAGAAGAACACCAACTATCATGACAGTCATGCTAAAATCATGAGAGTTGGCCGTGCTGGCACTGCACTATAGCTAGTATCCACTTCCCATAGGAGGCGCTGGGAAGCTGAGTGCAAGTCAGAGAAGCATTGAGGCTGCTCTAAATTACACCTGGGCCAGGAAGGCTGCTGCATGGCCCCAGATCATAGAGAGCATACGGGTGGCTTAAAGGCACTAGCGCCGCTTCCTTTTCCTCCATCCCTGCCCCAAATACAGGGATATTTTATTTAATTTCTTTATTTATTTATTTAACAGAGCTACTGAGAAAAAGCCCCTGAGATTAACTTCTGCTGCAGGAAGCAAGAGCAGTGGTTGAAGCAGGAACAAGAAGTGACACAGTTAGGCAAAGCGGCTAAGGTCTACTCTGCACTGCAATCCTCCCACAGCAAAGAGTGTGGTTAAAGTTAATATGACTCTTCCTTTTTCCCACACCATTAAAAAAAACCAAACAGACCTTAAAATGTCAGGAAATAAACAGTAAAGGAATCCAGCTATTTCCCCACCATCATATTATTTGTATTATAGTGTCTAGGAGCCTCAGTCATGTACCAGGACCCCATTGTGCTAGGCGCTGTACAAACACTGACCCTTCAGCACTCACTGGAGCACATTCAAACCTGCCTAGGTGCTAGGGCCAGTGTAGAGAGTGAGGAGAGGCAGCCTGCTCTTCCCCAGGACTTCAGGATTTGGTCTGGCCCTGGGAGCAGGCTGGCACAGCGTAGCCATGGTCCCTCTGAAGACTGTGGCAGCGAGGAATTGGGGCGGGGTCTGCCTGATGCTTAGAAAGCTGTGTGTGTTCAAATCCAGTTGCACACCTGTATCTGACTGACTCTCAGGGTTACACAGATGGCTGAATCCTCACCGCTCTAGTCTGTAGAGCACTGTTGACATCAACATTTCAGTAACATTTTTTCCCCCTGGATGAAACCAAACAATCTGTAAAGAGCTACATGCTATTCACCTTTGCTGGCTTGACTCCAACGGGGCCTCCTGTGGCCGAGCTCGGCCCAGTGGCTTGTTGACACGTGCACATGGAGGCCAATGTGAACTAAGGAATTAACTTTCTTTGAACTCTTCACCGCTTTCTGCAGCATTTTCCTTTCCCTGTCACCTCCTTTCCCTACATCACTCTTGGTACTTTTGCTCAACATTTAATGTTGTCATTAGGACTATCTCAGCATGGTCCGACATACTCCCACTCCAGCACGCGTGTGGTTTCAAGAGCTATCGGTGCAAAACTGCTACCCCTAGACACTCACTCAGTATTTTCTGCAACAGGGCATGTTCAAAGACACGCATTCAATACAGCCAGAAGACCTCAGAGCCTCCCCCTGGATATGTTCTCATTTCATTCTATAGATATTTGTGTTTTTTATCATTTAAACAAGTGAGGAGGAATCGCAACATTTGGGCTCAGATACAGCAGAGCTCTTAAGCATGTGCCTCCCTTTAAGGATAAGCTTACATCCCATTGGCTTCAAGCTAAGCGCATGCGTAATGCTTTGCTGAAGAGGGATCTGGATGTGTATCCATAGTCTGAGATGGGGGGAGAGTAAAGCTCACATAATTATTGTACAGACTAAGACCCAGATCCACAAAGGTATTTAAGCTCCTGTCATTGAAGTCAATAGAAGCTAGGAGCCAAAATACTTTTGTGGATCTGGGCTTAATGGCTTGCCTACACCTAAGTTGCACTGGCTTAACTAAAGGGGTTTTAAAGACTCTGGGGACACATTTAATTTAATTTAGCTTAAGTCTGTTAGGAATTAGTTATACCTAGCTCTTATCTGGCACTTTTCAATGCTAGATCTCAAAGCACTTCACAATCTGTAATGTATTTATCCTCATCGCACTCCAGTGAGATAGGAAAGCACTATTATCCCTGTTTTTACAGATGGGGAACTGAGGCACAGAGAGGCTAAGTGACTTGCCCAGGGTGACACAGGAAGTTGAGTCAAGTACTGAACAACAGAGAGGAGGCAAGAAGGGCACAGATTAAGAAACAGCACGTGTGGTCAGTGGGAGTCGCCCTCATGGCTCTAAGGAAGGAGCAGGCTGACAGTTCATTGGACTGATGTGTCCAGTGTTTCAGCATGAATCACAGAAATGTAGGATTGGAAGGGGCCTTGAGAAGCCATCTAGTCCAGCCCCTGCGCTGAGGCAGGACCAAGTAAATCTATGCCACCCCAACAGGTGGTTATCTAACTTCTTCTTAAAAACCTCCAGTCACAGGGATTCCACAACCTCCCTTAGTAACCTATTCCAGAGCTTAACTATCTTTATAGTTAGAACGTTTTTCCTAACATCCAACCGAAATCTCCCTTGCTGCAGATTAAGACCATTACTTCTTGTCCTACCATCAGCAGACATAGAGAACAATTAACATATTCGAAGGCTGTTATCAAGTCCCCCTTCAGTCTTCTTTTCTCAGTCTAAACATGCCCAAGTTTTTAAACCTTTCCTCAGAGGTCAGAGTTTCTAAATCTTTTATCATTTTTGTTGCTCTCCTCTGGACTCTCTCCAGTTTATGCATGTTTCCTAAAAGTGTGGCACTCAAAACAAGTCACAATACTCCAGCTGAGGTCCGGGACAATTACCTCCCATGCCTTACACATGACACTCCTATTAATACAACCCAGAATGATATTGGCTTATTTTGCCACTGCATCACTGTTAGCTCATATTCATTTTGTGATCCACTGTAACCCCCAGATCCTTTTCTGCTGTACTGCTGCCTAGCCATTTATTCCCCATTTTGTACTTGTGCATTTGATTTTTCCCTCTTAAGTGTAGAACTTTGCACTTTTCTTTACTCAATTTCATTTTGTTGCTGTCAGACCAATTCTCCAATGTATCAAGGTCATTTTGAATTCTAATCCTGTCCTCCAATGTGCTTGTAACTCCACTCCTCTCAGTGTCATCTGCAAATTGTATAAGCGAACTCTCCACTCCATGATCCAAGTCATTAAATGATGTGGACAAGCAACGGAACATGAGCTCCCAATGCAAAGCTATGGCAAGAGGGGCTAATGTGATCCCGGGATGTGTAAACAGGAGTAAGGCGTTAGAGCAGGAAGTGATTTCACCTCTGTTTACGGCATTGGTAAGACTGACACTGGAAAACTGCATCCAGTTGTAGTGTCCACATTTTTTAAAGGATGTTGACAAACTAGAAAGGGCTCAGAAAACAGCCACAACATTTTTTTAAGGGCTGGAGAAAATGCCTTACAGTGAGAGAATTACTGAGCTCTATCGGTTTAGCCTATCAAAAAGAAGATTGGTTTGTGGCTTGATTATGGTGTGTAAGTACTTTCATGTGGACAAATTACTGGGTACTGAAGGGCAGAGAAAAGCAGACCAAGAAGCAAGGGTTGGAAGCTGAAGCCAGACAAATTCAAATTAGACACAAATTTAACAGTGAGGGTGATGAGCCATTAGAATAAACTACAAAGGGAAATGTGGATTCTGCATCTCTTGATGTCTTCAGATCAAGAGTGGATGCCATTCCAGAAGATATATTTTAGTCAAAACACAAGTTGTTACTGGACTCAATACAGGGGTAACTGGATGAAATTCTATGGTGATGTGCAGGAGATCAGCCTACATGACCTAATGGTCCCTTCTGGCCTGAAAAAATCTCTGAATCTGTGGGTACGTCTTCACTACCCGCCGTATCGGCAGGTAGCAATCGATTTCTCCGGGATCTATATATCGCGTCTCGTTAAGACGCGATATATCCAGGGCCGGCTCCAGGCACCAGCCCACCAAGCTTGTGCTTGGGGCGGCACCTGGAGGGGGGCGGCACGGGGCTCCAGCCGCCGGGGAGAGTGGGGCCACGGCCGGGACTCGCCGCCCTCCCCCCCCGGCGCCCTCCCCCCGGCCGCCGGGGGGAGAGCGGAGCCCCCACCGGGGCTCGCC
>NW_020699373.1:9874992-9892315 GCF_002925995.2 Terrapene triunguis | reverse complement strand
ACGCTCACCGTCGACTCCGGAACTCCACCAGAGCAAGCGGCAGTAGCGCAGTCGACGGGGGAGCCGCAGCCGTCGATCCCACGCCGTGTGGACCCCAGGTAATTCGATCCAAGATACTTTGATGTTGCGTATTTTAGATCGACCCCCCCCCTCCCAGTGTAGACCAGCCCTGTGAAACCCTTGTATAGGCCCTTCTACACACACACCTTCATCAAGTTCTTCCCCTCCAGGATGTTTGGTACAGTAGTTGGTTGTGTCAAGATTACAGACCAGAAAAACCTCCTTATGGAGAGGCAGTCACTCAACACCAAATTATGCAGAAATCCATGAGGAAACTGCCCTGCTGTGCAAAACAGAGTCTTACAAGCAAATCCTTAGGAATGCTTGATTATAGGTATCAGCAGTGATCAGCACTACCAGCAGCAACATTTGCTCAACTGATTAATTTAGGACATGGAGGTCAAGGGTGAGGAATCTCTCAAGTGTCCATTTTAGGGCATCCTCAGAAGTCCTAAAATGAACACAAGCCACACACTAGAAGAAGGGATTTAGCCACAAATACTCTGTCTTGTTTAACTTTTTTTTTTTTTTTTGGCCAGAGCTGACATGAAGAAGAAAGAGAATCAATAACAATCATCATTTAACGACTTAGAAGATGACAGCCAACTTGTTAATTCTTTAGCCTTTGCTGCATTTTATCTAAGCCAAAGAAAGCCAATGTCAAAAACTAATCTCTCTCTTTGGTACCAAATATTCCCTACAATGCAATCTACTGACATTAAGTCCAGAGTGTGGTTCTCTTGCAATTAGAAAGATTCTCTCTGAGTGCATGTATGCTATGCAGTGAAAAGGGAGGGGGAAGGGCCCCATATCTGGGGAAATGGAACACTGAGCTACTGTAGCAAAATAGCTTATTTCTATTATTTTACCTTCAGACTGTATATGCATTTGAGAGGAAAGATGGCCCTGTAGTTGAGGCACAGAGTTATACATCAGAAGATCTGGGTACTTTTCTTAGGTCTGCAACAGACTTTCTGAGGCGCCTCAGGCAAACCACTGCCACAATCTCTCTCTGTGTCTATGTCCTGTTATGCAAAAGAGGGATAATTATAATTTACCTCCCTGATGAGGTTATTGTAAGGTCTGATAACTAATGTCTATAAATTGCTTTGAGATTTTCTGCTTCACTTATCACTTCAAATTACCCCCTGGAAGACCAAATTTCCATAGAAGTCTCAAATCTGACCTCTACGAGCACATAAGCATCTATATTAGCAAAAAGCCACTTCTGTGCACCTAAAACAGCAAGCAAAACTAATGGGCCAGCTCCTCAGCAGGTGTAAAGCAGTGCAGATGTACAGACATCACTAGAATTATGCCAATGAACACTTGCAGAGATCTGAGCCTCTGAGTAATGTAAGAACCCTAATGAGTGTATGCTCAGCTGCAGGGAAAGTCGAGAGATAGTTTTTGAAACTTTTTGACGTCAAACTTTCCAGAACAACCAAAACACAATCAGCCATGTGAGAGCACAGCCAGTGCCAACCTGACACTTCCAAATACAGGACGGTCTCATAAAGAAAGTGACAATGCTTGTTATGCTAACTTTAGCAGCCCCGTGGAATGAAAGGAAACAGTTCTTTGAACATGGTTGTATAGCACATCCAGTTTTATTAAATACTACACTTGTTCTCTGGACATTGTCTAGGTACGTTATCACGAACCAGACGACAGGCAGGCATTTTGTAGTCATTTATTTCATCTGGAAATCCTCATCTATACACCTTCCACACTACAGTGTCTCTTTTGCCTTGTATAGGTTTGAGATCAACTAACATATTTATTACTTTATATCTCCTTATTACTATTTATTGTTTGTACGGCTGTAGTGCCTACAAGCCCTTGTCATGGCCCGGACTCCGTCATGCTCAGGGCCGGCTCCAGGCACCAGCATTCCAAGCAGGTGCTTGGGGCAGCAATCTGCAAGGGGCGGCAAAAACAGTAGAGCCGGCCATGGTCGTGCTAAACCAAGAAGCAGCCCCCACCCCAAGGAGCTTACACTCTAAATTGAAATAAAGCCTAAACTAACAAAATGAATGAAAATCCTTTTACCATGAGCTGCTGGAACTGTGGAGGCCCTTCACTTTGTCTGATTCCCGGATAGCACCTTCCATCTGAGGATCTCAGCAGACTTCAAATTTCAGTGAACCATAGCCAATCTCCCATATAGCAATCCAAGCTCAGAACCCGAGGCAGCAGGGGGAGCATTGGCTTTTTTGTTTTAATCAAACTCACTTTGTTTCACAAAAGTTTAAGGCTGAAAAGCCCCTGCCAATGATGGGTTGCTGCCAATACAAAATACTCCTTAGTGTTTTGTAGAGTCTTGCTTTGAATTATTTCAGCAATGGGATTTCCATCACTTCCCTGGGGTGACTACCCCCCATTCTACCAGGCCTCCTTATCAGGAACTGTTTCCCAGTAGTCACCCTAAATTTCCTTTGCTCGTTTCATCTAGTTACACTTTCTGGGACCACAGTGAAGATTTCCATTCCCTTCCTGATCCTGCAGCCCTTATGCTGTCAGAATTCCCATTGATATCAGAGTGATTTTAGCTCATGCTGGAACTGCAAGGGGTCTTGGGCAGAGATTTCAGGACACAAATGTTTAAAGTTAGGCTCCCTTAGAGCTTTTGAAGATCAGGCTTGTTATTTTAGCATCTAAGTAAAGATTTAGGACCCTAAACTAACTTAAGGCCCCTATTTTTTTAAATCTTGACCTTCTTGAAGACCGTTAGCATGTCCTCTCCTCCCCCCGCCCCCCGCATGGTATAACTTGGCTAAATACCCACTTATCAGCTCAATCTTTCCTATTTCCTCTGGATCTCAGTCTTCTTTTCAGAATCAGATTTTTGATTGGCTTCTAAAACATTCAGGGGTTGCAGGGACGTAATGTAGCTGCAGAATCTGTTCACAGGAAAATGAGCTAACAATTACAGTGTTAAAAATGTGATTTCATCCTGTCTGATTCCTTGAGAACATGGGAGTGCACATTTTGCTTGTTCTTTCGTTTCCAACGTTGTTTCTTACTTCACTAGTGATTTAAAGCCACTTCCTGTTGTGAAGTGGCAGTAGCCAAACTGATGCGTAGGTGGAGAAGAGCTGGTTTTACCCATCTTTCTTCCAGCAGAACTTCTCATCTGATTTATTTTCTCTTCGATATCTTCCTGTTCTCTTAGTTAAGCACTACATTCTTTAACCTGGCAATTTCTGTTTCTTAATGCTGTTCCCCTCTCATAAACTAAAGTGGAAGAGAAACATGAGGGAAAAGTCCAGAAAAAAATCATTTCAGGTTGTTTTAAAATGTAGACTCCTATATGCAATTGTACAGCACATAACACAATGGGGACCCAATCCTGGTTGCAGCCTCTAGACTCTACTGTTGTATAAATAATAAGCCATACTTTCAATTGATTCAGTTTTGGAAACCAGCTTTCATACAGACTGCAATTATCTTGTATATACGCATCCAGCCTGCTTCTGCTGCCATTAACAACAATAGCAAAACTCCCCTTGACTTCAGTGGAGAAGGATCAGTCCTATTCAGTTTAGTGGAGCAAACTGTACTCTTTGGCCAACCCAGTGGCTCTGTGGCAGTGCTCTGCACAGCCATACTGAAGAAGGGTATAACTGTTTTGATTTCCAGTTTTGGCCTCGTATTGCCTGGGCCAGCAGGTCTTGGGGCTGTGAAAGAGGGAAGCTTTGCACCACTGAACAGCAACTCCTTTGGTAGAACACTGCCACTGGACTCCTCAAGAAAGGTCTGTCCAGACCTCAGCAAAAAGACAGTGGCTGTGATGTGAGGTTGGGTGTGTAAAGCAGGAAAAGCAAAGGAGAGAAAAATGCTCTTCTTCCCATGTTCAGACGTCAGCGTCCATGAGAGCTGGCAGTGAGAGCCAAACATGGGAGAGCACAAGATATTTGAATCCAAACCCTTTCAAAGGTTTTTTTTTTTATCTCCCACCAGCACCAACTTTGTAGCCAAGGTCAGCTGTAGTAAAAATATCAAGTCCTGCCTATAGCTTGATGCCTGCGAAGGTTCCAATCCCCTCACTTAACAACACTTCTTGCTATTAAATTCCTGCCTGCTAAATTTCACTGTGTAGGTGCTACCAAAATTTGCACCCACCTTAAGGCTCCTTTACATTGCCAGAGTAGTATAAATGGGCCCTCCTGTAAGTGAGACTCAGGCCCAGCACTCTATAAGGATGGATTCAGCGTTACTTTTCCCCCTACTTTTGTTTAAGTGCTGCAGATTCACTGAAACAACGTGCATGCTTCATTGCATTCGTCTGAAGGGGTTTTTGTAGGACTGCTCTCTCTAAAAAATCCAAAACACCCTAATTTACAGTGTGAAAGATGCAATGGAAAGTTGCTTGCTTTCTTGCCAGACAATACTGTATGTGTAAAAATACACAGGCGAATATCAAAGGCTTGCTCCTTATCCAAGCAGATACCAATATAGCGTCCTTATGATGCCAATTACAATTTTAATAGAATGCCACCAAAATGTCAATCTATCTCATTGGCAGCTCACCACCTACTCAGACCATAAGAACAATTCTAAAGGGGTCTATTTATTATATTAACCCTTAGAATTTGGATATCTTCCAGACTGCCAGACAAATGACTCCTTGAGAGGATAAACATGCAGTGTACACACATGGGGATTGTGGGAGGGAGACGTGATGCTGGTCAGAAGAGGAGCTCCTAGAAGACAGCCAGGACACTGGCTTCACATTCACCTTCTGCTGAGGGTGTGACATGCTGGCCAATTGTGTCTTTGTTCCCACTAGTGGCTGGACCACTTAAAGGGTTTATGGCTCTGTTGTTGCCTCCCAACTATCGTATCTGGTTCTTTAGCTCACACAGTAGAGACGCATGCTTTTAGCTCCAGAGGTCACAGAGTCAATCTCTACAGATGACATGACCAGAGGCATAGCTACAAGGGCATTCACCCTCTAATGATCAGTTGCTATGCTTAGATGCTGCTATTGTCCTGGGCTGCCTTATATTGGACTTCAAAGCCACTGCCTTTTCCCAGAACTCTTCGCCACTCGGGGTGATGCCCAGCTCCGATAGGTGCTTTGATGCCAGCTCCTAGACTAGTGTGTTCTCAATGACTGAGTTCAGCTGGGCCTGGATTTCCTATCCCCCTAAATAGTTACCAGCATCAGAATCTCAGTTCAGGCCAACTGGCAACAAGCCTTATAAGAAGGCCTCCTGTGTGACACACTAATCAGGAATGGTCTAGATTGCTCTTGAAGAAACCGATGGTGGCAAAATAGCACGAGTAAGCTTCATGATGTGTGGAGGGCTATTGAGTCACACTCCTGGCAGGCTTGACCCCTCTGCAATAGAGGACAGAAAGCAGACAGGACACCTAAGCCCCAACAGGTACATGATGGAATGACTGTTTGCATCATTGGGAATATTTCGCCAAAATATTCCCTGTCAAAATCGGCCTCCTCATAATTAAGTCTGCAGCTCAGTTTTCATCCACAGTCTGCAGCAGTCTGATCCACTAAAGGCACAATATGTCTCTGTCCCAGAAAGGGTGCATCATACAATAATTGGCAGGACCTTAAAGTATTTCTTGGGCCTTTATAAACAGAGGAAGCACGTTTTGGTTTGTTTTTTCCCTTAAAAGCTTTTGTGTTTGTGAAGAACAATGCTGGCTCTCCTGTCCCAAGCTCAGGAGAACAGACTGGTACCAAGCAAGCAACGCAGCACCGAGAAATAATTTGTTCTTATCAGAAGAATTTAAGTGCTTATGAAAGGCGCCCAACTGATAACCCTAGAGAATAAAGGCTTTTGTTCCCAAAGCAGTTACACTTCCTAGGCAGCAGCAGGGCAGCCTCTCTCACACTGATCTGCCACTATGCCTCATCCCTAACTGGAAAGGACCTTCTTTTGAAGGGGAGGGGCATTCAGCCCCCAGACCCATCCGGTCCTTGGCCTCTGTGATGATGTCAAAAAGGGTATAAATCAGGGGTGTGCACAGAGCCTGAGACTCGGGCAATATTTGTATCAGGGGATTTTATATTTGGAGATCCCCCTAACCTCCTCCTTCCCAAGCCTTCCTGCTCTGCCATTTTGTTGGCACGATGCTGTATCCCTGGATACTTGCTACCCTCCCCATAAGCTAAATAGGACCCTCCTGTTTTTGAAGGCCAGCGACAGAGTGCCAAGACAGGAGTCCTCTTCCACTACATACCCAAGCAAAGGGAGATGAGGAGTGGGGGGCACTGGGCAGAAGATCTTCTCTCTCCATCTCTGCATGGTCAGGACAAGGCAGAATGACCAACTGGTGCTTTTTCAGAGAGCGCTGACCAGCCAGGCAACACTCTGAGCACTCTCTAGCATTAACCTGGGCAGAACAAGAGAAGAACCAGGCAAATTAATGATGAATGAATCAGATGAGCAAATAAATCTGAACGAGGAGTACTTGTGGCACCTTAGAAACTAACAAATTTATTTGAGCATAAGCATAAGCTTGTTAGTCTCTAAGGTGCCACAAGGACTCCTCGTTCTTTTTGCTGATACAGACTAACACGGCTACCCCTCTGAAATAAATCTGAGTATCTAGAATGTGGAAAATCAGCCAATACTATCTGGTCGTATTTGGCTAGCCAACTGTGTTCCATATTTGGCATATCTTTGGCAGTAATTTTATGTAATTTACCCATTGCTAGTGCTCACTGTAGTGGTGGATTTGGGTGGAGTGAATTCCCTGGGTGTAGCGACTGCACTTGTAACTGCAGCTGCTCACTTTTAGGGGGCTTAGTGGAACAATCCTTAGCTTTTGTTGGTGGTGGTGGTAATTGACTGCTACTGTCTGTATTTCTTCAATCCTTTTACTGTTACTCAAACTTATGCTTGTATTCTAAAAAACTGAAGCCACATTTATCTAAGACTATTTCCCAAATGTAACTGATCTATAGGAATTTGTTTTTTGTTTGGGGTGCATCTTAAAAGCTTTGTAATTATTGAAACATTTTAGGCATAATGACAGGAGGCAGATTTAGAATCTATAAAATGTTTGAGAGGGGTATATGCTGCTATACTCATTAAATGCAAACAATTAAACATTCGAGTCCAGAAGATTACTTGATTCCCCCACCACACACCGAAACTCAGAGTCTATCGCCTTCATCACAGAAAACAACAATTAGACAGCTCTAACCAACTACCGACCAGTTAGATGACTGATAAAACTATCCAGTAGTATAACCCAGTCTCATCCTACTAACGAGGAGCTAGGGCCCAAATATAACTGTAACAGGCATCAAATGAGACAAAATTACAACAGAAGACCTGTACCTGCAGTACTGCAATTAAACCCCTTGTGTAGAAAGGAACTTTCCCAATAACCACAGCAAAGCAGAACCAGGCAGATTCAATTTGCTAGTCAACATGCATAAATAACACTCAACTAATGTCTCAAGCAAAGCAAGATACACTTCCTATACCACAAGGCACTTGATCCTACCAGGTGCGGAGCACTGTGGCTCCAATCCAGGAAAGCTTGTACTTAAGGTATGTCTGCATTACAGCAGCACAGCTACAGCTGAGCAAGGGCTTACGTGCTTTGCTGGATCAAGGTCAGAGTGCTCAGCACCTGGCAGGATTAAACCCTGGAGAACTAACTCTCCTCCTCGTGCAGGAAAAAAACCCACTCTCCATTTGTACACAGCATGGCACTCAGATCTCAGCAATACTAACCGCCAGACCTCCTGTGTAAACAACCTTATTCAAAATCAAATGGACCCAAACCTGATGCTTAATATGTTAAGGGGAACAGTCATGAAACAAAATGAGGAGCCCGGTGGCACCTTAAAGACTAACAGATTTATTTGGGCATAAGCTTTCGTGGGTAAAAACCCCACTTGTTCAGATGCATGGAGTGAAAATTACATATACAGGCATAAATATACTGGCACATGAAGAGAAGGGAGTTACCTTACAAGTGGAAAACCAGTGATGACAAGGCCAATTCAATCAGGGTGGATGTGGTCCACTCCCAATAACTGATGAGGAGGTGTCCATACCAAGAGAGGGAAAATTGCTTTTGTAGTGAGCCAGCCACTCCCAGTCCCTATTCAAGCCCAAATTAATGGTGTTAATTTGCAAATGAATTGTAACTCTGCAGTTTCTCTTTGAAGTCTGTTTTTGAAGTTTTTTTGTTGCAGGATGGCTACTTTTAAATCTGTTATTGAATGTCCAGGGAGATTGAAGTGTTCTCCTACTGGCTTTTATATGTTACCATTCCTAATGTCTGATTTGTGTCCATTTATTCTTTTACGTAGAGAATGTCCGGTTTGGCCAATGTACATGACAGAGGGGCATTGCTGGCACATGATGCCATATATCACATTAGTAGATGTATAGGTGAATGAGCCCCTGATGGTGCAGCTGCTGTGGTTGGGTCCTATGTTGGTGTCGCTAAAGTAAATATGGGGACAGAGTAGGCAATGGGGTTTGTTACGGGGATTGGTTCCTGTGTTAGTGTTTCTTGGTGTGGTGTGTAGTTGCTGGTGAGTATTTGCTTCAGGTTGGGGGGCTGTCTGTAAGCGAGGACTGGCCTGTCTCCCAAGATCTGTGAGACTGAGGGATTGTTTTCCAGGATAGGTTGTAGATCGTTGATGATGTGCTGGAGAGGTTTTAGCTGGGGGCTGTACATGATGGCCAGTGGTGTTCTGTTATTTTTCCTGTTGGGCCTGTCCTGTAGAAGGTGATTTCTGGGTACCTGTCTCGCTCTATCAATCTGTTTCTTCACTTCCCCAGGTGGGTATTGTAGTTTTAAGAATGCTTGATAAAGATGTTGTAGTTGTTTGTCTCTGTCTGAGGGATAGGAGGAAATACGGTTGTATCTTAGGGCTTGGCTGTAGACAATGGATCATGTGATGTGTCCTCGATGGAAGCTGGAGGCATGTAGGTAAGAATAGCAGTCAGTAGTTTTCCGGTATAGGGTGGTGGTTATGTGACCATCACATATTTGCCCTGTAGAGTCCAGGAAGTGGATCTCTTGTGTGGACTGGTCCAGCCTGAGGTTGATGGTGGGGTGGAAATTGTTGAAATCCAGGTGAAATTCTTCAAGGGCCTTTTTCCCGTGGGTCCATATGATGAAGGTGTCATCAATGTAGCATAAAAGGGGAGGGGCATTAGGGTATGAGAGCTGAGGAAGCGTTGTTCTAAATCAGCCATAAAAATGTTGGCATACTGTGGGGCCATGTGGGTACCCATAGCAGTGCTGCCGACTTAAAGGATAGCTCAGTGGTTTGAGCATTGGCCTGCTAAACCCAGGGTTATGAGTTCAATCTTTGAGGGGGTCACTTAGGGATCTGGGGCAAAATCAGTACTTGGTCCTGCTAGTGAAGGCAGGGGGCTGGACTCAATGACCTTGCAAGGTCCTTTCCAGTTCTAGGAGATAGGATATCTCCATTAATTTATGTTGTCCCCAAATCTGAAATGATTGTGGGTGAGCACAAAGTTACACAGCTCAGCCACCAGGTGTGCCGTGGCCTCATCAGGGATACTGTTCCTGACAGCTTGTAGTCCATCCTCGTGTGGAATATTGGTATAAAGAGCTTCTACATCCATGGTGGCCAGGAAGATCACCAATGCATTGTAGTTTCCTCAGGAAGTCAGTGGTGTCTCGAAGATAGCTAGGAGTGCTAGTAGTGTAGGGTCTGAGGAGAGAGTCCAAATAGCCAGATAATCCTTTTGTAAGAGTGCCAATGCCTGAGATGATGGGGCATCCAGGATTTCCAGGTTTATGGAACTTGGGTAGCAGATAGAATACTCCTGGTCGGGGCTCTAGAGGTGTGTCTGTGTAAATTTGTTCCTGTGCTGTAGTAGGGAGTTTCTTGAGCAGATGGTGTAGTTTCTTTTGGTAATCCTCAGTGGGATCGGAGGATAGTGGCCTGTAGAATGTGGTGTTGGAGAGTTGCCTGGCAGCCTCCTGTTCATAATCCGACCTGTTCATGATGACTGCAGCACCTCCTTTGTCAGCCTCTTGGTTATAATCTCAGAGTTGTTTCTGAAGCTGTGGATGGCGTTGCGTTCTGTACAGATGAGGTTATGGGGCAAGTGATGCTGTTTGTTCAAAAATTCAGCCTGTGTACGTCTGCGGAAGCACTCTATGCAGAAGTCCAGTCTGTCATTTCGACCGTCAGGAGGAGTCCACACAGAATTCTTCTTTTTGTAGTGTTGGTAGGAGGGTTGGTAGCTCTGTTCAGTGGTGTGTTGAAAGTATTTCTTGAGTCGGAGATGGCAAAAGTAGGCTTCCAGATCACCACAGAACTGCATCGTGTGTGTGTGGGGAGGGGGCAGAAAGAGAGTACCCGAGATAGGACAGACTCTTCGGCCAGGCTAAGTGTGTGGTTGGATAGATTAACAATATTGTTGGGTGAGTTAAAGGTACCATCTGTTGTAGCTCCCTGTGGCAGGTAGGAGTTTAGATAGTTTACTGTCCTTTTTCCTCTGTAGGGAAGTAAAGTGTGCATTGTAAATGGCTTGTCTTGTTTTTGTAAAGTCCTGCCACGTGGAAGTTTGTGTGAAAGGTTGGTTTTGTATGAAAGTTTCCAGTTTTGAGAGCTCATTCTTGATCTTCTCCTGTTTGCTGTACAGGATGCTGATCAGGTGGTTCCTCAGTTTCTTTGAATTGGCCTTGTCATCACTGGTTCTCAACTTGTAAGATAACTCCTTTCTCTTCATGTGCCTATATTTATGCTTGTATCTGTAATTTTCACTCCATGCATCTGAAGAAGTGACTTTTTACCCACGAAAGCTTATGCCCAAATAAATCTGTTAGTCTTTAAGGTGCCACCGGGCTCCGCGTTGTTTTTGTGGATACAAACTAACATGGCTACCCTTCTGATACTTGAAGCCATGAAAGAAAGAAAATCGAAACAGACATTTTTTATTCCTGGTACAAAATGCAAAGCAGGATGGTAGAGATGCTTCCTCAAGTCATCAGGAATCCTAAAAGAAAGACTGAAAGCAAATTAAGGAAGCGGAATAGCAGGAAAGGATGATGACACCGCAGCATATTGTGTACTGGGACAGCCTGCCACTTACTCAGAAATGGACCCTGATGTTAAAAGGATACTGCACAAACAGTATTGCCAACCCCAACTGTTCAAAAATCATGAGTCAGGCTCACCAAAAATCATGAGATTGTATTTAAAATCATGAGATTATGTAAAAATTATAGATTTTTATTTTCCGTCTGCTTTTTGAGCCTTTACGGTACACTGGGGTCACATTTTAAAGCTTTCTCCATGAGGGCTAGAAACTTACTTTTTCTTTAAGAAGGAAGGCTGAAATCATCACATACCCACTTGACTCCAGGACCTGGAACTTTAAAGAAAACAATAATTATCATGAGGCGCCTGACAAAAATTATGAGAGTTGACAATGCTGCTAAATCCCCATCTTACGTAGTGCCATGAGGCCGATCCTTTGGCAGGTCAGCATTTGGTGTATTGTATTAATTTCTCACACGTTCCCGTATACCCGCCCTGTGAACTTTGGTAACATTTGTATAGCTTGTCCTGCAAATGTGTTTGGAATAGTTTGTAGTCATGATCTCATTAAATTAGTAGCAAGAATTATAATGTTTAGCCTGGGCACTATACAGGTAGCACGGTTATAGGTGCTATTTTAAAACTATGGAGACTAATCTACTTGTTTTCTTTCTGGGTAAGTATATCCCAGTTCCTCGGTGCTATCCGAATGCCTAATACAGGCCCCACCTCCCAAAAAAACAAAGCTCTAGAGCAGACGTGGGCAAACTATGCCTTGCGGGCCACATCCGGCCCGTGGGACCGTCCTGCCCGGCCCCTGAGCTCCCGGCCGGGGAGCCTAGTCCTCGGCCCCTCCCCCGCTGTCCCCCGTTCCCCACAGCCATGCTGCCGTGCGGGCCGCGCTCTGGCCTGCCACTCCCGCTGGGCAGCGTGGGGAGCGCAGCTGGCTCTGGCCAGGTGTCGCGGTTGCGAGCTCCTGCTGCTGGTAAGGGGGCAGGGAGCAGGGGGGTTGGGTAAGGGAGCAGGGGATCCTGGGGGGCAGTCAGGGAGGAGAGGACGGTTGGATGGGGCGGAGGTTCTGGGGGGGCAGTCAGGGGATGGGGAACAGGGAGGGTTGGGAGTGGGAGTCCCGGGGGGCCTGTCAGGTGGTGGGGATGTGGATAGGAGTTGGGAGGGCAGTCAGGGGACAGGGAGCGGGGGGGGTTGAATAAGGGGGTGGGATCCCGGGGGGCAGTTAGGGGTGGGGGGGTCCTGGGAGGGGGTGGTCAGGGGACGAGGAGCAGAGGGTGTTTGGATAGGGGGTGGGAGTCCCGGGGGGGCTGTCAGGGAGCGGGGGTGTGGATAGGGGTCGGGGCAGTCAGGGGTCAGGGAGCGGGGGGTTGGATAGGGGGCGGGGGTCCCGGGAGGGGGCGGTCAGGGGACAAGGAGCAGGGAGGGTTGGATGGGTCAGGGGTTCTGAGGGGGGCAGTCAGGGGGCAGGAAGTGGGAGGGGGCGGATAGGGGACGGGGGCCAGGCTGTTTGGGGAGGCACAGCCTTCCCTACCTGGCCCTCCATACAGTTGCGCAACCCTGATGTGGTCCTCGGGCCAAAAAGTTTGCCCACCCCTGCTCTAGAGGCACCAGCCATTAAGTCTGTTTTGAGCTACTCCAGCAACGCAAAGCAGATGTAAAACTGGCTTAATCCGCTAGGAAGAATTCCTTCCGCATCAGGGAATTCCTGGGTGGCATTGGGCCAGCTGGTCCATGACTGGGGCTCCTAGGTGCACCGATAATACAAACAATAATAATGATAGCAGCTCCTACACTGGTCCTCACCTAGCCCCAGACCACTGCTGCCATCTTGTCCCCAGCTGTTGTTACAGCTCCTGGAGTCAGAGGCAGCCACCAGTGTAAGATAGAATAGTTCTGAGGCTCTGCTCCCACCTTCACTGGACTTGCCCCAAACCAAGACTGGTGAATTGGAGCCAAAAAGTTGTGGGTGGAAATGCCAGAAGAACAGGCATATCATACACATCTTTGTTTATTGCTATTTAGCCTAAAATTTCCAACACACTAATACTCACATTTTGTTCTTTCATAGGAACACTAAAAGATCCTTGCATTCGAATAGCCTCCCATGAGAACCAGGTATATTCTGATACAGTTAAGCCATGGAAAAGGGCCCCAAATGGGCTGGGATTTAAACTGGTCTGTGCACCCTGGGTCCTATCCTAAAATCTCCGCAGAGGGAACCTCAATGGGCATTCTGCACACAGAAGACCTTCAGAACCAGACCCTATAATGCTACCAAGATATAGGCTGGCTAGTCCAACATCCACTGAAGACACAGGAAATATACCAGCCTTAGACGCACAACACCCTATCCTGCCATCTAAGCTGTATCCTGCCAAGAGAACTAACAACTTATGTGTAAAAGAGACAAGTTGGGGGGAGAAGAGATACTATCTTTTACTGAACCAACTTCTGTTGGTGAGAGTGACAACTTAGCTTTTGAGCTCAGTTACACAGGGCTTCTCCAAGTCTGGGAAACCACAGTGTCACAGTTAAGTGGAACAGATAGACTAGCATAAGTAGTTAGCACATATTCTAAGGGGCCATTCAAGGTGAAGTGGCCCATTAACACCCCTGTAGTAACCGACAAAAAGGGGGGTTAATGAGTTACAGATTGTTGCAATAAGTCTTAAATTCATTTTCACCAGTGGAAGTGAGAGAGTAGTCCAGGGGTAGGCAACCTATGGCACATGTGCCGAAGGCGGCACACAAGCTGATTTTCAGTGGCACTCACACTGCCCAGGTCCTGGCCACTGGTCCGGGGGGCTCTGCATTTTAATTTAATTTTAAATGAAGCTCCTTAAACATTTTAAAAACCTTATTTACTTTACATACAACAATCGTTTAGTTATATATTATAGACTTAGAGAAAGAGACCTTCTAAAAATGTTAAAATGTATGACTGGCACGCGAAACCTTGAATTAGAGTGAATAAATGAAGATTCAGCACAGCACTTCTGAAAGGTTGCCGACCCCTGGAGTAGTGAGACCTATAGTCTCTGCCCTGAAGGGTTTTCAGTTCTGGTTAAGAGAAGAAAAACAGGAGGATGCTGAGAGGGATAAGAGAAGGGCAGATTGTCCAGCCATGTGGTTGCATAGGAGAATGATCTGTGGTTGGAGTTTTGGGGCTGTGGAGGGATGGTGTTTGGTTTTTAGCCCTTCTAGTTCGTTAATAGGGTTTAGGGTGACCAGACAGCAAATGTGAAAAATTGGGACAGGGAGTGGGGGTAATAGGAGCCTATATAAGAAAAAGACCCCAAAATCGGGACTGTCCCTATAAAATCGGGACATCTGGTCACCCTAAAAGGGTTGGCGTTTATAGGCCTCCTTGAGGAAGTGGGTTTTTCTGAGAAGGGCCTTGCTGAACAAGAGAGGAGCAGAATGGTAGATTGGGGGTCAGGAAGAGAGTTCCAGGCATGGAAGGAAATTTTAAAATGCAAGAATCCAAGGGTCATTGCTTCCCCTTAACACTGTTTTCCTTGGTAGTGTTTGTTCTACTGTAGTGTTATAGGGACTTTAATAGTACTAAATGAACACAAGCGCCTTGGGCCATTCGAAATTACTGCCAGTCCATTACCCTCCTACTGCCTGAGAATTACTCTCCTCTTTGGCAACTCCCCAAGCCAGTGCAACAACTACAAACTGACCCAGTGCTACTAAGCTAAAAAGTACAGGGGACTCCAGCCATGGAAGGGAAGTGGGCCCAGACAATGCCATATGTGCCACAAACACTTTCTTAGATGCCCCTCTCTCAGCTGTCTGGCAAGTCACATTGTAAACAAAGGAAAAAGGACACTAAACTATCTAAACTGCTACATGCCACAAGGAGCCACAACAGTAGTTCCCTTACCCCACCCAACAATATCGTTAATCTTTCCAGCTATACTCTTAGCCCAGCAGAGAGTCTGTCCTATCTCGGGGCCTCTCCTTTTGTCCCTCCAGACCCACGAACATGATACAGTTCTGCGGTGACCTAGAATCCTACTTTTGACGTCTCCGACTCAAAGAATATTTCCAACATACCTCTGAACCGCATACTAACCCACAGAATCTTTCCTACCAGCACTACAAAAAAAAGGATTCTGCGTGGACTCCTCCAGACGGTCGAAACAACAGACTAGACTTCTACATAGATTGCTTCCGTCAACGTGCAAAGGCTGAAATTGTGGAAAAGCAACATCACTTGCCCCATAACCTCAGCCATGCTGAACACAACGCCATCTACAGCCTCAGAAACAACTCTGACATCATAATCAAAAAGGCTGACAAAGGAGGTGCCGTCGTCATCATGAATAAATTGGAATATGACCAAGAGGCTGCTAGACAGCTCTCTAACACCACATTCTACAGGCCATTATCCTCTGATCCCACTGAGGATTACCTAAAGAAACTACACCATCTGCTAAAAAAACTCCCTGACAAAGCACAGGAACAAATCTGTACAGACACATGCCTAGAAGCCCAACCAGGGGTATTCTATTTGCTACCCAAGATCCATAAACCTGGAAATCCTGGACACCCCATCATCTCAGGCATTGGCACCCTAACATCAAGATTGTCTGGCTATGTGGACTCTCTCCTCAGGCCCTACGCTACCAGCACTCCCAGCTATCTTCGAGACACCACTGACTTCCTGAGGAAACTACAATCCATCGGTGATCTTCCAGAAAACACCATCCTGGCCACTATGGATGTAGAAGCCCTCTACACCAATATTCCACACAAAGATGGACTACAAGCTATCAGGAACAGTATCCCTGATAATGTCACAGCTAACCTGGTGGCTGAACTTTGTGACTTTGTCCTCACCCACAACTATTTCACATTTGGGGACAATATATACCTTCAAGTCAGCGGCACTGCTATGGGTACCCGCATGGCCCCACAGTATGCCAACATTTTTATGGCTGACTTAGAACAACGCTTCCTTAGCTCTCGTCCCCTAACGCCCCTACTCTACTTGCGCTACATTGATGACATCTTCATTATCTGGACCCATGGAAAAGAAGCCCTTGAAGAATTCCACCATGATTTCAATAATTTCCATCCCACCATCATCCTCAGCCTAGATCAATCCACACAAGCAGTCCATTTCCTGGACACTACTGTGCTAATAAGCGATGGTCACATAAATACCACCCTATACCGGAAACCTACTGACCGCTATACTTACCTACATGCCTCCAGCTTCCATCCAGGACACACCACACGATCCATTGTCTACAGCCAAGCTCTAAGATACAACCGCATTTGCTCCAATCCCTCAGACAGAGACAAGCACCTACAAGATCTCTATCAAGCATTCTTAAAACTACAATACTCACCTGCTGAAGTGAAAAAACAGATTGACAGAGCCAGACAAGTACCCAGAAGTCACCTCCTACAAGACAGGCCCAACAAAGAAAATAACAGAACACCACTAGCTGTCACCTCCAGCCCCCAACTAAAACCTCTCCAGCGCATCATCAAAGATCTACAACCTACCCTGAAAGATGATCCCTCACTCTCACAGATCTTGGGAGACAGACTTGTCCTCGCTTACAGACAACCCCCCAACCTGAAGCAAATACTCACCAGCAACCACACATCACTGAACAAAAACACTGACCCAAGAACCTATCCTTGCAACAAAGCCCGATGCCAACTCAGTCCACATGTCTATTCAAGTGACATCATCATAGGACCTAACCACATCAGCCATGCCATCAGGGGCTCGTTCACCTGCACATCTACCAATATGATATATGCCATCATGTGCCAGCAATGCCCCTCTGCCATGTACATTGGCCAAACCGGACAGTCTCTACGCAAAAGAATTAAAGGACACAAATCTGACATCAGGAATCATAACATTCAAAAACCAGTAGGAGAACACTTTAACCAGTCTGGTCATTCAATTACAGACCTGCGGGTGGCAATTTTGCAACAGAAAAGCTTCAAAAATAGACTCCAACGAGAAACTGCTGAGCTTGAATTGATATGCAAACTAGTTACAATCAACTTAGGCTCGAATAGAGACTGGGAATGGCTGAGCCATTACAAACATTGAATCTATCTCCCCATGTAAGTATTCTCACACTTCTTATCAAACTGTCTGTACTGGGCTATCTTGATTATCACTTCAAAAGTTTTTTTCTCTTACTTAATTGGACTCTCTGAGTTGGTAAGACAACTCCCACCTTTTCA
>NW_020699373.1:9824492-9874982 GCF_002925995.2 Terrapene triunguis | reverse complement strand
ACTCCGCCCCGGCCCCGCCCCGACTCTGCCCCCTCCCTGCCCCATTGGATCCTCCCCAAATCCCCACCCTGGCCCCGCGTCTTCCCCAAGCACGCCACATTCCTCCTCCTCACCCCTCTCTCCCAGGCTTGCGCTGATCAGCTGTGTGGCGGCGCAAGTGCTGGAGGGAGGGGGGAGAAGCAGGACGTGGCTTTTTTTTTTTCCCCCCGCTCCGCCGGCAGCCCCGGACGTTGCGGGGCCCTCTTTGGCGCGGGGCCCCATTCCGGGGAATTGGCCGAATCGGCTTAAAGCCGGCCCTGTGTATGTGTATATATATCTCCTCAATATATGTTCCATTCTATGCATCCGAAGAAGTGGGCTGTAGCCCACGAAAGCTTATGCTCAAATAAATTTGTTAGTCTCTAAGGTGCCACTAGTACTCCTGTTCTTTTTGCGGATACAGACTAACACGGCTGCTACTCTGAAACCTGTTGTATAGAGGATTATTGTAACATATAGGGCAAGATGCTAAATTAACATAAATGGGTGTGATTCCGTTTAAATAAGTGTGGCTTTGCCCATTCACACCAGCTGAGAATCTGGCCCCCGTATATAATTAGAAGACAACAAGAAATAATGTGTACAAATTCCTACAGAAATGTGCAGTGTGTGGGGGCGGTGGGATGAGGGAGCTGAACAGGGATTTTTCATGTTATATTTAAACACACACCAGTCACCTCATGTTGCTTCCCCCCCACCCCCAGCGGTCACGCTGTTGTGTAATGCTTTAACAGGAACCTAAGCACCACATAGTTTCATTCATTTCTGCAAGATCAAACAACCACCCTCAAGAACTGCAAGCAAGATAGGGAGAGAGAATACCTGCACTGAGTGGGAAATGCCCTTGGAAGACATCAGAATGTCACGACAGAAACCTGACTCAGTACTACTAAACCTTTGCAATGATACAGCACTTTTCATCCATAGCTCTCAAAGCACTTCACAGAGCATTAGTACCCCCAATGTACAGAGGGGCGTCTGAAACACTGAGTGGTCAAGCAACTTGCCCAAGGTCACCCAGTGAGTTAGTGGTGGAGATTAGAATTAGAAGACAAGACAACAAGGAAAGGCTAAAATAAAGCACATTCTATACCATTAGCACCATCCCTGGCTCTTGGGCAAATAACAAAGATCATTAGCTAACATTACCAGTCCCTCTAATTGCATTAAACAAGCTACTCCCTCAAAGAGCATAAGGCGTCATTCTAGCAGCGTGGGCGCGAAAGAGTCACAGGCTTGTCATGAGAATCCAAAAGCTTCCTCAGAACTGTCATTGTCCTAACCTCTGTCCGGGCTTCAGAGCTATTTCCTGTGTGTTAACTCAAAACATTGTAAAAATAATCTCGCCGCTAAATTTAATTCACCAACATAGGGTAAAATCCTGGCCCTGCTGAAGTCAATGGGTGCTTTGCCATTGACTTCCTTGGAGACAGGGTTTCACCCACAATATTTACTGCTTCAGTGATACTGTGATGTAGTAAACAAATGAGATCAGCCCTTCTGTGATTAACCTTTCACAGCAGTTTTATGTCAATCCCAAACCAGAGTCCCTCCATATAGCATTGAGGGTGTGGCAACCTAAACTCAGATAGAATAATAATCCAAGCTATCCACTTTCAGAGGGTTTGAATGATAGCTGGAGAGTCATGTGAAACTTGGGATATAGCATCCTGGATCAACCCATTGACCCATCTAGGCTGGTGCTCTGCTCCCAGCAGGGACCAATACTTAATGCTTACAGAGGAAGCTGAAGAAAAAGCCTGTAATACATTAGATTAGCAATTCAGTGCTGGACAATGGAGGGGGAAAGGTGGAGGGGAAGAGAGAAATTCTTTCCTGACCCCTGTGTGTAAAGCTTTCTCACTGCACATTCCCCTACACAGAGAATGGCCTGTTAGAGTGTAGCAAAGGCAAGGTTAGGAATAGGGGAAGTCCTGAACGTACCTATGACCGTCTGTGACAGGTTGGATCACAGAAACCCCCTTGGGAGCTGCCACCCAATGTGCCAAGACTACTTCTGCTCCTGTTTTCCCTGCCAGCTCTGGACTCCAGCACCCTGTCTTGCTGAGCCAGACACTCCCGTCTGCTCCAACGAAGACCCAGGGTCTGAATCACTTGTCCCAAAGCTGCAAGTTTACTTGAAAACAGCTCACAGAAGTGTGCTTGTCTTTAGCACTCAGATGCCCAACTCCCAATGGGGTCTAAACCCCGATAAATCCGTTTTACCCTGCATAAAGCTTATGCAGAGTAAACTCATAAATTGTTCGCCCTCTATAACACTGATAGAGAGATATGGACAGTTGTTTGCTCCCCCAGGTATTAATACATACTCTGAGTAAATTACTAAATAAAAAGTGATTTTATTAAATACAGACAGTAAGATTTAAGTGATTCCAAGTAGTAACAGACAGAACAAAGTAAGTCACCAAGCAAAATAAAATAAAATGCGCAAATCTATGCCTAATCAAACTGAATACAGATAATCTCACCCTCAGAGATGCTTCAGTAAGTTTTTTCTCAGACTGGACACCTTCCAGGCCTGGGCACAATTCTTTCCCCTGGTACAGCTCTTGTTCCAGCTCAGGTGGTAGCTAGGGGATTCTTCATGATGGCTCCTCCCACTCCTCTGTTATCTTCCACCCCTTTATATATCTTTTGCATAAGGCGGGAAGCCTTTGTCCATCTGGGTTTCCACCCCCCCCCCCACTGGAAAAGCACCAGGTTAAAGATGGATTCCAGTTCAGGTGACATGATCACATGTCACTGCAAGACTTCATTGCCCTTGCCGGCACACACATATACAGGAAGACTTACAGGTAAACACAGCCATCTGTGGACAATGGTCCTTGTTAATGGGAGTCATCAAGATTCCAAACCATCATTAATGGCCCACACTTTACATAATTACAATAGGCCCTCAGAGTTATATTTCATATTTCTAGTTTTAGATACAAGAGTGGTACATTTATACAAATCAGATGATCATACTCAGTAGATTATAAGCTTTGTAATGATACCTTATAAGAGACCTTTTGCATGAAGCATATTCCAGTTACATTATATTCACTTATTACCATATTTTTCTAAAATTATCCCAGTTACATTATATTCACTTTTTATCATGTTTTTATAAAACCATATAGACTGCACAACGTCACACCCTCCTCCTGAACTTACTGCCAGAGACTTGGACACTGACCATGGCGGAGGCAGTATACCTAAAATTCGTTTTTGGGCTCCCCTATGGGGCAGACACTCCTGTGTCCCCCAAAAGGGAAAGAGACCCTGATCCAGCTGTAGGCTCACAGCTACCAGCTATGAGAGACCTTTAGCTGGCCAGCAAAATCCCCCCCCCTTTTCACTCAGGTTGGGCTTGCTTCCAGCTAGAGTCCTTGGGGTTTGTTCCCACCACAGCAGTCACCAGGACCCCAACTTCCAGCTCCAGGATACATGTCTCTGTGCACCTCTTCCACTCCATTACAGCCAGGTCATGCTTCTGGGTCTTAATTGCTTTGTCTCTTAAGTCCAGGCTGGTGGGAAGCCTTTTCTTTTTCCAGGTCAGCCTTTTCCCAGGCAAATTGTACATCAATTTCCGTTTGTCTTCCCTTGAGACCATCACTTGATGGTCTCACTTGTGGGATACCACAGAGAACACCCTCCTGCCAGAACAGGCACCCCTCCCCTCCTGTCTTGCTAGGTTAGACACTCCAGTCAGCTTCAGCACAGACAGAGGTTGGGCCACACCCAACTGCAGTTCACTGAAACTGAGATGCACTCAGCTCAGGGGCTTCTTAGTTAACAGAGACATTCCCAGTGCCCAGTGTTCAGTCTTTCTGAGCAATTTGCAACTTGTGTAGTTTTAGCTTCTTTTGATCTTCATTCTTACTTATTTTGCTTCCTTTTCTGTCCCTACTTCCCTTTCCCGAAATAAGCAAACAGAAAATAACAAACCAGTAACCACTTTGTCTGTTCTCCAGCCACCACACTTAAAACTCACCTAAAATCACTACCAGTATCTCAAAGCAATCAGCTGTGCACAGATCCTGCTCGACTACGCCACTGTGACGGGTTGGATCACAGAAACCCCCTTGGGAGCTGCCACCCAATGTGCCAAGACTACTTCTGCTCCTGTTTTCCCTGCCAGCTCTGGACTCCAGCACCCTGTCTTGCTGAGCCAGACACTCCCGTCTGCTCCAACGAAGACCCAGGGTCTGAATCACTTGCCCCAAAGCTACAAGTTTACCTGAAAACAGCTCACAGAAGTGTGCTTGTCTTTAGCACTCAGATGCCCAACTCCCAATGGGGTCCAGCTTTCCAATGGGAAAGGTTAAAGGAAAACACGTCACCCCGCTCTGTAGCACAGGGACATCACAACCAGTATCTCTGGAATGTAAGGGCAGTTCACAGTCTGTTCCTCACAAGTTCCAGGCCCCTTCTCACGCCCTGGCTGTGCTGCAGGGATGCTGCGGGTCGGACACTTGCTCTGGCGGCAGCCACACACCCTCAAGCTCTAGGTGGCAGGACCCTTCTTCCCAGCATTGCCCCTGCCCCGTCGGGGTTATGATCCCTGTCCAAGTCTGGCCTGCAAGGCCTCTTGGCTGGGGGCGTCTCCCTGCGCTGGGCCTGCTGCCCAGGGTCCCCCTCACACTCTCCAGGTGTTCACCACACCTGGCTCCAGCCCAGGGGTGAAAGTAAGTCCAGTGACTTACCGGTACGCTGGGGCCAGCTCTGCCCCCGGAAGGGGCGGGGTCTAGGGCGGAAGGGGCGGGGCTGAGGGGGTCAGAGCCAGCCCCAGCCCCAGCCCCAGCCTGCCCCATAAGGTAAGTGCCTCCTCCTCCTCCTCCTCCTCCCCCACCGGCGTAGCAGCAGCAGCCCGGGGCTCCGGGGGCTATTTAAAGGGCCAGGGCTCCCCTGCTTCTACCGCCCCGGTCCTTTAAATAGCTGCCCTGGGGAAGCAGCGGGGCTCCAGCGGCTATTTAAAGGACCAGAGCAGCAGAAGCAGCTGGAGTCAAGGGCCCTTTAAATAGCCCCTGGAGCCCCCCGCTACCCCTGGGCTCCAGGGGCTATTTAAAGGGCCCGGGGCTCTCCTGCTTCTACCGCCCGGCCCTTTAAATAGCTGCCAGAGCCCTGGGGAAGCGGTGGGGCTCCAGCGGCTATTTAAAGGACCGGGGTGGCAGAGGCAGCTGGAGCCCCGGCCCTTTAAATAGCCCCCGGAGCCCCCCGCTATCCCAGGGCTCTGGGGGCTATTTAAAGGGCCCGGGGCTCCCCTGCTTGTACCGCCCCGGCCCTTTAAATAGCTGCCGGAGCCCTGGAGTAGTGGCGGCGCGGCTCCAGCGGCTATTTAAAGGGCCGGGGCGGTAGAAGCAGTGGGAACCCCGGACTTTTTAAATAGCAGCCAGAGCCCCGCAGCCCTACCCCAGGGCTCCAGCAGTGGGGCTCTGGTGGCAATTTAAAAGGCCTGGGGCTCCAGCCCCTGCTGGGAGCCCCAGGCCCTTTAAATTGCCCTCTGGGGAAGCCGGGCCACCCCGATACGGCACACTGGCTCTTGCTGGTTCGCTGAACTGGGGCATACTGGCTTACTTTCACCTCTGCTCCAGCTCCAGCTCCAGCTCCAGCTCCACTCTGCCTCAGCACGGCCGCTGCTGCTGCTCTGCCTCCAGCTCCCTGGGCTGCTTCTCTGGCCTCTCTGGCTCTGGTTGCTGCAGCTGTGCTCCCAGGACAGGTCTGCTCCGTGGGCTGCTTCTGTGACTCTGCTCCCAGCCCTGACCTGCTCCCTGGGCTGCTTGTCTGGCCCCTCTGGTTCTGGCACAGCTCTGCGCCCCAGCTCAGCTTGGGCCCCTGCTTTCTCCTTAGCTCAGCCCCACTCTGTCTGGCCCAGGCAATTCCCGCTCACAGGGAGGAAGGGACCCCCCGGCCTCCTGACTCCCTGCCTGCCCTGTCAATCAGGATGACCTGGAGCATTGGCCTCTCCCCACTGTTCCTGGGGACTGTCAGTCTCAGGGTCCTGATTTCCCATCGACCCTTCCCCTTTCTTTTGGTACTGCAAGCTAGCCAACCAAAACACCCTCACTGAGTTTTAGTAAGGGGACAACAGCCCCCTTACATTTAGCAAAGTTCTGATCCTGATCCAAAATTGGCAGGCCTATGGCTAGATACTAACTTAGAATAGCTGCGGTCAGGACATGACTGCAGTAGATCTACACTGATCGTTGTCACCATTGATAATCCAGGTCCTGGAATGTTTGGTTACAGAGCCCTGATTTATAGGTATTAACCAAAGCAAGTACCTCCATCAGGGTGGTACCTTACTGGGCAGGACTCTCGGGGGAGGACTGGATATGCCACCGCAAGTGGAAATCACTGTTCCCTGCTGGGTGCACTGAAAGTTCAGCCCCTAGGGTGTTACCTAATACTTTTTGTCACATACATTGCAAAAGCCAGGGCCGGCTCTAGGCACCAGCAAAACAAGCTGGTGCTTGGGGCGGCACATTTTTAGGGGCGGCATGGCCGGCGCCAGAATGCCGCCCCTAAAAATGTGCCCCGGCCGCCCTAGCTCACCTCCGCTGCCGCTCGCGCGCCGCTACTCGCCCTCCCTCCCAGGCTCTCAAACCTGGGAGGGAGGGGGAGACTCCGAGTGGCCGCGGCGCAGTCGCCGCTTCTCCCCCTCCCTCCCTCCCTCCCTTGCTCCTAGGCTTGAGAGCCTGGGGGGAGGAGGCAGGGCTGGGGATTTGGGGAAGGGGCGCAGTTGAGGCGGGGCCGGGGGTGGGGTAATTAAAAAACGGGGGGGGGAGGGCGGCCAAAATTGTTTTTGCTTTGGGCGGCAAAAATCCTAGAGCCGGCCCTGGCAAAAGCAGCATTGATCTTAGATTACAGACTCCAGGACAGGCTGCCAAGATTGTGTCATTTGGGAGGCAGTTCAGTGTGTGATCAGGCCCATGAAAACTAAAAGGAATTTACAACCAGATGTTCCCAGGTTGAGGCACTGAGATCATGATTTTGCAGCTACAGTGTGTCTCCTTATTGGCTCAAGGCAGCACTGGGCAGACTGAAGTTTTTACTGATAGCTAAAGCTCTAATTTGGGGAAGGCGATCCCACAGAAGGTCAGGTTCTGCACTGACCACAAAGTCCAGCCATCTTGCAGGACCCAAGCCCAGTCTCCTTCTCCTGCCTGTGTTCCATGGATGGGGTGCTGGATCATAGGATCCTTCTGGGCTCCAGGGTAAGTACGTAGCCCTCTTCTCCTTTTCCAGGAATGGGTTTTCAGACCACAGGTTTCTTCTGAGCCGGTCATTTCCCTCATTTCCTTGTAATTCTGCCAGATTCCGCTGCAGCCTTCCTTACTGTCAGGCATGAGGTGCTGCTGATGCATGTAGCAGGAGCAGATAGAGTTCTCCTAAAATGGTTCTACTCATTCCTGTATGAGCAATCTCCCAAGTTAGTAACGGGCAATTCCACTCTCATCTGTGGAGTCCTTCAAGATTCAAACTCGTTACCTGTCTTTTTCAACGTGTGTAATCCCACCATTGGAATGCATGAGGCAGTACAAGCTCCAACATCGTCAGCGGGCTAGTGGAAGTCCCCTCAACCTCTCCTTTTCATCTGACCTCGGAGAAGCAATTTCCTGGCTGTCCCAATGTGTGGCAGAAAGAGAAGCCTGGATAAAAGCCAGTTGGCTTAAAATCTGCTCAAACAAGTTGAAGGTGATAACGATTAGGAGGTGGAAGCACCCTGAAGAACTGGCAACACTATAGAGGTTACCTGTCCATCCATCATGAAAACTGTCCACAAGCTCAGAGATTTACTAGATCTGTGCTCTCTGACTCCCACATAACAGCAGTAGCCAGAAATGCCTCTCTCTCCTTTGGGCTAGCCAAAAGACTGTTCCCCCGCCCTTTTTCTTTCTGTGAAAATCTCACCTCCATCATCCATGCATTTGTGACATCAAAAATAGACTGTGGCAAAGTGTGGAATAAGTGCAGGGGTCAGCTGGAAATTTCAGCTAGTGCAGAACATCATTTCCCACCTCCTGAATGGGGCTGGCTGACAAGAACATATTACACCTGAACTCTGCACTACCTACCAGTAAGCTATCTAAAGCCCACCTCAAGGATCACTTCTGTCTCTGATCACTGCACAACCTACACAGAACCACGTTCTCCCCAACGTTCCAGAGGGATGGAATTCTCAGCGACAGGTCCTCACCTCTGGAACTCACTTCCACTAGCTATTTGCCCACATTCTGAAGGTGCTGCAAGACTAACCTGTTTATCCAGGCTTTTCCATAGATGCTAACTCAGTTTCCTCTAACTTCTGCTGTCAATACCCTGCCCCTCTATTCCTTTAGTCCCCAGGCGATTGTAAAGTTCTATGAACATCTAGGGTGCTCTAGAGATAAAACAGTAATCAATGGAATGCCGGCCTTGTTATTTATTCATAAAAAGTCAATCAAATTCTACCATTAGATGAGCATCCATTGATTTCAGTGGGAATTGTATGAGCTGAACGCACATATCCAGGGACAAAAGTTGGCCCAGCAACTTTCTCCTTTAGCTTTACTTATGTTATTGGCTTTGTACAGTACATGGTCCGCAAATACCTTCAGAAGCATTTAAAATCAACTCACAGTTCAAAATGTCACTTGAGCCTTTTAGAGTGGATTTGAGTGGTTGGATTAAAACAACACCAGTTTGATTCCACTGGGCAACTCCCAACTTAGTTACACCTCAGTGGATGCACTACTCACAGTTCCCTGCTCGTCTGAAATGTTTCATAGTTGTCGTGTGTGAGAACTAAGCTGAGAAGTTGGTGCACTCTCTGAACTGACAAGCTGACACCCATGGCAGGTGAGCAGATATGAAGATGAATGCTCGGGTATGTTGTTCTGTTCTGTTTTCTGTGCACTGCTTCTAAACTAAATACAGTATTTAAATATACGTTTTAAATATTTCTCTTTGGGACAAATTGGCTTGTGCATTCTTTGTTTATGCAAAACAAGCACGTGGCACTCATGACATAGCCGAATGCATCTGTGCCCATGTGCGCACACAGAAATGTGGTCGCAATTGGGAAGGCTGTCCAAATATGACTCCACAGAGCCAAATGTGGGCCTTCCTTTTATGTGCCAGAGTGCTTGGTGAGAGAAAAGAGCTTCACATTAACAACAAGCAAAGAGTCTAATCTTTTTACTAGACCAGAATGATACATACGATATTTAAGTTTAATAGCTTTGCTTAGGGTCACATTTACTGCCCCGGTCGTCACCAAGAAATATTTAAGGTCCCCTTAGGAGGATTTTCTTTTGTTGTTCCATTGAAGAGATGGATAATAAATCACAACCAACTGCTCATGAAAGAAGCACAGGCCAGATCATTGGATTCATAGCACTGGCTAGTGCTCAAGTACTGTGCTAGCTTCTCCATACAGTACTGTCAAGGTTCCTGAGCTGCAAAATGCCTGCTATTCTAGTCCTAGACCTCTCTTGAGAAGGGACTATCACTTGGGTCCAAATGTGCAGTGACTTTATATTGTACACAAATATCTATTATGGATGAGTGATCACCAAAACTCCAATTAATTTATAAGCTCAACTCAGTTTTGAACCCAGGCCTCTTGAGAAGAAAAGCCTCCCTCCTGTCTGTTACTGATGGTTTCATTAATTCTCAGCTTTTAGCACCTCTCTGTATGTAGGCAAAGGAAGTAAATGAAGATGTCACAAGTCAAACAACACCAAAGACATAGAAAGCAAACACTGCCATCAACAGGTAGCTTATCATTTCACTGGGAGTAAGTGAGTGTCAGTGACTACAGGAGTCCAACTTGGTGTAAAGAGCAACAGAGGGTCCTGTGGCACCTTTAAGACTAACAGAAGTATTGGGAGCATAAGCTTTCGTGGGTAAGAACCTCACTTCTTCAGATGCAAGTAATGGAAGTGTAGGAGAACACTTCAACCTCCCTGGACACACAATAGCAGATGTAAAGGTAGCCATCTTACAGCAAAAAAACTTCAGGACCAGACTCCAAAGAGAAACTGCTGAGCTCCAGTTCATTTGCAAATTTGACACCATCAGATCAGGATTAAACAAAGACTGTGAATGGCTATCCAACTACAGAAGCAGTTTCTCCTCCCTTGGGCCTGGTCTACACTACGGGATTAATTCGGATTTAGCAGCGTTAATCCGAATTAACCCTTCACCCGTCCACACTACAGAGCCAGTTAATTCGAATTAAAGGGCCCTTTAAATCGATTTCTGTACTCCACCTCGACGAACGGAGTAGAGCCTAAATCGATTTTGTTAATTCAAATTAGGGTTAGTGTGGCCGCACACCACCGAATTACTGTGTTTAAGTTAATGGGGTAGTGTGGCCGCACACCACCGAATTAATGTGGTTAAAAACCGAATTAAGGTGCTTAGTGTGGCCGCGCACAATCGAATTTATACAACCTGTTTCCCAAATTCGAATTATCTAAATTCGGATTAATCCTGTAGTGTAGACATACCCTTGGTGTTCACACCTCAACTGCTAGCAGAGCACCTCACCCTCCCTGACTGAACTAACCTCCTTACCTCCATACTGATTTATACCTGCCTCTGGAGATTTCCATTACTTGCATCTGAAGAAGTGAGGTTCTTACCCACGAAAGCTTACGCTCCCGATACTTCTGTTAGTCTTAAAGGTGCCACAGGACCCTCTGTTGCTTTTTACAGATTCAGACTAACACAGCTACCCCTCTGATACTTGACAACTTGGTGTAATTTACACATCAGCCCAAAAGGTGACTTGAATTAGCTAACCTCTTATCACACACACTTAGCTGGTTTTCTTCTACTATATTGCTCTCTTCTGGTCCTTTGGTATGTATGTAGCATCAACTTACAAACGAGTCCCTTCAATTCATTTACACTCCCTTAGTGATGTGTAACCTAATCACCTTATACATCTCCTCTGCATCTGGCTCCCCGTTTCAAAGTATCATACTTTGTTTAAACATGAACATTTCACATTTGCAGAACTAAACTTGAACTGTTTTACTGTAGCCCTGCAGCCTGGGTAGATTCCTAGGAGAGAGCGTATCTCAGGTGATGAAGTGTTTAGCTAGAGGGAGGAAATCTATCAGAAGACAGTGAAATAGAGACTAACCCATGGCACATAGGGGGTTGAGTTTGTAACTATGTGCAGGTACAGTATTGTGCAATAGTAGGTTTTAAGATTGGTACTCAAAGCCCTTACACAACAATTCTTTGAACCTTTGGAAGAGGTATCACCAGAGCTACTGATGTTTAAGATGATGTTTTTGTGTGCTGTTTCTTTAGTTAGGAGAGTCACTGAACTGAGGTCTTTGGCCAAGACCCTTCTTATATAGTTATGTTTCTTTTACCCCCCACCTGATTATATTCCTAAAGTACATTTGGAGTTTCACATTTACCAGCCTGATGTGCCACTTACTTTTTAACCGAATCCATTTTCACAACTACAGAAAGACCAGGTCCAACCTAGCCTGTAGTGCAAATATCATCTGAGTTCTGTCTTATAGTTTAGCTACGTTTTCATAGCCACCATAGTAGTGTACCTTGTAATACTGTATTAACATGCCTCAGATGGCCTTAGATCAATTGTAAAATGAAATATACTAAAACTCCAATTGTACAAATATTAGTGGAAGAAAAATAATTTTCCCCTTTATTCCCCCTGCAAAGATTTCATTCTGTGATAGTAATATCAGGGCCAATCCTGCAGTCCTTGCTTATATGAGTAGTCCCATTAAAGTAAACAGGGCTCCTTATCTGAGAACATGATGCAGGATTGGAACCATTTTCTATTGGCACCATGGCTTTTAATTTTGAGTGCACAATGAAGATGGGATTTTCAAAAGTGCTCCCTTCATGACAGAGAGATCCCTGAACTGTGGGGCGCACTTCCCCTAGGGGGGCATGGAGGAGTCTTTGGGGGCGCGTGGCGGGGCCTGGGACAGCCCCCACGGGGTGGGGAGGGAGCACCACCTAGCCCCTCCCCACCCCTAGCCGTGTCCCCAGCTTCCTGGCTCCACACCTGGCTCCGCCCCTAGCCTCAGCTACTGGTTGTGGCTCCGTTTCCAGCCTGGGGCTGAGGCTGGGGGCGAGGCCAGGAGCAGAGCTGCACCTGGCCCCAGGCCCAACTGTCTGCCCCCACAGCAGCCCAGCTGCAGCCCTGCTCCTAGCCCCACCTCAGGCCCCAGCCTTGGCCCCCTTACCCCCGTCTGCATTCCTCCCCTCACCTCCCCCGGAGCCATGGCCCCGCTCCCAGCTCTGGGAGGAGGGCAGGGGGCACAGACAGACAGGGCACAAACCTCAAAAGTTTGGGGACCACTGCTTTATGAGAACAGAGGCCAATGCTGAGTGCTTTTGAAAATCCCACCCTTAATATTTAGTTGATTAGCCAGTTAATGTTTATATTTTTAAGGGCATATGAGAGGCACTTGTGACCAAAATATTATTCAAAACCAAAGCATAAATAAGATGATCACACTGACACTTCATAACCAACCAATAATGTGCACAGAGATGCACCATTGGTACTTGATGTAACTATCACATGCCTTGGAGGCATGATGGTATAAGGCTAGCAGCTTAGTAACTGTCAGCACCCAAGAAGTGTTCAGATGAGTGTAATAAAGTTCATGGAGTTTCTATGGTAGCACAGTAACACCCTTGGCCTTAAGTTTGCATTATTTGCCCTCTGTATTTTCCAAAGAGGAACTCAAACTCCATAAAAATGCTCATATTTTATCCCAGTGATCAGGGAAACTGACTTTGCTGGTGATTAGCTAAGGATGGTCTACTATTACAATACCAATTGGTTTCCATAGCAAGTATTTGTTTTGTTCAACTCCTATCCAGTTTCAGGAACTAAAGCCTCTTATGTTCTGACAGCCAAGCTGCCTCGTCAGCTCAGTGGCAAGAACCCTTGCTTGGATAGACTGAAGCTTGTGTCACTCCCACTACGGCCCAGTGAAATAGTTAACCTGTTGTCCTATGATATACCTGATTGTTTACATGTGTGACAATGACAGCCTCTAGTGGAGCACATGTGAATCAACAACAACATTTCACAAAACTCTTACTACAAGGAGTACAGATGGGTTTGTTTTCTTTCAGAATGAGATTATTGCCTTATATTATACATGGTGTTTGCTAATGAAACAGACAGTAAAATGTCTTCATACACCCTAACTAATTATTAACAGTGGGATCCACAAAGGGACTCAGGTATTGCAATGCTGAGAATCACAGTGCCAGGCCAAGATCTACAAATGGACTTAAGCACCTAAGTCTCTGTTTTGGCTCCACTGCACTCCCCAAAACTCCTGCCGAACCTGATAGGAAGCAAGGATTTGAACAAGGGTTCAAATTTGTTTGATATACCCAGAGGCTTGTTATAGCATAAAGGGGGGGGGGCAACAGCTCCTCCAGTCCCTGGGCTATGGTGGGCGCTGTGACAGGATCCCTGGGGTGCAGCCTGGGACTGTGGGACCACTGTGTTCCCTTAACTCTCCAGCCTGGGGTGTCTCTCACAATGCTTTGCTAGTGACAAGCAGCAAACCCCTCCAGGCGCTGTGATCACTCAGCACAACAGCACGTGGAGCCCCACATCCAGCTAGATTGCACGAATGCTCCCAGAGCCACTCATGAATCACACAGAGAAAGACACAAGCCAAATCCCCCCAGCACTGTACCCCAGGAATAACCTGTCTTGCACTGCTCAAGACAAGCAGTGCAAGTTTATTAATTGGTTCACCACTGCATCAATGGAAAATGGATATACACCAGCCTTTGTAAACCTGAGCAGCTTTACCAAACACTTCAGGCAAACTCAATGGTAAAGATAAACAGTAAAACAAGTTTATTGACTACAATAGATAGATTTAAAGTGATTATAAGTGATAGACAAAAAGTCAGAGTGCTTACCAAAAGAAAAGAAAATGTAAGCACACAGTCTAAACTCTCAATCCTATTAGGGTAACATCTAGATGAAGCAGTTTTTCTCACCCCACTGGATATTGCAGTTCAAACCTGGGCCAGTCTCCTCTGTTGGAGCCTTCATTTTTCTGAATGTTCTTGTTGCTTGCAGCGTAGGTGGGGAGAGGAGAAAAGGCCAAGCCTGGGGCCACTGTATTCTGTTTTATACCCTCAGTCCATGTGCTTGGAGAACACAAGTCCAGGCATGCCTGGTGGGTATTGCTGAGTCACCAGTCAAGTTTAAGCAATTCCCCTGGTGTGGCCTTGTGCAAGTGAGTCGTCGCATTGTAGCTCCCTTGCCGGACAATGGCTGTTGATGGTTGTTCGATACCCGCCCAGGTGTTGGTTACTTTCCTTGCTGTTGTCTCTGGGGAGCTAATATCTGGCCGATTCCCCAACTTACAGCATGTTTTACTGACAACCATACAACACAACCTCATAACTGCATATGCACTAATGATATACATATTTAGATAGAACAGTGACTTTCACCAGCTCATACCTTTCCCCTGATACCTTACATGGCATGTTTATATGCAAGATCATAATTATATATAAAGGTGGAATATGGGGGTTACAGGGCGCTCTCCCAAGGTAGAGAATGTCGCAGGACCTCTCTGCCCCCACCCACTCCAGGTGGGATCCTGGGACAGGATTCAGCATAGCCCAAGGTTCACTATTGCCAAGGGCATTATACCGAGGGTGTACTGTATTGCCAAAGCTACTGTAATTAAAGTCAGAAGTACTAATGGGGGGGGGGAAAGTGTGCTGCAAACCTCAAAATGTATGCAGAATTGTGGACTGTGCAACGTAAGCTAATTAGGGCTGCCAAGCAATTAAAAAAATTAATCACAATTAATCGTGCTGTTAAACATGAATAGAATACCATTTATTTAAATATTTGTGGATGTTTTCTACATTTTCAAATATATTGATTTCAATTACAACACAGAATACAAAGTGTACAATGCTCATTTTATATTTATATTTTATTACAGATATTTGCACTGTAAAAAACAAAAGAAATAGTATTTTTCAATTCACCTAATACAAGTATTGTAGTGCAGTTTCTTTATCATGAAAGTTGAACTTACAAGTGTACAATTATGTACAAAAAAACCTTGCATTTAAAAATAAAACAATGTAAAACTTTAGAGCCTATAAGTCCAATCAGTCCTACTTCTTGTTCAGCCAATCGCTCAAACCAACAAGTTTGTTTACATTTGCAAGAGATAATGCTGCCTGCTTCTTGTTTACAATGTCACCTGAAAGTGAGAACAAGCGTTCTCATGGGACTACTGTAGCCGGCGTCGCAAGACATTTACATGCCAGATGCGCTAAAGATTCATATGTCTCTTGATGCTTCAACCATCATTCCAGATGACATGCGTCCATGCTGATGATGGGTTCTGCTTGATAACGATCCAAAGCACCGCATACTGACGCATGTTCATTTTCATCATCTGAGACAGATGCCACCAGCAGAAGGTTGATTTTCTTTTTTGGTGGTTCGGGTTCTGTAGTTTCCGCATCAGAGTGTTGCTCTTTTAAGACTCCTGAAAGCATGCTCCATACCTCATGCCTCTCAGATTTTGGAAGGCACTTCAGATTCTTAAATCTTGGGTCGAGCGCTGTAGCTATCTTTAGAAATTTCACATTGGTATCTTCTTTGCATTTTGTCAGGTTTGCAGTGAAAGTGTTCTTAAAATAAACAACATGTGCTGGGTCATCATCCGAGACTGCTATAACATGAAATATATAGCAGAATGTGGGTAAAACAGAGCAGGAGAAATACAATTCTCCCCTAAGGAGTTCAGTCTCAAATTTAATTAACACATTTTTTTTAACGAGCGTCATCAGCATGGAAGCATGTCCTCTCGAACGATGGCCGAAGCATGAAGAGGCATATGAATCTTTAGTGCATCTGACATGTAAATATCTTGCGATGCCGGCTACAACAGTGCCATGCGAACACCTGTTCTCATTTTCAGGTGATATTGTAATTAAGAAGTGTGCAGCATGATCTCCTGTAAATGTAAACAAACTTGTTTCTCTTATCGATTGGCTGAACAAGAAGTAGGACTGAGGAGACTTGTAGGCTCTAAAGTTTTACATTGTTTTGTTTTTGAGTGCAGTTATGTAAAAAAAAACCCTACATTTGAAAATTGCACTTTCATGATGAAGAGATTGCACTACGGTACTTGTATGAGGTGAATTGAAAAATACCATTTCTTTTGTTTATCATTTTTACAGTGCAAATATTTGTAATCTAAGATAATATAAAGTGATCACTGTACACTTTGTATTCTGTGTTGTAACTGAAATCGATATATTTGAAAATGTAGAAAAACATCCAAAAATATTTAATACATTTCAATTGGTATTCTATTGTTTAACCCTGCGATTAATCCCGATTAATTTTTTTAATCACAATTAATTTTTTTGAGTTAATCGCGTGAGTTAACTGCGATTAATCGACAGCCCTAAAGCTAATTAAAATCAAAATTGTGGTGGAAGCCTAATAATGTAGGATCCACAATTTCCGTAGTATTTCAAGTGAAGTAAGGCCTTACTTATAACCTTCCATTTGTTGACCTTCCTTTATAATTTCTAATCTTACCAATTGAACTTTAAGGCATTTTGTTTAAAGCAAACAGGTAGTTAGTTTTATTGCTTTCCCTCATGAAGTCAGGTTCAGCAACATAATGATTTATTTGTCAAATGTTTGCATTTGGCACTGACTCTCACTTGAGCTACCTCATCCTCATTAATTATTATCAGAGATCTTTGCTTTCCTTTGCAATCTTCAGTCTTCTTGTTTCAAGGCTGAATGTTTATTCATCTTTTTTTCCTTGATAAAGCAATAGCTGTGTGCCAATGTCTTAGTGCTCTATGGCAATAACTTATACAATTTTCACCTTAACGCAGAGGTTATTATTATTACTCAGGAAACTTGGCAATTCTGCTTGAAGATGCTCCAATGCCACAGGATCGTTTAATAAATAATCTCCTAACACATAACTCATTCAGCGCTGATACAATCTAATCCAAAGTGTTCCTTAGGCACAGATGAAAAGCAAACAGAGAAATACTAGAGGTATGGGCAGTATTGCAAAACAAAAGGTTAAATTAAACAGATGACAATTTTAAATCAGATAACACGATCGTTTTTGTGGGAAACATAATCCTATGCTGGATAACCTGGATTTCTTTATATTGTGGCGTCAGTTCAAAGAGTGCATTATGTCTAGCTGTTCAAGTAACACCAGCCATGAGACCGCTGAAAGCTGCCACTGAGCAGAATTAAAACACCAAAAAGAATGGGCTGCATCTTTTCAGATTCATTCAAAAAGCTGAGAGTTATTTCAGAAGAACAGCTGTAGAAGCCAAAATCCTCTACATATTTACTCAGACAAATAAAGCATGGGCAGCAACAGTGCGCAGTTCCTTACACTAACTCCACCACCTCCACTAATGTCGATTGTCTATGACATCATGGGAGCACCACCTGGGAATGAGAGAGTAGTTCAGTGCCCAGAATCACTGAGGTCTAGTCCCCTTTACTGAGATTGTACAAGATTGTTTTTGTAAGGTCGACACTTATCCTCTAGAAAACTGAGATGACCAACACATTTCATATGGATCAGTGTGATGGGGCGGCTGCCCCTCACTGGTATCTAAGGGGTTAAAGCAAGCATGGGGAAGCAGCGTGGGAGGTAGCCAATAAGGAAAAAGCCTGTAGTGCCAGCCAATTCAGGGAAGGTTTATTGGAGGAGCCAATCAAGGCCAGGGTGGCCCATATAAGAAGGGGCTGCTGAGCAGAGCAGGGGCAGTCACTCCCTGGAGTTTGAGGGAGGAGGACTGGCTGCTTAGAGGGCTGGAACACCATGGACAGAGCAGAGTATGAGAAAGCTCCAGACTGAAGACTGCCAAACTGAGGCTCTGATACAAGGGCTGGGGCTGCGGGGGAAGTAGCTCAAGGAAGGAGACGGCGGAGTTGGAGGAGGGGCAGTACTTGGCTGCTGGCTATAGGGTCCCTGGGTTGGGGCCTGGAGTAGTGGGCAGGCGCGGGCTCCCCCCCTTGTCCCCACTGGCCGCTGTGGGGAGTGACCAGTGCAAGGACTGCAGTCTGCCACTGAGACAAATGGCAAGAACCTGGACTGCAGATTGCCACTGAGGCAAGTGGCTGGATTGAGGACTGTCAATCCCCCGGAAGGGGGGAAAGTGGGGCACAGCTGGAGAGCTGTGTCCAGAAGAGGGCGACATGGTTCGGGGAGCGACGCGGGTCCTGGACGCAGAGACAGGAGTGACGATGGGCTAAACACCACCTGAGGAGCGTGCACTGGCATCCCCAAGCTAATTCCCAGGACGGACAGCAGGAGGTGCCACAGTGGTGAGTCGAATCCCGTCACAATCAGCAACCTGAATGTGTTATTTAAATCGAAGTGATGGGATATTGGTTACACCAGGGGTCGGCAACCTTCCAGAAGTGGTGTGCCGAGACTTCATTTATTCACTCTAATTTAAGGTTTCGCATGTCGGTAATACATTTTAACTTTTTTAGAAGGTATCTCTCTATAAGTCTATATTATATAACTAAACTATTGTTGTATGTAAAGTAAACAAGGTTTATAAAATGTTTAAGAAGCTTCATTTAAAATTAAATTAAAATGCAGATCTTATCAGTTTAGTGCAGTGGTTCTTAACCTGGGGTGCACGCAACCCCTGGGGGTGCGAGATGCCCTTTCTGGGGGTGCGAGACATGCGAGATTTTTTTAGAAGGTAAATCATCGAAAACACAAATTAAGCACAGGCACGTAAATACAACTACTTTGTTTCATCAAACCTATGTATTTATTAACATTATACATGTTTTAACGATTACTGTAATATACAAACAAAGTTTTTAAGTTTTTAAGTTTTAAAGTTTTTAAGCTAATTGTAGTGTAATTTTTGATAAGGGCTGCAGAGTGCTGGGACTATGCCAGGAGCAGAGCCCTGGGCTGGCTGCCAGTACCCCAGGCTGGCAGGAGGGCTGAGCAGGGCCAGAGGCCCGGACTCCAGCTGGCAGGGGGCTGGGCAGCTGGAACCTCAGACCAGCAGCGAGGTGAGCGGGGCCAGCGGCTGGTATCCCAGGCTGGCAGCAGGCTGAGCGGGGCCAATGACTGGGACCCGGACTGGCAAGGGGCCAGCAGCCGGAACCTCAGACCAGCAGCGGGCTGAGCCGCTCAGCCCGCTGCCGGACCTGGGTTCCGTCTGCTGGCTCCTGCCAGCCGGGGTCCCGGCCGCCGGCCCCGCTCAGCCGCTGCCGGCCGGAGGTTCCATTCACTCAGGCTGGCAGCAGGCTGAGCGGGGCTGGCGGCCGAGACCCCAGCTGGCAAGGGGCCGGCAGCCGGAACTCCAGACCGTCAGCAGGCTGAGTGGGGCCGGCAGACACAACCCCAGACCGTCGGGTCTTCGTTGTGTGGACGGGTGCAGGGTTAATTTGATTTAACGCTGCTAAATTCGAATTAAACTCATAGTGTAGACCAGGCCTGAGAAACAACAGTCATGACTGGGCCCAGACAGTGCCCAAGCAATGGGCACTTACAGCAGTATGTTTGGCTAGAATAGTGGGAAAGCTGCAAGTGCTCTCTTGAAAAGAGCTGTAATTGATTTTTCACAAGAGCTCTGCCTAAATTCAAGCCTAAGATTCCTCAGGCATTTTTTCTTCATAGCAGATTTACCTTATTCACAATCTTCCCTAATCCAAAGTATCTGAAGGAAAGAAGACTTCATTACCAGGACATTCAAAGGTCCCTGCAAATTTACATAGAGCAGCTCGCAGAGGTCAATGGATCACAGAGACTATTTATTTTGAACCAAGGGCCAAATTAGAAAACAATCAGACTCCAAATCTATTGCCTCAAAATGGACTAAGGTACTAAGCAGGAAAACTTACTTTATTATAGGGAAGATGTTATCAGAAACATTTAAAGCACATTTAGTACGATTGTTATGGACAGAAAGTGAGGAATCTGTTTTTAATAGAGATTTGTACGGCAGACAGACACCTGGGCACCAGCTTACACCTTTGCCAAGCATTATAGGATAGATGTGCAGGCTTCCATAGAGGCAGTCTTTGACAGGAGAGTGTGGTAGGTGACTGTCAAATCCTCATCCTGCCTGTAGTTTTATGTGAGCTGCTTTGGGAGGTTTCAAGTATCCAGCATAGTACAGAAGACTAAAGAGGACATTCTTCCTCTCTGTTAATTTTCTTCCTTTAAGGTATTATATACTAGCCCAGATAATCTCCCGTGAAAAACAATGTCTTTTTTATGGTTCAAGGCAAGGGTAGTCAATAGGCAGACTTCAGGCCAAATCCAGGCCACCAGATGCTTTTGAACAAACCCTGAAATCTTTTTATTTACTTATTATCTTTTTTTTTCTGGAATCTGGAGCTTGACTATACCTTGACCAAGAAATTTGGACCTTGACAAAAAAATAATTGAGTACCCCGGTTCAAAGTTTAATGCAAAGTTTCTTTGGAAAATTCAAGTTCGAGTTATCACTGTATTAAAGTTCTTTACTGATTATCAAAGGATGGAGTCAGTTTGATTTCTCGGGAACTGCTTTGAAATAGTCAATTGCAGAAAGATGGTTAGACCTTTCTATAGAGAAGCATGATGTCATCAAAAGATTTAGTAATCTGTCTCCATCTGCTGTATGAGAGGATACATCACCCAAATAACTTAGACTAGTATAGAAGATCTCAAAGAAATAAAATAAACAGGTAGGCAAAATTTCTGCTTTTCTTCATGTACAGTCAGTGTTTGCCTTGCTGAGATCCACAGCAATGACGTGTTTATATTTATATCTATATTTCATTGTGGGAGACTAATGTTCTGAGATGCCAGGTCCCTTTATATGACTTCGTGTATGCAGTATAGCTCCTGAGGTTTCTATACAAACCATATATATATATAACTTTTTTTCCTTTGTATAGGTAAAAATAGTGAGAATGAGATACTGTTGTTCAAACATGCGGCTCTGGTGCATCTGTTGGTAACAGTTCGAGACCTCCTATTAATGTGTACCTTGGACACAGCATTAGGTTAGTTTTAACAATAAAAATGTTTTCTCTCTTTATTGTCATTGCAACATGGTATGCAATATCCAAAAGGCCACTGAATGACAATTAATATACCATGAAATTCTACAATCCCTTTCTCATATTTTGTAATTTTTGATTGTGTGGTGTAACTAAACACTTATCATGCCTTAACTTACAGCTTCCTGAGAGTTGCCCCTGTCTGCCTGCCTATTTCTACATACTCATTTAGGGTTATCAACCGTCTCGGATTGGCTGGGAGTCTACCGGAATCGGCCTCAATCTCCTGGTGACTATTAAAAGCAATCGGGGAGATTTTAATAGGCCAAAAGTCCGGTTGGCGATGCAGCGGGGCTAAGGCAGGCTCCCTATCTGCCCTGGCTCTGCGTGGCTTCTGGAAGCAGCTGGCATGTCCGGTTCCTAGGCACAGGGGCGGCCAAGGAGTCTCTGCACGCTGCCCCTGCACCCTGCCCCAAGTGCTGACTCCATCGCTGCGGGGGCGGTGCCTGCAGGCTGTGGCAGAATGCGGAGCCACCTAGCTGCCCCTGAACTGGACATGCCAGCCACTTCCAGTAGCTTCCCGAGGTAAGTGCCACCTGGCTGGAGCCAGCACCCCTCACTGCCTCCCGCCCCTCAGCCCTGAGCCCCCTCTCACACCCAAACTTTCCCCCAGAGCTCGCACCTCTCATCCCCTCCCGCACCCCAACCCCCTGTCCCAGCCCTGAGCCCCCTCCTGTGCTCCGAACCCCTTGGCCCCAGCCCAGAGCCCTTCCCACACTCTGAACCCCTCATTTCTGGCCCCATCCCGGAGCCCGCATCCCCAGCCGAAGCCCTCACCCCTTCCCACACCCCAACCCACTGCCCCAGCCTGGTGAAAGTGAGTGAGGGTGGGGAGAGCGAGCAAAAGAGGGAGGGGGGATGGAGTGAGCGGGGGCGTGACCTCAGAGAAGGGACAGGGCAAGGGTGTTTAGGTTTGTGCGATTAGAAAGTTGGCAACCCTTTACTCATTAAATGCCAATTCAATGCAAATCGTATTTCTTTACCATTAATACCCGACACATAGTTCATATCACCATTTATGGCACTGCACAGTTTGGGCAAGAAACTTCCAGGGGAGTTGCACCCACTTACATCATGTCTGGATTTTGCTCAGTCTCCCTGAACATGGAATTTTGCATGTGAATCTTCGAGTTAGCTGGCAAACATATAAGAAGGACATATAGGCAGACAACTTCCTGCTGACTTTCTGAGACTTTGTGCATTGTTTATTATGCTGTGCATTTGGAATAATTTATACCTAAGAAATCAGTTTCCCATCTACTCCTTTGAGTTTCAGATACGAAGAGTGAGGCAGGTTCAAGCACAAATATGGAATATTATTTAACACATTTGGATCCTGTGTAAAGCTACATCAAAGACTAAAGGCTGAACTGTAGCCCTTAAACTCAGAGATTATTCCATTTTTTAGTAATACGCAGATAAGGATCAGGATATAACAGTTCATCTGCTCCTAATCTCACACCTGAAATCATAATCCCCTGTTTGTCACACATTCATTTCCATTCCGCTGCCGGCCGGGGGTTCCATTCACTCAGGCCGGCAGTGGGCTGAGTGGGGCTGGGGGCCAGGACCCCGGCTGGCAAGGGGCCAGCGGCTGGAACCCCAAACCGGCAGCAGGCTGAGCGGCTAAGCCCACTGCCGGTCTGGGGTTCCAGCTGCCGGCTCCTGCTAGCTGGGGTCCCGGCCGCCGGCCTGCTCAGCCGCTGCCAGCCGGAGGTTCCATTCACTTAGGCCGGCAGCAGGCTGAGTGGGGCCGGTGTCCGGGACCCCGGCTGGCAGCAGCGTGCCAGTAAAAATCGGCTCGTGTGCTGCCTTTGCTGCAGGTTGCCGACCTCTAGGTTACACCTTTCTATACAATGAGATGACCCTGCTAACACCTAGAATACAAATAATCCAATCAGTCCACGTCCATATTGCAATGCTGACCAGGCTCCTCACTACAGTATGGAACAGATGGCACGCTGGACTGTAAGATTGCACAGGGTGAGACATCTATATTATAATGGTCTATTCTTGATTAGTGCATTGATGGGCTTTCTCACAGGATGGTGCAATATACCCAGTATGGGGAGAGAGGGAGGAAACAGGTCACTTTTTCCTGTGTCTTTAGCTCTCTTTGCAAATGAGCTTCTGGGTTAAAAAAAAAAAAAAAAAGAACATGAGCATTTTCCCTCACTAGTGTGTAGATAATCCAGTCTGGGATTTCTATGTTGTTTCTTCTCAGGACAGTGTGCCAGGGCCAGATTCTTCTCTTACATCATAGTCAATCAGGAGTGAGCCTGTGGAAGTCAATGCAGATACAGTAGTGTCAAACTGGTGTGAGAGGACAATCAGGCCAAGTAAATAGTCATTGAAAGGTACCGTACTGATATGAGAGCTGCTTTGGGCCCCTGCGGCGTGCAGGGTGACTAACGCATAGCCATCTCTGAGCACCCAAAGCTACATCAGCAGGGACGATTCATGACTGCTTTTGGCCAGGTGAGATCATTTTGGCCTTGGCTGGCCTAAGAAATTGGTTCCGTCGAAATCCTACCCTTGTTGGCAAAGGGTGTTTAGGAATAGCCATTGTTTATTTGCACAATCATCCCTATTTCTTTGCTAAGGAAGGAGGAAGCAATCTATTGCCTGTTCCATCTTTTCCTCACTGCTGGTGTTTGACACACATTGCAGCTCTGCAAAACAATTACCAAAAGAAAGCCCAGTGTTAAATAATAAAGGGGTGACACAAATGTACAGAAGCTAGACAATGCAGACATAACTTCTTGACACAGGCTGCCAGCTTTGGCACACACCAAATCTCCACTAGCTGACATATGACCAGGCTGATGTCTTAAATGGACACCACTGAATTCAGCTGACCATCAGAACTTACTCAGCATGTCTGGCAGTGTGAACGGTTTCAGAGTAGCAGCCGTGTTAGTCTGTATCCGCAAAAAGAACAGGAGTACTTGTGGCACCTTAGAGAAGAACAAATTTATTTGAGCATAAGCTTTAGTGGGCTACAGCTCACTTCATCAGATGAAGTGACTCACAATGCTGTCTGATATACTTTCCAGAATGATAGCTTAAATAAAAATGGTGAAGAGTATGAGCAGTGGCAGCACAATCCAAGCAGTATCAGAAGATTTTAGAATACCAAAGGCCTCTGTTTTAAGATAAACGTCTTCAGCAGGCACAGAAGAAATAAGTATTTGTTAGATCTGTTAATTAATAGACCTAAGTTATTGTAGATCCAAACCCTACAGTCTTTATTTAGGATCAAATCCCATTCCCACTGAAGTTAGTAGCAAAACTCCCAGTGCTTCAGCCCTCACTCGGGCAAGATTCCCATTGTTCAATGAGAGTTTTGCCAGAATAAGGATGTCAGGATTTAACTGCTAGTTACCAGCTTTTCAGTGAAGCAAGGCTAACATGTTTCTAAGTTGCAGTATTAAGAATGAGAGTTCCTTCAAGGGATGAAAGTTTCAAGAGTAGAGCACTTGCCAGGAATTCACATTCCCAAATGGCTAAAAATATTTCCGTATGCCGAGCTGAACAGCTCCAATAATTCCCTTTCCCCACTTTGTGCTGGTAGTCATTATCAGCTAACTATCCATATAGAATGATGGTATCCTACATCTGACATTACTCATTCAAAGTTACTTGATTTTGTTGCAGAAAAGAGAACTACTGGTTTTGCTTCCTATGGAGAATTTGACCAAAGGTCAAGAAGACAAATCTGATGCTTTAAGAGTTACATTTATCAGCAAAGCACATTTTTCTAGACATGTTATCTTCAGTTCCAACTGGTGGAGCCAAGTCAGTGACAATCAATATTGACAGCAATGCTATTGCCAGACTACTGTGCTCTAGTGAAAAATGATCATGAGTCACGTCTTCCTCAATATTTTTTCCCTGTATCGTTCATCAGCAGGCATGGTATGCAAAGACACTAAAATTTGACAGTGGCCATTACAATTGTTAATTTCAGTCAAGCAAATGCTATCTATAGAAACAGTCTTGTTTTAAAAAAAAAAGTCTGGCTATGGAAATGGTCAAGTAAAACATAACACAACAGGGGTTTAATTCATAAATCCACACACGCGGGCTCTCAGTTAGGAAAGGAGGAGCAAATTAGCCTAATGTCTTATTAGTTTGACCATTTAAATGCCTATGCTTGAGTGCCTGTTTCATAATTAGTAATATTTATTGTTCTATTACATTCTCCATAGGCTCAAGAGAAAAATTATTTTAACATTCAGTTTTCTGCTGAAGATTCTCTACAGAACAGGAAAAAAAAGTAAAGTGACTCAACTGCATTCTCTAAATTCCCTCCAATTTCTCTGAAATTACAAGGCACCAGAAGGCCTTGGGCCTCCTGGCATTCAGTTACCCCAGTGTAAATCCAGAGTAACACCAATGACTGAGTACAGAATTTGACTCATTCAGTGTAGAGTCACAAAGACAAGTGCAACTCCACAGTAATGTATTAACTCAGTGAATGGCTCCCAGTCCCAACACAGGTCTGTGACGTATTCAGGTTCATTTAAAGTGAACTGAACATGCAACAGAATCCTCTTCATCAGGATGCCCAAGTGATGGCCTCTCACCCAAATAAAATGAATCTCCCAACTAAGAGCCCAGTCCTGCAAGTCCTGCCGAACATGGAATAGTCTTAGTCATTCAGGTGTGTGTTCCAATAAGGGGAGTACTTATTGGACTGCTCACACAACTGTGCACTACCTTGGTGAGTAGCGACATGAGTAGTAAATAGGACTCAGACACGTGTAAGAGTATACCAGCAGAATTTAAGGGTTTGGGCTTTCAGAAAAGATGCCATATTGGACCTAATTTTGAAACATTCTCAAATTACTTTGAGCCAGATTTTGCCTCTCCTCTGCCCTTCACTCCCCCTTCCATCAAACTTGCATTGAGTAGCAACTTCTTCAGCTCAATTACTTCACATCAAAAGCTCATTAAGGGCTCATCTGTGGTGGCTTTTTTAGTCATAGACCTGAGTAGGGTACACTCTAGACACTACACAGAGATATTTCATCCCAGGAAGTTGCAAGTGTCCTTTTAGCTTAGGGTTTTTTCCTGCTTTTGTCCTTTTACATTAGATGTTAATTAACTAGATTTTCTTTTGTGTAAATGTAAGATACTGTTCTGTTAATCCAAGAACAAAATGGGTTTTGCACCATGATGTAATCGATCTGGCTGTGATGTAGATCATTAGATGTGTGCCATGTTGATCGTCTGGATGCTTTATGTGCTCCTAATGTGTCTGCAAGAACCAGATTGTTATAGCTGGCAAACTCCAAAAGTCTCAATCCTCTCTCATTGGTTACAGCATTACAGAAAGAACCACAATAATCTCACTAATCTGCCTGTGCATCAGTATCCACTTTAGCATTCCAATCTCCTCATACAATCAGGATATCTTTCTTGTATACAAAGAACGAGGAGTACTTGTGGCACCTTGGAGACTAACAAAGTGCCACAAATACTCCTCATTCTTTTTGCTGATACAGACTAACTCGGCTACCACTCTGAAAGCTTTCTTGTGTACCTTATCGATGATGTCTCTAAGCTGATTGTAAAAATCTTCAATTTGCTCATTGTCATAGTCTGTTGTAGGGGCGTAGACTTGTACCACTGTGATATTAAACAATACTGCCTTTAGGTAGATTGAAATAAGCCTGCTGGACATTGGGCGGCATCCTAATACTGAATTCTTGATATCTTTATGCACAAGAAATCCTATGCCGTTGATATGTTTGTCCTCTCCACTGTAATAGAGTACATGGCCTTCTTCCGTTAGTATTTCTCCAAAGTTCTTCCATCTGACCTCAGAGATTCCAAGGAGGTGCCAGGTGTATTATTCCATTTCGTATGTAAGTTCTTTCAACCTCCCTATTTGTCTCAATATCCTTACATTCCATGTGGCTATGGTGATATTATCTCTTCCATGGATCCTCTTTGTTGGGGTTACACCAGTAGTATACTTGTCATGTCTGCCCTGGTGGGAAAAGGATGGCGCGGTCATTATTAACCTGGGCTGCGATCAATCCGGTATGGACATCGTTGACTTGCTCATCATATGGTGTGTGTTGGGCAAATTTCTAACCTGGCGGAGCCCATCCCTCTCCAGGCAGCCCCCTTTTAGTTGCCTCTTACGACATGTAGGAGGAGCAGTGGGCCTATTCTGTCCCCGGATCCACAGAGGACAGATTTCGTTCTGGGATTAACAGAGCTAAAACAAGGAGCTTCCCCAGTGCTGATATTGTACGTGATCAGGACCTTGTGATGCAAAGTTTTTGGCTGCGGCTAAGGAAAATCGTAAGGCCAAAGTTCACCAGAACCAAGTTTGTCTTAGGCCTGATCTACACTATGAGTTTAATTCGAATTTAGCAGCGTTAAATCGAATTAACCCTGCACCCATCCACACAACGAAGCCATTTATTTGGAAATAAAGGGCTCTTAAAATCGATTTCTGTACTCCTCCCCGACGAGCGGAGTAGCGCCGAAATCGATATTGTCATTTCGAATTAGGGTTAGTGTGGCCGCAATTCGATGGTATTGGCCTCCGGGAGCTATCCCACAGTGCACCATTGTGACCGCTCTGGACAGCAATCTGAACTCAGATGCACTGGCCAGGTAGACAGGAAAAGCCCCGCGAACATTTGAATTTCATTTCCTGTTTGCCCAGCACAGAGAGCACAGGTGACCACAGAGAGCTCATCAGCACAGGTAACCATGCTGGCCAATAATCGAAAAAGAGCACCAGCATGGACCGTACGGGAGGTACTGGATCTGATCGCTATATGGGGAGAGGATTCAGTGCTAGCAGAACTTCGTTCAAAAAGACGAAATGCCAAAACTTTTGAAAAAATCTCCAAGGGCATGATGGAGAGAGGCCACAATAGGGACTCAGAGCAGTGCCACGTGAAAGTCAAGGAGCTCAGACAAGCCTATCAGAAAACAAAGGAGGCAAATGGTCGCTCCGGATCAGAGCCGCAGACATGCCACTTCTACGCTGAGCTGCATGCAATTCTAGGGGGGGCCGCCACCACTACCCCACCTCTGACCGTGGATTCCGAGGCGGGGGTAATCTCATCAGCCACACCTGAGGATTCTGCGGACGGGGAAGAGGAGGAGGAGGAGGAGGAGGAGGACGAGCTTGCGGAGAGCACACAGCACTCCGTTCTCCCCAACAGCCAGGATCTTTTTCTCAGCCTGACTGAAGTACCCTCCCAAGCCTCCCAAGCCAGTAGCCAAGACCATGACCCCATGGAAGGGACCTCAGGTGAGTTTACCTTTTAAAATATAAAACATGGTTTAAAAGCAAGCGTTTTTTAATGATTAATTTGCCCTGAGGACTTGGGATGCATTTGCGGCCAGTACAGCTACTGGAAAAGTCTGTTAACGTGTCTGGGGATGGAGCGAAAATCCTCCAGGGACATCTCCATGAAGCTCTCCTGGACGTAATTCCAAAAGTCTTTGCAGAAGGTTTCTGGGCAGTGCAGCCTTATTCCGTCCTCCATGGTAGGACACTTGACCACGCCATGCTAGTAGCAAGTAATCTGGCATCATTGCATGACAAAGCCTGGCAGCATATGGTCCCGGTGTTTGCTGGCATTCAAGCAACATCCGTTCTTTATCTCGCTGTGTAATCCTCAGGAGAGTGATATCGCTCGTGGTAACCTGGTTGAAATACGGGAATTTAGTTAAGGGGACAGAAGTGGCCGTTCCTACTGGGCTGTTTGCCTGTGGCTGAAAAGAAATCCTTCCCTGCAGTTAGCCAAGCGCGGGGGGGGAGGGAGAGGGGGAATTGGCGCTGAGCTTTTCACGTTTGGCTAGCAGGGATCTTCCCTGATACCAGCCCCGCGGTGGGGGGAGGGGTACAGAGATCATCCCAGATAATTCATGGCGGGGGGGGGTAGTTTGGTTTCTGCACGGATCTTCCCTGATACCAGCCACGCGGTGGGGGGAGGGATAAAGCGATCATCCCAGAGAATTGGATGGGGGGGGTTAGTTTGTTTTCTGCTGCTGAAGGTTAACAGGAAAACCACACCACTCAACGGGCTTTGCTTGGTATGTGGGAAAGGAGGGCACAGAAGCCGAAAGACAGTGGCTTACCATGGCCGCATGCAAGCCGAATTCTGTTGCCCGGACCTGCGTCTGTGATCTCTAACACCAAAGCCACAGGCACTCAATATTAAGATGCAAAATGCGACCTTGTACTGAAATCACATGTGCTACGTAATGTGAATAGTGTTGTTCACCGTGAAAGAGTATAAGCATTGTTCTGTAAAATGTATCTTTTTAAAAACTTCTCTCCGTTTTTCCATCCCTCGAGCAGCTGCAAATTTTTCAAGCCTCCCTCCTCCGTCCCGAAGGCTATCTCAGATAAGGGGCGGAGAAAGAGGACGCGAGACAAGATGTTCTCGGAAATAATGGAATGCACCCGCAATGAAAGAGCTCATTTGAATGAGTGGAAGGACACGGTATCTAAGTACAGGAAAGATGCCAGTGAACGTGAGGTCATGAGGGACGCTCGAGATGAGAGGTGGCAGGCTGCAACGCTGGGGCTGCTGCATGATCAAACGGACATGCTCCGGTGCCTGGTGGAGCTTAAGGAATGGCAGCAGGATAACAGAGTGCCGCTGCAGCCGCTGTATAACCTCCCTCCCCCCTCACCATGTTCCATAGCCTCCTCACCCAGACGTGTAAGAACGCGGGGGGGGGAGGCTCCGTGCACCCTCCCAGTCCACCCCAATGGACAGCCCAACCAAAAGGCTGTCATTATACTGAATTTTTTCAGTGGCCTTTTGCTTCCCTCCTATCCTCCTCCCAAACCCCACCCGGGCTACCTTGTCGGTTCTCTCACTATGTTTATAATCAATTAATAAAGAATACATGATTTTTAAACGGTAGTGACTTTATTTCCTTTAAAAGCAAGCTGTGATTTAAGGGGGGAGGGTGGTTTGCTTACAGGGAATGAGTCAATCAAGGGGGTGGGTTTTCAACAAACAGAACTTTCACACCGTAGCCTGGCCAGTCACAAAACTGGTTTTCAAAGCTTCTCTGATGCGCAGCACTTCCTGGTGTGATCTAATCGCCCTGGTGTCTGGCTGCGCATAATCAGCAGCCAGGCGATTTGCCTCAGCCTCCCACCCCGCCATAAACGTCTCCCACTTACTCTCACAGAGATTGTGAAGCACACAGCAAGCAGCAATAACAATGGGGATATTGGTTTGGCTGAGGTCTGACCAAGTCAGTAACGAGCACCAGCGACCTTTTAAACGTCCAAATGCACATTCTACCACCATTCTGCACTCGCTCAGCCTGTAGTTGAACAGCTCCTGACTCCTGTCCAGGCTGCCTGTGTATGGCTTCATGAGCCATGGCATTAAGGGGTAGGCTGGGTCCCCAAGGATAACTATAGGTATTTCAACATCCCCAACGGTTATTTTCTGGTCTGGGAAGTAAGTCCCTTGCTGCAGCCATTTAAATAGAATAGTGTTCCTGAAGACACAAGCGTCATGAACCCTTCCCGGCCATCCCACGTTGATGTTGGTGAAACGTCCCTTGTGATCCACCAGTGCTTGCAGCACCACTGAAAAGTACCCCTTGCGGTTTATGTACTGGGTATGCTGGTGCTCCGGTGCCAAGATAGGGATATGGGTTCCATCTATCGCCCCACCACAGTTAGGGAATCCCATTGCAGCAAAGCCATCCACTATGACCTGCACATTTCCCAGAGTCACTACCTTTCGTAGCAGCAGCTCAGCGATTGCTTTGGCTACTTGCATCACAGCAGCCCCCACAGTAGATTTGCCCACTCCAAATTGATTACTAACTGACCGGTAGCTGTCTGGCGTTGCAAGCTTCCACAGGGCTATCGCCACTCGCTTCTCAACTGTGAGGGCTGCTCTCATCCTGGTATTCTGGCGCTTCAGGGTAGGAGAAAGCAACTGAGAAAGTTCCATGAAAGTGCCCTTACGCATGCGAAAGTTTCGCAGCCACTGGGAATCGTCCCACACCTGCAACACTATGCGGTCCCACCAGTCTGTGCTTGTTTCCCGGGCCCAGAATCGGCGTTCCACGGCTATAACCTGCCCCATTAACAGCATGATCTCCAAAGCGCCAGGGCCCGCGGTTTGATAGAATTCTGTGTCCATGTCCTCATCATTCTCGCCGCCACGCTGCCGTAGCCTACTCCTCGCCACCTGGTTTTGCAGGTTCTGGTTCAGCATAAACTGCACGATAATGCACGAGGTGTTTACAATGTTCATGACTGCTGTCTTGAGCTGAGCGGGCTCCATGCTTGCTGTGGTATGGAGTCTGCACTGTTCACCCAGGAAAAAGGTGCGAAATGGTTGTCTGCCATTGCTTTCCTGGAGAGAGGGGGAGGATGTACCCAGAACCACTCGCGACAATGTTTTTGCCCCATCAGGCATTGGGATCTCAACCCAAAATTCCAATGGGCGGAGGAGACTGCGGGAACTATGGGATAGCTATGGGATAGCTACCCACAGTGCAACGCTCCAGAAATCGACGCTAGCCCTGGTACATGGATGCACACCGCCGAATTAATATGCTTAGTGTGGCCGCATACATTCGACTTTATACAATCTATTTCCAAAATTCGAATTCTGTAAATTCAGATTAATCCCGTAGTGTAGACATACCCCTAGAAAGACTCAGAGACTGAAACATTGCAGAGTCATTCCAAGCAATGATCGGCGGAAAATCTGCCCCGCTGCTTGCTCTAGAGGAAGACGTAGAAACAATGACCAACAATTTCAACGCTGTAATGAATGAGGCAGCAATGCACATCCTTGAGAAACAACATAAGAAGACAAAACCATGGGTCACAAATGAAATACTACAAATGTGTGACATTAGAAGAGAACTTGAGAGAGACAAGAACAGCACTGAGGGAGCTGATAAATACAGATCAAGAAAGGAATGAAGATGGCCAAGGAGATATGGATTGAAAAACAATGCTCTAAAATTGAAGAGTGTATCAATAATAAAAATAGCAAACGAGCCTTCCAGGTTGTAAAAGATCTGATGAAGGAAAGATGGACCAAAGCTAACGCAATTCAAGACAAAGAAGGGAACAGCCTTACAGAAGAAAGGGACATCATCAATAGGTGGACAAACTACTGCTCTGATCTATACAACCACCAGACAAATGGAGATCCTACTGTCTTAGACAGCCCAGATTCAACAGAGGAGGAGGATTTTGCAATACTACATGAAGAAGTGGAGACAGCTGTGAAATCACTCAAGAAGGGAAAGGCTACACATAGTGACAACATCCCAGCTGAACTGATAAAATTTGGAGGAGAAATAGTAATAGATGTACTCACCAAGATCTGCAACAAGATCTGGCAGACCGGTGAGTGGCCCTCCACATGGACACAATCACTAATCATCACTCTGCCAAAGAAAGGCAACCTGCAATTATGTCAAAATTATCAGACCATAAGCTTAATTAGCCATCCCAGCAAAGTGATGTTGAAAGTCATATTGAACAGATTGAAGCCACAAGCAGAGAATATCATCGCTGAAGAACAGGATGGCTTTCGTGCTGGAAGAAGTACCACAGAACAGATTTTCAACCTTCGTGTTCTATGTGAGAAGTACTTACAACACCAGCAGGACATCTACCATGTCTTTGTTGACTTCAAGAAGGCATTTGACAGAGTATGGCACGAAGCTCCCTGGGCAACCATGAAGAAGAACAATGTTGGTCATAAGCTTATTCTTACCATTAAACAACTGTATGCCAAGGCCAGCAGTGCAGTTCTCATCAATGGCACAACAGGAGAGTGGTTTCGCACCACTGTTGGAGTCCGGCAAGGCTGCCTTCATTCGCCCACACTGTTCAACATCTACTTGGAGTGCATAATGACTGATGCCCTAGAAGATCACATGTGCACAGTCAGCATTCAGGGGCAAACAATCTCAAATCTTCGGTTTGCTGATGACATTGATGGCCTGGCGGGCAGCAAAGATGAACTTGCCAACCTTGTGAAACAATTGGATGAAACCTCCGCAAAATAGGGCATGGAAATCAGTGCAGAGAAAACCAAGCTGATGACAGACAAACGTGATGGGATCAGCTCACATATCACTGTCAGTGGACAAGAGCTAGAGACAGTGAAACAGTGCAAATATTTGGGGGCAATCGTCACTGATGAAGGATCCAAGGCAGAAATTCGGCAAGAAATTTGGGCAAGTGGCTGGGTCATTACACATATTGAATCTATTCCCCCATGTTATGTATCCTCACACCTTCTTGTCAACTGTCTAAAATGGGCCATCTTGATTATCACTACAAAAGTTTTTTTTCTCCTGCTGATAATAGCTCATCTTAATTAATTAGCCTCTTTCAGTTGGTATGGCTACTTCCACTTTTTCATGTTCTCTGTATGTATATATATCTTCTTACTATATGTTCCATTCTATGCATCTGATGAAGTGGGCTGTAGCCCACAAAAGCTTATGCTCAAATAAATTTGGTGCCACAAGTACTCCTGTTCTTTTTGTGCAAACAACAGCAGCAGTGGCAAAACTAAAGCCAATTTGGAGGAATAAGAACATCTCCCTGGAATCCAAACTGAAACTGCTGCATGCACTGGTCATCTGTATTTTTCTGTATGCGTGTGAGACATAGACCCTTATAGCAGAACTTGAACAGAAAATACAGGTAGCAGAGATGAGATACTTCCGTAAAATCCTGGGCATCTCCTACTTCGACCATGTCACTAATGAAGAGGTCCGCAACATTATCACCCAATGCACTGGGTCATATGAAGACCTCCTGACAACCGTGAAGAAGTGCAAGCTGAAGTGATATGGCCATGTAACAAGATCATCTGGCCTATCCAAGATCATCCTCCAAGGGACAGTACAGGGGAAGAGAAGAAGAGGTAGACAGAAGAAGAGATGGATTGACAACATAAAAGAGTGGACAGGAATGGACTTCGGAGACTCAAGCACTGACACACAATCGTCAGGGGTGGAGACAATTGGTTGATTGCTCATCAATGATGGTGCCCCAACAACCAATGCGGTTATGGGAGTGATGATGATGATGATGATGATGAAGCTACTGTTACTGACTCTTAAAATCAACACATGAATATGTTATAGCTATTTACTATACCCTATCCAGTATAAGACAATCACTTGCCACAACAACATTACTTGGTCTCGCTATGGGTATCTGAGATGCAGAGTGCACGGAACATGTTACTTTTTAAGTTAAAAAGAAATGCCAGTTGTCTAATAAGCTCACCATGTGCTTCCCAGGCCCACGTGCATATTTTATAACTGTTTTGGTTTGATAACATAGATTTCCACACACACACATACTCCTTCTTGCCCTAGTTTTCTTTTTCAAAGCTAACAAAATGAAGTTAACAGTTGGCAGCTGGGATTTTTCTTGCCACAAAGTAACAAGAAAAAAAAGCCACAGAGGTGGATTTGGGATGAGAAGGGAAGCTGCAGCTGTGAAGTGAAGCTGGAGAGTTACTAACTCTTTTTCTTAAATTTCTTTATAGGCATTCACAAAGAAAGCAAGAAAAGCGATCAAAAAGCCAAGTCTATTGCACAGAGCATGCCTGTGGAAGGAAAGGGGATGAGGGGAAAATAATGTCATTCAAATCAGTATGAGTAAGGTGGCAGTGGGGACTCCCCTCTCTGGTAATCAGTTCCAGACTCCCACCCCATTGTTGCCTCGAGGATGCAGGAATTCACCCAGAAATAATTCCAATCCCTTCCTCACTATCAGCAAACAGTCAGTGTTGCCTGGAATCCAACAGTCACTGATCAGGATCCTTCTCTTTAGGCTTTGCTGATTCCCATGTGTGGGGCAGGCTCACTGGGACACACACTCAGACTGCTCTCTGGGTCTGTCCTACAGCCTGAGCACAGAGCCAAGCCCGCAGTGCCTCTGTAGCAACACATGCCCCGTCCTAAAGCCTGCAGTCCCTTTTCCAATATGGCAATCCCATTCTCCCTATTTGGAGTGAGCAGAGTTGGCAATATGTAGTAGGGGCAAGATTTCAAGCCACCTCCCCATCTGCTCATGCCCCAGCCAAATCAGATCTCTGGGGACAGGGCCAGTCTTCCTCGAGCTGCTGATCTGTGGAGGGTACGCTCCACACACACTTCATAACAGCAGCTACAAAAATATTATTGGCCAGTTTGGCACAGCTATTGTCCATAGTCCTGATCCTGCAAACACTTCTGCATGCTCAGTGACAGTGCTCCCCTCGCACACGTCACATCAGCCCCACACTAACCCCTGGACCATTCTTATGAGTCAGCTAGTGCTTTCCAGACACAAAATTGTCATTTCATAAGAAGATCCAGTCATCCCGCATACTATTGCTTTTTTGTGTGTCATTTCCCTGCAGGAATATAAGAGTTGAGGTTACTACTCTTAAATGTGGTGACACGCTAATGTAACAATGTCTTCCATCAGTCTTCAATTGCAACTCTGGCCCCACTTAGTTAAATGAAGCTGTGATGCTCTGTACCTCGGGGGAACACCCAGCACCCCCATGTTCATCCTTGTAAAATGACTGTGTGGTATCCAATGCAAAGTTTGTCATGTCGGGTGTCTTCGGAAGGCTCATGATGCACTGAGCATTGTTGTTACGGGAATGTTATAGTAAGGTTATAATTTCATGTATGTAATTATGAGGCTGAAAATGTATCCTCATGGCTTAAAATAAGCCCAAGCAAAAACAGAGATGCAGTTCACACCTCATCAGGGCATGTATGGGACAAACCCAGCCCAGCCTCACAGGAACAAAGGACTCTGGCCTAGACAGCAACAAAAGAATCTGTTGGACTCTCCAGGGAGTCACCCCCCTTCCTTTGGTCAGTTTAGAACTGCAATGAGGTAATGCTCACCTGACTCTGAAGGGGGGGCAAAGCCAAGAGGGAAGAAAGAACATGATAAAAGGGAGAGACATTTGCCATGCTCTTCCTCTCTCGTCCACCTACATCTACAGACACCACACCAAGCGACTGAAGCACTGATCAAAGGGGAGAGCCTGGGTGAAGAGCAACCCGCCAGTCTGTGGTGAGAAACATCTACGTTTGTAAGGGCATTGAAAGTGTTAAGATCAGCTTAGAATGTGTTTTGCTTTTATTTCATTTGACCAAATCTGACTTGTTATGCTTTGATTTATAATCACTTAAAATTTCTCTTTGTAGTTAATAAATCTGTTTGTTCTACCTGAAGCAGTGCATTTGGTTTGAAGCGTGTCAGAGACTCCCCTTGGGATAACAAGCCTGGTACATATCGATTTCTTTGTTAAACTGACAAACTCATATAAGCTTGCAGCGTCCGGTGGGCATAACTGGACACTGCAAGACGGAGGTTCCTAGGGTTGTGTCTGGGAACGGAGATACTGGCTAGTGTCATTCGATTGCACAATCCAAGGAGCAGCTTACATTCTAGAGGCTGTGCATGAACAGCACAGGAGTGGGGTTCTGACAGCAGAGCAGGGTAAGACTGGCTCCCAGAGTCAAGGATTGGAGTGACCTAGCAGATCACTGGTCCAGATAACACCAGAGGGGAACGTCACAGTAGCCCAATGAAAGTTTTACCATCACTTTATAAACTAAAAGTCTAGTGTGTGTTCTGATGTTGTGATTGTTGAACACCCACCTGGTGGGACAGTCTGCCAAAGGCAGGGCTGGCACAGTGGATTCTGTGCTGAATCTCAACATCTACGTCTGCCCTCTGTGAGAGATGGCTGCCAAGATAGGCAAAGTATTCTACATTTTCCAGTTCTTCATTGTCGATGTAGATCTTCCTTGATGGGTCTGATGATTGACCAGGGACTGGCTGGTGGAGAGCTTTTGTTTTGCCAATGTTCAGAGTTAGCCTTAGGCTTTTGTAAGCTTCAGAGAAGCAATTAAGGGCTCTTTGTAGATCCTCCTTTGTGTGCAACTACAGCACAATCATCTGCGTACTGGAGTTCAGTTATTATTGCCGATATTACTTTAGTTCTGGCATGGAGATGGGAAAGGTTGAAGAGGTTGTTGTCAATTAGATATTGGATGCCAATGTCCTGTGGTAGACCGTCTTGGGTTAATGTTTTCATAGCTGCTAAGATGGAGGAAAGGGTGGGTGCCAGTACACAGCCTTGTTTTACACGAGTTCGGATGACAAAGGGCTCAGAAATAGAGCCACTGCACAGGATGGAGGCAGTCATCTGGTCGTGGAAGAGTCTTACAATAGTGATAAATTTGCTTGGGCAGCCAAACTTTGGCATGATTTTCCACAGAGCCTCACAGTTGACAGAGTCAAAGTCTTTGGTCAGATCGAAAAGGCCATATACAGCCCCTGGTGGTGTTCTTGACATTTTTCCTGGATCTGCCTGGCTGTGAAAATCATGTTGGTAGTGCCTCGTGATGGTCTGAAGCCGCACTGCCGCTGTGGAAGTACTTCCTCTGAAGAGGGAGCAGGCAATTCAGTAAGATTCTAGCAAGAATCTTCCCAGCGATGGAGAGGAGGGCAATACCTCACCAGTTGCCACAGTCGGCCCTGTCTCCCTTTTTGAAAATCGTGACGATGGTAGCATTATGTCAGTCAGCAGGGATTTCTTTGGTATGCTAGATTTTGACGAGCTGCAAGTGAAGCTTGTTAGTCAGTGTTTCTCCCCCCCACTTTCAGTACTTCAGCTGGTATGCCATCAGGACCTGGTGCTTTATTGTTCTTCATTTGTTTAATTGCTTTGCAGACCTCCTCAGGTGTTGGGGGGGTTGGCAAGAGTTTCGCAGATCGGGTGCAGAGGGATGGAGTTGCTGGTGTCATCAGTCACAGTCGATTCTCGATTTAGAAGGAGTGTTTTCAGGATTTTATTAAAAATACGGTTTTCAAAATTAAGTTGAATATTTGTAAGTCCCTCCTGAAAACTGACCTGCTGCCTTCAGTGAATCTATATGACCTTTTCAAGGCATTGCCAAGTATTATGTTGACCACACTGCTTATATGTTGTTCCTTTTCTGCTTAACCTGTGTCTGTCAGTTCTTCGATTTTAAGCTCCTTGGGGGAGTGACCATGCCTTCTTGTCAGCCTAGAAGATATTTACCTACTGTGAACGAATAAATGTAAGCATTTAAATGCTCCTCTGCAGAGTCCGAGGACATAACACTGTAAGTGGACCCCATAAATAAGTTCATAGAGTCCCTTTGGACAGCTTAGAAGAGCAGCTTTTCCCATGCTCTGTTCCCCTCAACTAAGCCACTCCAACTCACTGCTTTCTCTGGTGGCTGCCATCTTTCCCTTCCTTTTTTTCCACCCCTCTTCCACTTGTGGCTGTCCCCCTCACTCCCATGTCCTTGCACATTAAGCTAATTCTGAGCTTCCCAACTTATCCAGCTCATTGATAGCTCTGTAGAGCACAAGACAACGCCAAACAGTCCCCCAGCACAGCACACGTGAGGCAGGAGACAGTTAGCAGCTCTCTCCCCAAATATACCTCAGAGAGCTGGCTGCATCAGGAGCCACCATGGGAGCGGGGAGCAGATCAGAGAGCCATGCGGGGGAGCAGCAAGCCTTTAAGGAACTGCCAGCTGCTTCCCCACATCCCTAACAGTAGCAGGAGTGCATTAGTATTAGAGCCTGGGATGGGCAGGACATCCTGTCACCTCATCATCATCCCATCCTTCTATCAGTCTAGGATTTCATAGATTGTCTATCACTCTGATCGTAGCTGGGTACTTCTTGCTTCTGTCCCAACAGATCAGACAGGAGGAGTGGCAGTCTAGGATTTCATTTTGGCTCCTGTCCCCAAGTGCTGATTGCAGATCCTCAGTCTCTTGGTCCCTCAGACCCGGGAGGGGAGGGAGGGAACACGACTATCTGGGGGCAATTACTCCCATGGATCAGTCTAATGTAAAATGCAAAAAGTAAACAGCATAGATTCTAGGGAAATACATTAGATTCTTGCAGTTTTTAATAATTTCAACAATCTAGCAACAAGGAATAAAAAAAATACGTGTATTAGATCCTCAGGTGTATTTGTGCTCTGTCTGCTTTCTCTCTCAGTAGTAGTTCCAACTTCTCCATTGTGACTACCTTCCATACTTCAATAATCTATTCCAGGATTGGTAAAGTAAAAAGGTGCATCCTCTTTCTAAACTTAATTACATGTTAAGCTGGAGAGTTTTATCTTCGTCTACTGATGGAAAACAGCAGTTTGCTGATTGAAAGACACCATAGGAAGCTGTACCCATGAATTGGTGGATATAATTCAGTTTGTTATTTATAAAGCTTATTGGGTAGCAATTCTTTTTGTTCCACTTGTCTTGCTTTTCTGTATGGCTTGGTTCAGCCTCTGCAAACCTGTCTTAAAATTCTAGTCTACTGTATATTCAGTTTGTTCATTTAGGCTGGTTTATACATGTGCATAATGAACAACAACATATTTACATAGCTTTATGCTTCTATGGAGATTTTGAACAACTTGCATTAGAAAAATACACAGATTGAGTGAACAGATAACTCCATTATGTGTTGTCTAAGGAAGTAAATCCTGTTCTGCTACAAAATTAATTGAAACCTCCAGCAAGCAAAACAACCCCTAAACTCCACAAAAGGAGAGTCTTCTTTCAACTTTAAAAAGCCAATATTTGAAACAAAATATTTTGTCTTCTCACAGTGACATGTGTTTGCATACATGAATGCTTGTTTTTAACTGGCCTCAAGGGTGTTTTTGAGTCAATATTTTTTGAGACACAAAAGAAATGTGACATTATGAATACACAGGGCCAAATGCTCAGCTGGTGTCAACTGGTATAGCTCTACGGACTTCAATAGAGTTGTGTTGATTTACACCAGCTCAGAATCCAGCCTACAGTCAAGCCTGTTCTAGAAGATAATGTCTTTGCAGACATGTGACTCACTGACTGCATGCTCCCACGTGGCTAGGCCTGGAAGGCTCTCCAGCTTTCAGTCCCCATGCCCACACTCGCTCCAGGCCAGTGGTGTTCTCCTTCCTCCCACATCAGCTGTCTGCAGACAATTCCCACAGCTCCTTCCTGGGCTCACTGTGTACCTGTGTTTTTCCTCAGAACCCACAATCTCTCTATTGTCCCATGCTCCACAGCCTCTCCAGGTTCAAGGTTTTTTTTCCAGGATAGGAACTTGCAGCCGGGCCCTAGCATCCCCCAACAAATCCCACGTGAAAATAGAAACTTAAATCACTTTGGCCTTACTCCTTGAACTTTCACCCCTCTTAAGTTTCCCCTTTGCTCTCTTCTTCAGCTGAACACCCCCCAAGAGATCTAAATTATGCCCATTTATCAAGGCTCACCAGCAGAGCTTGCTCCACTCCAGTGGCTTCTCTGCTGTCCTCTTGCCAGCATCCTCTGTTCAGGCCAGGCCAGGCCAGGCCATGCCAGGCAATGCAACACCTCCTCCTTTAGCCCTGAAGCTCTTCCTTTATAGTAGCTACCCAGCTGGGTCTCATCCTTAGTTGGGCCTGCCATGCCCTGTAGTTGCCTAATTGAGTCTCTAGCTCCCCTTAACACTTTCAGGGCCAGTACAGGATACACACTCCTTTACAATCTTATATCATTGAATTCAATGGGAGTTTTGCTTCATTAAAAACTGAGTAAAGACTACAGCAATTGGCCCCATAGCATAGATATTAAGTAAAGATTAACATTTTTCTTTTCAGAATATTTAAGGCCATCAAAAAATAGCATCTCAGCTTATATTTTACTACTCCTTGAAAAAAATGTGAATTTAGTTATTGTGAAAGATACCAGCGTGAGAGCGCTGAAGAACGGCATAATCTGTTTATCTACAGAACAGACACTGTTGCATTGTTAGGGGGGGTACAAATCCTACCCTATCCATGTATTTCAAACCTCCCCTAAAAGAACAAGCTCTTAGAGACAGAACAGTGCAGATCCATGCTGTTAAAAATCTTTAGCCTCTTTGCTGAAAATGCCAACAAAGGTGCTAAAGGTGGTGGATATGGGGAATGCTGGCAGTTGTCCAATGAGGACTGAATGAAGTCTACCAATTTAATTTCACATAGTTCCCAAACAACCATTAGCAAGGAAGGATTTTCAATCGAATTTCCACTGAAAATGCCACAGTGACTCTGGATGTCTGAGTTTTAGGAGGCTACATTAGTTTTCACTTGAAAAACTAATCACAGTTGTAAGAATTTCAATAATGCCAAAATACTTCTTCTGGGGGGAAGATCTGCTAATATTGCCTAACGTCTTCCAATCTACACAAGCTTGAAAACACCAATATTTGTTAGTGTACATAAGCAAGAGATACTTAATCATAGGCTGAATCTTCCCCCATGTTTCCTAGCAAATGATGAGTGAGATTTCAAGGGAAGACATGTTGTCTTGGAGGCGATCAGCTGACAGTATTTATTAAAGGGGCTGGAAGGTCAAGCCAGGAGCAGCACAAATCCTTGGTGACTTCTGCTGAAATGAAAATGGACCATTTATTGAAATGCAACAATATGAAAGATAGTCTAGAAAGTCTTTCACGGACCATGGGAACCACAACACGGAATGAATCGGGGCAATTCACCTAGTGTCAGTGAATAGATTGCTTTGTTTAATGAGTTAATACTTTTACTCAAATTAGGCTGGTATAATTTTATTTTATTCTCAGGGCTCATTCGTCTATTGTCCCACTCTGGAAGACACAGAGAATTTTATTTTATTCATTAGGTCTGCTACTATCGTGATTTCCTTTGTGCTGATCAAACAGAAATGGTAACATCTGCACATCCTTTTGGGGCATGACATGATAAAGCCAAGTGCTATCAAATACTCAGAAATCTGTAGCTTGTACAGTGAAAGACCTTAAATAGGAAGCTGCAGCTGGCTGATAAAACATGTCAAAGACTGTATTTGGCAAGTATACTGCATTTTTTAAATGTTTTTTCTTTCAGTAACAGTTGCACACGAATGTGAAGTGGATGTTTAGCTTCACGGTGAAGTAAAAACTATATTACGGACTATGGCCAGTCTTACTGGCCTTGGGTCCTTATGCATGATTCCACTGTAAAAATATTATTATACTTCTGTATAAGTTGTACATACTGTGACAGAGTGGGATATGTCTACATCAAACTGTGAACTCCATTTAGTTTTGTTATCACCATTTTGTTTCAAGACCTCCAGCAAAACTTTTTATAGAATCATTTGGTTGCATTTAAGAGGTGCTGGAAGGGCATAAATCTGGTGGAAGCTAGTACATGTCTGGCTGAGGGAAAAAGGCACTGAAGAGCGCTTACCCACTGGCTGGAGAGTAGATACCCCAAGCTTGCAAGTGAAAGAAAAGGAGACTTCAAATAAATCAAAGTGTGAATGTAAGCAATTACCAACATGTTTTATCTTTATTTCTAGTTTATTAACTTTTGTTGAATGCGACTCATGCCAAGTGGCAGAGTATTGGATCAGGCCCGATATGTGAAATGAGTTTGACACCCCTGGATTAGAGTTTCTCTGCCGAGACACATGGCAACAAGGATCAGACTGTTTTTAAGGAAGGGTGCACTCTGTGGAAGGGGTGGTGAGTCTAGTCCTATATGCCGGAAGAAAAGGCTGGAGGGAAAGACTCTGCCTAGCCTGAACAGTGGACCAGACCTCAACTCACCGAAGGAGCGAGATCAGACTAAGTGATGGCAAAGGGGGTGGGGGGGGGGAGGCATTTTAAGACTTTCGCTGTTTTCAAAAAATTTTAACTCTCTTGTGCTTTTAGGAGTAAAGTGACTGATGGTTAAGAAATTGCTTTGCTAAGCCTGTCTTGGATTGCTTTCATGGCATGTTGTCTTCAAAGGAGATAAACTAGGAAAGAGAATACCCACATCCAGGTGGAACATTGGGGGAGTGCATATATGTAACTAGGGGCTCAGGAGGTCTGAGACGCTGGTTTCAGAACCTAGGCAGCCGGGCTGCAGAACCACACAACCCAAGGAAGAACTTGGACAAGAAATCTGTGCCTGGGAATGTGCCCCTGAGAGTGGACTCAGTCAGACCCAGAGGATTTAGAAGCTCATAGCGCCCCAGATTGGGCCCACTTACAACAGACTGCTGACTATCCAAAAGAGAGGACCTGGCCAGCTTGTAACACAGACACTTATTATTTGCAGGGTATTTTGACTTTTATGTTTATTGAATGTAAACATTAAAAGCTAATCATTATAACACATGCAAGCAAGTGCCATGGTTTGGAGAAACATTTTATGACAATTATTTAAATAAAATATAGTGTCCCCTTTCATGTCATCAATTTTTAAGTAGAATTTCCTATTCAGGCCAATAAAGAGTTCCACTTAAAAATCAGTGACACAGTAGGGACCAGTATGCTGATCATGGATTTAAAACAAACAAACAAACAAACCCACACACACATAAAAATTCCCCTGTGTGAATTTCTGAATGAAGACATGTTTGAGTCTATTAATATTTTCAAAAGCAAGAAACATTTAATTTTGCTCTTCAAGGATTTGAGCTTAAACCCTACAGGGGGTTTTACTTACATAATTGAATAAAATTTACATAAAATTGCCAAAATTATATTGTTATAGGAAAAAGATCCACTATCATCATCCTTTGGTCCTTGGTCAGTCTGTAACAACATTTGAAAATTAGCTCCACTTTTAATAGTTTCTTCAGCTGAATTAACAGCAGTGTCCAAAGAACACACAATATCATGACCCAGCTCTGAACTGTAATATGATGGGCCTGGAGTGTCATAAATAAAAGGTGCCTCATTAATACTTGATGTAGAGGCACTGGCATATGCTTGTTCTGAATCTGCTTCATTTGGAGTTACTGTAATAACTGAGTACAGATGGCTTCTGTTTTCATTTGAAGGAAAGGCATAATCATAAGCAGGAAATTGATCATGTGATTGCACATTAGAGGGAGATTGGATGACAGTGATGAATTCAGATAAAAAAACTGTCAGTGTAATGGAGCAAGGAAGATTTTGACTCATCAACAAAGATGTGACACTCCAGATTATGTTCAGTCACAACACTGAAGTGGCTGTTTGGGCTAATCATTGGCTCTTAGCCAGTCAGCACCACACAAGACTGTCAATTTATGCTTCCACTGTGCTTCACAATTCAGTGAAGAAGTGCTATGCTTCTGCTGAAAAATTCAGCTAAAATATTTCCGTAGCTGCCAACATTTTGAACGTTTCCTGCATGTGCTGCAGGGTGATGCAGAGTTCTTCTGGAGGTCATGTTGTTGATTTTGCTCCTCAGATATTTTCTGAGCATTAGGCTTTCTCCTTATCAAAAGCTCTCTCTCATCATCTCACAAATTCTTCACAGTCTCAACTGCGCTGGCTGACCTGAAAATCTGCTATCATACAACATTTTATTGTCTGTTGGTGAAACGGCCTTCCCAAAGGATGTATGACTCACCCAAACTCCCAGTTCTTTAAGAGTGGCAAAAAAAAAAAGTCATTCTGCAAAGGTGTAAAGAAATACTCCTTTAAAACCACAATCAGCTTTTATAGTGGGGAGGGAAGAGTGACAAGGCTGCTTGCAGAGTGCACGCTTATTTTTGTTTTCTGATCACTTCTGTACATAAGGCAACATAGAATTTATGCAAACAGGTAGTTAAGACAGACATATTATCAACAGGTTTCAGAGTAGCAGCCGTGTTAGTCTGTATCCGCAAAAAGAACAGGAGTACTTGTGGCACCTAAGAGACTAACAAATTTATTAGAGCATAAGCTTTCGTGGGCTACAACCCAGTTCTTCGGATGCATATTATCAACATACATTTACCAACCTCTTCTCCTGTGAATTTCTAGTGCTAGCTCTCAGTGAAGAACTTCTACCCATTGAAAACTTTTCAGCCACTGATGCCACAACCTACAAAGAGAAAAGAGAGAGTGATCACTATTCCACAGGAATATGTGGACTTGTTTTAATAAACTTTTCCTGATCAAATAAATGGTGTTAATTAGTTTGGTGACAAAAAGAGGGGGGGGGAGGATAGCTTTCGTTTAGAAACCTAGTATAAATCTCAAAGTTGAAAATAGCCAGTTGATCAAGAGTGATTAGAAAAGGATACATTTTGCAAATATGTGCCAATCCTTCTGGCCAGAAGGTAGAGACATAATTAACTCTTTCAATAAAAGATTTTCTTCTGTAACATCAACACTTCTGTACTCAAATTTTATTTCCAGGTAAACAGGTTTGTAAAATGTATTGAGAAATTACCCTTACGTTGTAAGGCCCTGATCCTGCAAAGATTAGTTATAGCGGTACAAAACCTGTGTGTAGGTAAGATGTAAGACTTATGGATTTAGAGTAGAAAAGAAACCAAACAAAATCTAAACTGTTAGTGGAATGAAGAGATTAAAATGCTACTGCTCCCTCAGTGAAGTGTTTGCACAAATAAAAGCAACAAACCAAAAAATACAAATAAAAGTGGAACTAGCAAAATGTGTCAAAACCATAAACATTTTAGTCATCCTTCCCTATATCTGTTATCTGCATCTTGCCTCTTGAGATTTTGAACTGCTTGGGGCATGGACTTTGTCTGTAAAACACCCCTCTCTCTTTTGGTACAACATATATTTTTAAAAAACCTAGATAAATATATAATCACTTCTACTTACTATACAGTCTTCTGCCTGTATAGGTCTCAAGCAGTGGGTTAAATTGATGTGGACACAGCAGCAAAAGGAGGATAGACATATGCATGGAATTAAGCAGCAGGCCGCAACTTTATTAAACTTTTAACACAAGGGTGGGGCACTACCTGCCCATCACCCATACTCTCCTATACCAGGCATTTAATTGGTTCCAGTGCAGGGCCTACAGGGCTCCTTACCATATAAACCAGCGTTTCCCAAACTTTTTTGGCCACGGAACACTTTTTAGCCTATTATGGAACACTTCTAATATTATTTTGTAGTCGTTTGGTTTTCAAATAAAAAATTGCGCTATTTACGCTAAAATATATTTTATTTTATAAAACAAAGCAAAAATACAAATTTAAAATAACTTGAACTAACAATTTCTAACTGGAAAGCGCGTATAAAGTAGTACAAAAATCAAGTGCAAGAGTCAAAATTAAAAAGTGTTCTACTTAAAAAAAACAACCTGTTTTTATATATACACAAACACCAAACAAATTAGCTTTTTACTAGGAAAATCTATTTTTATAAACAGAAATACAAATTTGGATTTAATGGGATTGGTGTTTCTGCGTTTTTCTATCACAAATTCGCTTAATATTAGGAATAATGCTGGAAAGTTGAATCCTCGTGTCAGGCGCAGCATCAAGTCTATTCCTATATTTGGTTTTTGTTGCAGTATAATACGAAAATCCCGTCTCACACAAATAAGTTGTAGCAAAAGGAAGGAGCACTCGAACTGCACATTTAGCCACATTAGGGTACTCTTCTATTAGGCTGCTCCAAAATTATTCAGCGGAAGCTCCTTAAACTTTTGTTTCAAATCAGAATCAGAAATTAAGTCAATTAGGCTTTCATAATCGTGCGCAGTAAAGTCGATTGGTTTGGCTGTAATTACAAACGGATTTCGAAACCAAGCATTATCATCAGTAGTTGTAGGAAAATATTCTAATAAAGAGGCCTGCAAGTCACGTAAGTGCTGTAAAATGGTGCTGGAAACTTCTTCCTGGACTGTAGAATTTATTTCAGTCCGAAATTCATTTACTGGGGAAGCAGACAAAGTTATTCTGTTCTACAGAAGATGCCCAGAATTCCAGTTTCTTTTTTAACGACGAAATTTTATCCATTGTAGTAAAAATGGTCACATTCTTTCCTTGCAGCGACAGATTAATTTCATTTAATTTTGCAAAAATATCTGCAAGATATGCAAGTCTCATTAGCCATGAGGAATTTGTCAGACAGTCATTACATTTTTGTCCTGAAGTGAAGAATACCAGTAATTCACTACGAAGCTCAAAAAGCCTCACAAGCACTTTTCCTCTGGATAGCCACCTCACTTCCGTATGTAAAAGAAGCGCTTTGTGCTGACTACCCATTTCCTCACACAAAATTTTAAATAACCTGGATTGAAGTGGTCGAGATTTGACAAAATTGATAATTTGTACTGCTTCATCGAGCACAATTTTCAGATATGCTGGTATTTTTTTAACTGGAAGTGCTTGTCTGTGTAGAACACAATGGCTCTTAGTGCTTTCTGGTGCCACACTTATTCGCGTTACAGCTCCCTTCATCTTCCCGATCATTGCCCGAGCACCATCAGTACATACATCAATACATTTTTCCCAACTAATTTCATGCTTTCTGATAAAATTGTTGATGCAGTTGAATATTTCTTCTCCAGTTGTGTTGCTTTGCAGAGATTCACATAAGAGCAGGTCCTCTTCAATAATATTATTAAATCTATATTGGACAAATACTAGTAGCACAGCAAGTCCTGAAACGTCAGTGGACTCATCCAGCTGCAATGAATACTCATGGCAAATTTTCAGTCGGCAAACTAGCTCTTTTTCTATGTCATCGGCAAGATCTTTAATACGGCGTGCAGCAGTATTATTTGACAACTGTACAGCATCAATTTTTTTACCAGACTGCGCGCTCAACATGCACGTTACAATATCTTTCGCGCAAGGCTTGATAAGCGTTTCTCCAATAGTGTGAGCTTCTCCGGCAAGCACTATACGGTAACTTACTCAATAAGATGCCTCTGTTGCACTTTTGTTGTCTGTTTTAGCAATTTTAATCATCGAAAGTTTACTATTTCCAAGTGAGTCACGCTTCCTCTTGAAAAAACTTATCTTTGTCTTTGTATTCAGCATGCCTGGTTTCCAAATGCCTATGAAGTTTAGCAGGAGCCAATGAACTGTTTGCTAGTATTTTGTTGCACACGACGCACTGCGCATCAGGAACATCTTTATTTCCAACACACGTAAAACTGAAATACAAATAACTTTAATCATACTTTTGTTTCGGTCTTTTAACACCTGCTTCTTCTTGTTTTTTGATATACTTCAGTGGAAATTCTTTCACCTTGGATAACTCACTAGTACTAACAGATTTTTCGGCAACAAAAGACTGCAATTGTTCATCCTCACTTTGAAGTGTCACAATATTTTGCTCGTTTATTTCGGCCACAGTTGGAGTACCAGAAGAACTTGCTTTTCATTTCAAAGTTCCTTCTTTTAGCCACAAATCCATGGTGATTAGGTTTAGTAACAATATTTAGAAATACTGATTTTTGTCAAATTTTGTTTGTCACAAATATTTATATTGTTTTGAGCGAAGCTAGTTTAGTTGTGCTTATCGCACACACAGTAAAGACCCACAGGTTTGAACATGTTGAGTGAATATGTTATATTCAACATGGCATAAAGAGAATGGTGTGTGCATACCACTGCAGTTCGCGCAGCCTCGAGCGGAAGGGGTACGACGTCACTAACTGAAACGTGACCGAAAGGGGTAGACGTCAACATGCTTGCGTGCCACGTTCTCTTTACGCCATGATATTCAATACGAGATCTATCAATAACCGGAAAAAGAGTTTTATGTTAAATTATAGTCATTCAAAAAGAGTTGTAAACTACGCTTCAAATATGCCAAATTTAAAATTAAAAAAAATGTAAAGACCCTTTTTTTAAATTATGATTCTTTCACGGAACACCTATTCACATCATGCGGAACACAAGTGTTCCGCGGAACACAGTTTGGGAAACACTGTCCTAGGCTGTTGCAGTGGGTTAATGCTTCCCTCTGCAGCTCTCTCCAAATCTGAAGGCCAATGAGACAGTGGGGTTTGGTCATGCCCTTGACTCCTTTCCCTCTTGTGGTGACTTAGGATTCACTTTCTTTCTCTCCTTAGGAATCTAGTACCAGTCCTTACCATAAGACAGTTACGCATACACACAGTTAATAATTTCAAATTCCTATTTATGACTAACACTCCAAAACAAACTGTTACAGCACAGCAGTTACAATGCACCCTAACTAGACTAACATCACTAATTAGAAATGTGTTATTTTCCTTTAAAATGAATAACACGGAGCTTACCCCCCCACACACATACACCCAAAATATATATATATATATTTGAAATACCTTACAAAATCAATACAGGGATTGGGACTTCTAACAATCAGAGATCATCTACTATCCTGTAGGCTCACCCTAAGTATTACATTGACAATTAAATAAAAACATTTAAGTGTACTACTGCCACCTTGTCTGAGAACAAGTAGAAACAGCAGATGCAGTTACAGCACTAAGTTTTTTTCGGCTGGACACCATGAAATAAGAAAAAAGAAATGTGGGTTACAATAGCACCAACAATAAAACCAAGAGGACATTTGCAGTCTTAGATATAGATGAGTTGTGGATAAAAAGTCTTTTTATTCATGACAGGTAGCAAATTCTTCACTTTTCTTCTAGGTAGTTTTAAAATGTAAGAAGATAGGACAAAATGCCAGATGGATGTGTCTTGTGATGTTACAAAATATAGAATTAAATGAAAATGTCTACATACAGACACACATATTATCATTATTTGTGGATGTTTTTTATCATATAAAATACTTGCAGCAAACTTCCAATAAAAGAGTAAATTTACAGTATTGACTACCATTTTTTGCTCATCTTCTTTCCCTCTTCTTTCCTTGTCTCTTGTCTCTTTTAAACTCCAAAGGCCAGATTCTGGTTGGATGTTGCAGTGGGGCGGACTGCCCCACTCCCTGAGAGCGTGGGCTGCGGCAGGCCAGTGCACCGATGCAGACAGGGAGCCAATTAGAGAAGGGCTTATTGGGAGCCAATAAGAGCCCAGATTGGAGGCAGCCAATCAGGGCCAAGCTCAGCCCTATAAAAAGGCTGCCCAGTGAGGGAGCAGTCAGTCTGTCCCAGGTCTTTGACAGGGTAAGGACTGTCTCCAGGGTGGGAGACTAGCACCTGGGACAGCGCAGTGCTAGGCAGGCCCAGGGGAGCAGAAGGGAACTCCAGCCAGGTGTCTGCCAGGCTGCAGGCCCTGAGGGGAAGGGCCTAGCCGGTGCGAGGGGCCGAAGGGGAAGCGGCCCAGGGACGTGGACAGACGAAGGGAGAGAAGGAGGGCAGAACGGCTGCCACTAGAGGGTCCCTGGGTTGGGACCCAGAGTAGTGGGCGGGCCTGGGTCCCCCCCTTCCCCTTGCCTTAAACCTGGCCGACGGGAGTGGCCGTCTTGGGCTGCACCAACCCCCTGCCAAAAGGGGTGTGACTTTGGGGATGCAGTTGCCCACATTGGCCTGGGGGCAAAGAGACAGCTGATTGACCGCCCCCCC
>NW_020699373.1:9776307-9824482 GCF_002925995.2 Terrapene triunguis | reverse complement strand
GGGGCTGCAGTGACATTGATACAGGGAAGGAGAGTTGTGCTGCAGTGACTGACACAGGGAAGGGGGGCTGTACTGTCACCCAGGGAGGGGGCGGCAGTGACACTGACACAGGGAGGAGGGGCTGTAGTGTTGTTGAGAAGGGGAAGGTGAGTGGGACCATCACAGGGAGAGGAGAGCTAGAGTGGCACAAATAGGAGAGGGGGGAAATGCGCTGCAATGTCTGTTCCAGCAAGAGGGGAAGTTGCAGTGTGGGAGAGGTGGTTGGTTCTGGGGAAGCTGTTTGCATGAAAGGATACAGTAAAATGAAGACCCACACAAAAACTCTTATGCTTGGCAGACTTAAGGCATTATTTTTCTCAATGTGTAGTTTTATTTAAAGGTGCAAATCTTTTAAGGTCAGGTTTTGATACACACATTCCTCTTATTTATAATTTCTGCATTAGTTGTTTGGGGTTAAGAAAGGGGATGATTTGGAAATGTCATTTTAGATAACTATATAAGGTATTTAACCAAAAATGTACACAAGTTACGTTACAAAATATGTATACTATCCTGCAAACGCGTGTTGCTTTGTGTAGTACTTAGTAGTGTCTAAAGTCACAGTGGCGTGCCCTACCTCTGTATATTCCAAAAGGTACATTAATGCAGTATTATAGTTGTGCAGTCAAAATAAAAACTCGTGTTTAGCTTACATTTTCTTTACACCAATGGAACTTCATGAAGTCAGACATGGTTTCCTTACAGTAATCTAAATGAGATCAGAATCCGGCCCACTGATTCCATACAGCATTTACCTGGCTGTGTTGCTAATGTGTGTAGTATTTAATACTTATTTTTCTTGTTAAGCATGTAGTTTATTAATGTTAAGTGTATGCCATAAAATATGCAGGGTAAGGATTGTTGCCAAGTTAATCTTGGTATAGACAAAAGCTAAAAATCTACTTTTTCGATTTTCCTGAAAAATTAGGTATGGCTAAAAACTAGGGCTGTCAATTAATCGCAGTTAACTCACGCAATTAACTCAAAAAAATTAATTGTAATTAATCACACTTATAACAATAGAATACCAATTGAAATGTATTAAATATTTTTGGATGTTTTTCTACGTTTTCAATATTGATTTCAATTATAGCACAGAATACCAAGTGCACAGTGCTCACTTTATATTTTTTATTACAAATATATGCACTGTAAACATGATAAAAGAAATAGTGTTTTTCAATTCACCTCATACAAGTTCTGAAGTGAAATCTCTTTATCGTTAAAGTGTAACTTACAAATGCAGATTTTTATTTTTATTTTTTTGGTTACATAACTGCACTCAAACACAACAGTGTAAAACTTTAGAGCCTACAAGTCAACTCAGTGCTACTTCTTATTCTGCCAATCACTAAAACAAACAAGTTTGTTTACATTGACTGTAAATAAAAAGCAGGCAGCATTATCTCCAATGTCACCTGAAAGTGATAATAGGCGTTTGCATGGCACTTTTGTAGCCAGCGTTGCAAGGTATTTACATGCCAGATATTCTAAACATTCCTATGCCCCCTCATGCTTCGGCCACCATTCCAGAGGACGTGCATCCATGCTGATGGTGCTCATTAAAAAAAATAATGCGTCAATTACATTTGTGACTGTACTCCTTGGGGATAGAATTATATGTCTCCTGCTCTGTTTTACCCTCATTCTGCCATATATTTCATGTTATAGCAGTCTCGGATGATGACCCAGCACATGTTCGTTTTAAGAACACTTTCACAGCAGATTTATCAAAACGCAAAGAAGGTACAAATGTGAAATTTCTAAAAATAGCTACAGCACTCGACCCAAGGTTTAAGAATCTGAAGTGCGGTCCAAAATCTGAGAGGGACGAGGTGTGGAGCATGCTTTCAGAAGTGTTAAAAGAGCAACACTCTGATGCGGAAACTACAGAATCCAAACCATGAAAAAAGAAAATCAACCTGCTGGTGGCATCTGACTCAGATGATGAAAATGAACATACGTCAGTCTGCACTGCTTTGGATCGTTATCAGACAGAACCCATCATCAGCATGGAAGCATGTCCTCTGGAATGGTGGTTGAAGCATAAAGGGACATATGAATCTTTAGCGCACCTGGCATTAAATATCTTGCAATGCCAGCTACAACAATGCCACGCGATCACCTGTTCTCACTTTCAGGTGACATTGTAAATAAGAAGCAGGCAGAATTATCTCCTGCAAATTGTAACCAACCTTGTTTATCTGAGTGATTGGCTGACCAAGAAGTAGGACTTGTAGGCTCTAAAGTTTTACATTGTTTTGTTTTTTAATACAGTTTTTTGTCCATAATTCTACATTTCTAAGTTCAGCTTTCACGATAAAGAGATTGCACTACAGTACTTGTATGAAGTGAATTGAAAAATACATTTTTTGTTTTTTACAGTGCAAATGTTTGTAATAAATATAAAGTGAGCACTGTACACTTTGTTTTCTGTGTTGTAACTGAAATTAATATATTTTAAAATGTAGCAAACCTCCAAAAATATTTAAAATAAATGGTATTCTATTGTTTAACAACGCGATTAATTGCCATTCATTTTATAAATCATGCGATTAATCGCGATTAATTTTTTTAATCGCTTGACAGTCCTACTGAAAACATATTCTTGTATTGGTGGACGCTGTTGGTACTGTATATATTGATGTTTCATTCACTTGAAAGGACATTCTAAAGCAGAGTTTCCCAAACTTTTGAAACCTGAGTCCCCTTCAGGTAAAACAAAACCAATCATACTCCCCTGCAATCCCATCATGTATTGGTCAAGGCCTACACATCTTAATTTCTGCACCTTCTGCTTCCTCCTCCACTCCTCTTCCCTCCACCTTGAGAAATACTGTAACTGCACTTGCATTCCCCCTCTGGGATTCACTCCAGCAGTGCCCAGTCAGGTCTCATGTCTCCAGCTGTCATCTATTTCTGGGCAATGACCCTTCTCCCATTTCATTCTGACTGGGGAGTTTTAAGGCTCCATAGCCTCTTACCTTACACTGTGATAACCCCCGCTTTCTCTCTGAGGGCTGTGAGTAGTATATTGCCAGCAGTTACAAGTATCCACACAGCTCTTTCTAATCAAGCACATTTACTCACCTACTCCAGGACAGGCCCAACAAAGAAAGTAACAGAACGCCACTAGCTGTCACCTTCAGCCCCCAACTAAAACCTCTCCAGCGCATCATCAAGGATCTACAACCTATCCTGAAGGACGATCCCTCACTCTCACAGATCTTGGGAGACCGGCCAGTCCTCGCTTACAGACAGCCCCCCAACCTGCAGCAAATACTCACCACATCCACCCACCACACAACAAAAACACTAACCCAGGAACCTATCCTTGCAAAAAAGCCCGTTGCCAACTCTACATATCTATTCAAGGGACTCTATCATAGGACCTAATCATATCAGCCACATCATCAGAGGTTCATTCACCTGCATATCTACCAATGTGATATATGCCATCATGTGCCAGCAATGCCCCCTCTGCCATGTACATTGGCCAAACTGGACAGTCTCTACGCAGAAGAATAAATGGACACAAATCAGACGTCAAGAATTATAACATTCAAAAACCAGTTGGAGAACACTTCAACCTCCCTGGTCACTCAATTACAGACCTAAACGTCGTTCAAAAACAGAGTCCAACGAGAAACTGCAGAACCGGAATTAATTTGGAAACTGGACACCATTAAATTAGGCTTGAATAAAGACTGGGAGTGGATGGGTCATTATACAAAGTAAAAACTATTTCCCCATGCTAATTTTTCCCCTACTGTTACTCACACTTTCTTGTCAACTGTTTGAAATGGGCTATCCTGATTATCACTACAAAAGGTTTTCTTTTTCTCCGGCTGATAATAGCCCACCTTAATTGATTAGTCTCATTAGAGTTGGTATGGCAACACCCATTTTTTCATGTTCTCTGTGTGTGTGTGTGTATATATATCTTCCTACTGTATTTTCCACTGCATGCATCCGATGAAGTGGGTTTTAGCCCACGAAAGCTTATGCCCAAATAAATTTGTTCGTCTCTAAGGTGCCACAAGTATTCTTTGTTCTTTTTACCTCTACATCGATTACGCTTGCTTCATGCTTTGAAAGGTAACCTTTGAAACCATAACAGCTAGAGCTTTACTCAAAAACAAAAACAAAAAAAAGAGACTAAAAGAATTGAATGTCCATGCCCCACCAGGCTCCTTGGCACCCCCCATGGTGATTTACCCCCCAGTTTGGGAAACACTATTATAATAAAAACTTTTACAGCATATACATGTGCATGCAGAAGTTAAGAGGTTAATCTACTGAATTAGGGTAACAGCATTTCTGTTTTAAGGCTTAGTGTGTGGTGTAAAAGGTTTTTGAGTAATTTATATTTTATGTATTTTCAGACAAGTGAAGTTTTGAATACATCGCCAAAAGAGGAAGATAATGTTTGCAGCTCTTAAATATCATGCAGTAGACTATTTATATGAGGTACAGTTTACTGTTGCACTTCCCTTGCTCTATAGGAAATGTGATGGGAATAATTACACACAGCATTCGATACATTTTTGAAATCATAAAGCAACTAATTACTTAAGGATTCAGTTTAAATGAGCTCTTTTTACTGCACTGCTGCTGCACACAAGACCTTAATTCTCTCTCTGGCATATTATGGTGAAGTGATTGCTGGTATTTTACAATAGAGTCCAAATATTATCCTGCCAAAACTGAAGAGCATCCACTTTTTGATGGTCTGTTGCACTTATGATATTGTTTTAGAGGTTGTTTCCTGCTCATAGCTCATTTTGGAGAGCATCCTGAGTCTTTTAAAGCTAAAACTCTTAATTACTTTTTTTTCCAAGAAGGAATCCAGTGTTCTTTCAACTTTAATATGCAGTAGAATAGCATTTCCACAATGTTATTCTCCCTTGATGTTTTAATAACAGGAAAGGTGTGTATTTCTGTATAATGTTTTCAATAAAATTCAGGCCCATGGAATGTACACATTTGTTGAAATAATTTTATCTACAAGGAGCATTTTAGTTTTGTAGTTGTTTGTCAGTTACAACATAGAAACATGAAGTCTTGCTTTCCTTCCTCTCTTCAGTTGTGCAATGTTATTGAATGTGTCAGTTGCTCATTGCTGAAGCATGTTGTCCCACTGTAATTTAGTTTTCTCTTTTTAGACTTTTTCTAAAAACTGTGGGCCAAATCACAAACCTGTCCACCCATTGAGTGCCCACCCATAGAAAACTAAAGAGGGAGCAGTTCTAGTGTGTGAGTGGTAGGGAGAGGCCCTCAGACATAATGTCTTTAAGAGTTCAGGGGGAGTACAGTGTGCAGAAGCTCTTGCTACTCTTCTAAAAAGATGTAGCTTGCGTTGCATCCAGTATGGTCCTGCTGGTGCTTGAAGGTACACAAAGGGCCACAGTCCATGAATACTCTACCCACATTCCTCTCCCCACAAGTAGAAAGTATTCCTTAGCACACCCATGCAGCAGGGTACCTCCTAGTACTTTTTTGAGTACTAGCAGCTAACTTCTGTTACCACTCCAGAGCTCCAACTGGCCTAGATTGTGGTTAGGTTGCTGGCCCTGCAAAGCACATGCTGAAATGGAACTTATACTGTTTCTTTTTGGAGCAGCAGTCAGGTGTGTCCACCGTGTATTTCTCTCCCACCTGCCTTAAGCTGTCCTGCTCTGTGCTGTCGTCAATGCTTTCCTCCCTATCTCAGGCAAGAAAGAACAGGATTTAGTTCTATATTTTCTTTTCCAAAATAGTCTCTTTTCTCTTTGTTTTTCTGCACAGTCTTTCACAGGCACCAGAGTAGTAGCCACAGAAGATCAAGCCGTCTGGGACTATTGTAGGAATGTTTGCATGTCAGTGCTGAATATTGGCTTGAGCCTCCCAGCACCAGTTTGGTCTGACAATACAGTGATGTGCTGCTTCAAAACTGAAGTACCATTCCTTGTTCCATTGCTGCTCCTCATTTCCATCATCCTGAAAAAGTCTGACGCACATAGACTTAAACTGATCTTCCAGGATCTCTTGATCTAATACACTATTGAATCAAACACTGTTGCCAAAAGCATACAGATCTCAAGAGAGGCCAGTTCTTGCTGAGCTTTCTCTGATTCCTATACCCTCCAGTAGTTCAATTTCAGTGAGGGTTATATTCTTAATTTACTTATTTCTTGTTTCTTTCACTCCCTACTATTATTTCTCAACCTGTCTAGTTTGGCTGAGTTATTGGAGAAGGCTGGGTGTTCAGAACACTAAAGCTTTGTATATTAGCCAGATTCACCACATTAGTGTTAGTGCAGGGGTGGGCAAACTTTTTGGCCCGAGGGCCACATCTGGATATAGAAATTGTATGGTGGACCATGAATGCGCACAAAATTGGGGTGGGAGATGCGGGTTCTGGGGTGGGACCAGAAATGAGGAGTTCAGGGTGCAGGAGGGGGCTGGGGCAGGGCGCGGGGGGGTGTGAGGGCTCCAGCTGGAGGCGCGGGGCTCTGGAGTGGGGGTGGGGATGAGGGATTTGGGGTGTAGGAGGGTGCTCCAGGCTGGGATCAAGGGGTTTGGAGAGCAGGAGGGGGATCAGGGCTGGGGCAGGAGGTTGGGGCGTGGGGGGTGACTCAGGGGTGCAGGCTCCGGGTGGCGCTTACCTCAGTGGCTCTTGGAAGCAGCAGCATGTCCCCCCCTCTGGCTCCTACTCGGAGGTGCAGCCAGACAGCTCAGCGCACTGCCCCATCCACAGGCACCACCCCTGAAGCTCCCATTGGCCATGGTTTCCAGCCAATAGGAGCTGCAGGGGCGGCGCTTGGGGTGGGGGTAGCATGTGGAGCGGAGCCCCCTGGCTGCCCCTATGCGTAGGAGCCAGAGGGGGAACATGCCGCTGCTTCTGGGAGCTGCACGGAGTAGCCCGCAACCCTGCTCCCCAGCTGGAGCGGGGCAAGCCCCAGACCCCGCTCCCCAGCGGGAGTTTGAGGGCGGGATTAAAACGGCTGATGGGCCACGTCCGGCCCATAGTTTGCCCACCTGTGTTAGTGCTGTTGTAAGTGATTGCAAACTAGCGTCTCCAAATCCCCCTTTAGATTATAATAGATAATGGACTACACTGAGACTGTAAACTTCACATTGTGTTTTTCAATAAAAAGTGACCCTTACTGAGAAGTTGTGGTTAGGTTATTAGTAAACAGTACATGTAAAATTATTAAGTACTATCTCATTAAATAGTGTACATATACATTACTACCAGCACTCCTGCAATAAGAGTTATACGCCACTGAAGTTACTAAAGTGAAGTAATTCATCTTAAACAATACACTCAATAGCAGTATTTCATTAAAAAGTTTTATAATATAGACACTTTTCATAAGCTTTCTATCAACATAGGCCCAGTAGTATTTGTTCCAGTTTCCAACCTTCCTTCCAACAAATGTAATTCTATTTAGGGTATTAAACTAATATAATTCTCAATAAAACTGCACACCCATTCTTACCATTATTTGCTGATCTGTCAGTTTACCAGTATTTATTTTCCTAATAATTCCTACTTAATTACCATCTGGTAGCTTACCTAAGTAGGTGATCTTTGCAAAGCATTTGGGGAATTATACCATAAGATGACACAAATTGTCAGAAAGACAAACTTGTATTGTACCTGTTTCTTTGATTTCTGCCATGAACTTCATTAACCATATTTTCTTTTACAGTGAATGTAGTGGTTTTAACAGTGGGCTTAAATATGAATTGCTTAGTATGGGTTAGTGGTTAATAGTCTGTCTGCACTAGCATGCCGCAGACCCAGGTTCAATTTCAAGTTATTGTCTTCTGATCTCAGGGCTGACAGAAAATAGGAGAACTTTGATTGACCCGCACAAGAGGTTGTATAGCTTATCAGTATCATATTCACCAACTTCTGCCAGTGCCTTTTAAATAAACTTGTTTGTATATATTGGAATATTTTTTGCTTCCTGACAGGCTGCATGGGAGAGCTGGTCTCTTTCTGAAGGACTGTTAGGGGGGCAGCTACCACCTCTGTTTCTCTGCAGCATCCCCAGTTAGCAGACTACCTCAGATTTGTCAGCAGAGAGTTCTGGCTTTACGAACCACCGCTGGACCATCAGATCAGGTGTCATAGCAAAGAGGCTGAGGGCCTACCCTGAAGTTGGGGGACATTCCTAGAAGCTTGGCGAGACATTTCTAGTGGGGTAGAGGACACAGATGTAGAAACATATGGATCTCTAGACTCCTCCTTGGCATTCTCCCCTGTTTCTGTGCAGAGCTTCTTTCTCTTTCCCATACCACTCTCTTACCCTCAGAACCCTGGATGTCTCCAGTGTCCGCCTGCCTCCCAAATTATCAGTGATTCACCTGCTCATCACTCCAAGCTCCTATTGTAGAATCCCTTTCTTCCCATTCTCCCTGTCCCCACCACACTCCCCATATCTTCCTTTCCTGCCCCCCTTAAGTTTGTGCTTTCCTTTTTGGGCTTCTGTGGCACAGTGTTTGTGAAGATACTTTATTGAATCTGGTGCTAAATAAAGAGTTACTGAGGATGCCAGGCTGACCATTAAGTATTAGAATTTTTTCAGAGGATTTTAAGTAGAATTAGTAGCAGGTCTACAAAATACTTTAAATTGTGTCTATATAAATAAAATTTATATAAATGCTTACTCTGTTTTACTTTGTTATTTTGGATGAAAATAATAGGATTTGTTGGGGAATTTTTGTGACCTCGTGCTGGCATTTGTGAATAACTAAGCATTTTCAACAGACACAATAGGATTCATTTTCAATGGCCTCTACCCAGCTTCCAGATGTGCATGTTAGATTGTTCAGTGGGTATATACAAGTGTTGGTATACTCATAGGCAATTGCACATGCAAAAGTGCAGGTGCACCTAAGTATAAGTGCAGTTTTGCATGTGCGCAAGTGGAGATCAAGGGCTAAAAATCTGGCTCAGTAAAATTTAAGATCCTCTGTTAGGGCCAGATTGCTCCACCATTACTCACAGTAAGTAGCACCTTAATCCTTGAATAGCTCATTAAAATCAATAGGATTGTTTTGAGAAGGAAGGTACTATTCAGCAGGAGTAAAGGTGGAACAATCTAGCTGATAATTATATATTACTATTTTTCTTGTGCAGAATGTGGCAAGACAGAAGTTTTCTATTGATCGGTTATCATTTCGTGTTCCTCCCTGTTTACATCAAGATGAGAATTACCATCATACTGGAGTCTTTGCTGATGATAAGTACAGGAGGCCATGGAAAAGAGGTGTTCTATTTATTTTTAATTTTCTATTCAGATTCATTTTGAACCTAGTGAAAAACTGGTAGCTGGGATACAAGAACTGACGATCCTGGTTGCAACAGTTACTTCCAGTATGCTAACTCACACCAGCTGTGAAGATAATATGCATACACTGCTGAAGTAACAAGTAAATGGACATTTCTTATTAAGTGTGTGTGTGTGTGTGTGTGTGTGTGTGTGTGTGTGTGTATATATATATATATATATATAATATATAAGATATACACACACACACCTCTACCTCGATATAACGTGACCCGATATAACACGAATTCGGATATAACGCGGTAAAGCAGTGCTCGGAGGGGGGCTGCACACTCCAGTGGATCAAAGCAAGTTCAATATAACGCAGTTTCACCTATAACGGGGTAAGATTTTTTGGCTCCCAAGGACAGCGTTATATCGAGGTAGAGGTGTGTGTGTGTGTGTGTGTGTGTGTGTGTGTGTGTGTGTATATATGTATATATATACATACACCATAGGTGAGCATATTGTTTTACAAACTTCTAAGAAGCTCTGAGGAACTTAAAATTTAATTAGGCAGATACTGCATAACCGATAAGGATCAGGTACAAGTGGGACACAGACATTTCTGAAAAGGAGAGTAGTGATAGAAGATAAAGTGAAGAAAAAGTTTTGTGGAGAGATTTGAAGGGTGGTACAGAGGTTTGGTGCACACAAAGAAGGAGACTGTTCCAAGCACAGAGGTAGATAATATGAAAGTGTTTATAATTTCATATTTATTTCAAGTTAACTTCCTCTTACAGTCCCTCAAGGGAGACTGAGGCCTGGTCTACACTAACGCTGTAAGTTGATCTAAGTTTTGCTAGTTAAGTTACATAAGTAATGTAACTTAAGTCGAAGTATCTTAGATCGACTTACAGCGGTGTCCATGCTGTGCTATGTTGACGGGAGACACTCTGCTAGCGACATAGTTTCTGTCTCTCATTGAGGTGGATTACAGATATTGACAGGAGAGTGCTCTCCCATTGACTTAGCATGTCTTCACCAGGTCCGCTAAATCGATGCTGCTGCGTCGATCACAGCAGTGACAAGTTAGCTGTGTAGTATAGACATGGCCTGAGAGCATTGCTTCTTCACTGCCTACTAGCTACAATATTGCTGGGCTCTGAAGGGGCTTGGCTTACTTGTAAAAATTAAACTAATTTTAACATGACTTTTCTCTGAACTATTTATATTTGTTTCTCTGTTCTAGTTTCAGTTGTTTCCACACAAAAAATGATGGATATTTCAGTCCTGGATCAATGGAAGCAAAGTTTATATGTAGAGGATTTCCTGGAGAAGTCTGTACCCTTTATTTACAATCAAAATTAATTTTCTTGATGCTCATCTGAATAACGCCTGAATCGTAAATTAATAATTATAATAAGAGTATAGAAAGGTTTTGTTAATAGTACAGAGTATCTGTGGCTTAATTAACAAACATCTTGCAGTTTACTTTTATTTACCTGAGACTTTTGGTAAACCTTGCACTGCATTTACATGGAGCATTTTCTGCTTCCTACTTAACTTGAAAAAATAATGGACTAATGAGCTCTAAAGTATACCTCCTGCCATTCAGCTAAGCCCTTGAAATCTGTTCATGACCATAAAAGGGAAAAGTCAGGATTTGTGGGGTTTTTTTTTTTTTTTTAAGAGTCAGCTACAGCTCAGAAAACTGGAATGAGCCTATTCAGAAAAAGGCTTTTTGTAAATCTTTAAAAATATGTCAGGGGGTGGTGGTAGAGCTCAACTTGCATTTTAGAGATATGTACAAAAATTATTCTACTAGTCAAGAAATAGCAATAAAAATGTCTGGCATAGCAAATCAGATATGAAAAACATGTTCTTTGAAAAAAGAGTTCCTTTTTTGGTAACGTGGCCTTTTTAGTTTGCATAGGATTTGAAAGGGAAAGTATGTTTTGTAATAAACAGATAAATGGTGCCTCGTTCTGCTCTCACAGCATTGTAAATTTGAAATGACTCCATTGAAGCCAGCTGGCTGGAGAATCTTGCCCGCATGCTCGGGGTTCTGCTGATTGCCATATTTGGGGTCGGGAAGGAATTTTCCTCCAGGGTAGATTGGCAGAGGCCCTGGAGGTTTTTCGCCTTCCTCCGCAGCATGGGGCAGGGGTCGCTTGCTGGAGGATTCTCTGCGACTTGAAGTCTTTAAATCATGATTTGGGGACTACAACAGCTGAGTCAAGAGAGAGAATTATTCCAGGAGTGGGTGGGTCAGATTTTGTGGCCTGCATCATGCGGGAGGTCAGACTAGATGATCATAATGGTCCCTTCTGACCTTAAAGTCTATGAGTCACGCCAATGTAAAATGGTTTAAGTTTGGCAAAGCTATAAGCAACTGATAATAGGGTCATATAATGGGACGTGTCAAGCAACCTTAACTTTAGGTGCCACTACCTGTACCACCTATAATAAAGGGTCCTGGCAAACTTAAAATCACAGTTCTGCCTGATTATGAGTTACTGAACATTGTTATGAGTAATGTTTAAGATTACTGTAATTAAAGAGTTAGAGGGAAAAGTATATTTCACTTTTTCAGTTTGTTTACTTTGGGTACTTGAGTACACTTCGTATATAGTCAGCATCCCTGTTTCCACTGTATAGCTAGTTAATCAATTTACAGTACTTTGTTCATTGTGTGGGGTCTTTTGCACAGTAACAGGAGAGAGGAAAACAATTAAAAAACATAGGAAAATGTGCTTGTAAAATTGGTAGGGGAACATAGGAGCAGATGTAATACTTGAATTTACTTTAAATTAAGTCACTGGGAATTTTCCTAAGTGATGACTTCAGAGCTGGTATATAATTATTTAGCCAGAATGTTGTTTTCAATTGATACTTTGCACATATATTTTTTATTTAGTTAGTTAGTTAGTTTGTATGTTTATTATTTAATAAGGTCTTGGTATTGCTTTTAGCAACATTTAATTATTATTTATAATTTCCACTTAGTGCATTTGTAGCAGTGTCTGACAGTACTTTAAAAAGGTTTATTGACTCACCTACTGTATGAATAGAGGTGGAATAAAAGAATGTACGCTGCTCTGTAGGGTACATTCAACTAAAGTGCCTTGGAGAAAACAGGCATGTTTTGAAGATCTGGTTGCATATGTTAATTCAGTTTCTAAATCATAATACAGTTACCTTGGACAACTGTAAGTAACTGTATTATGACAAACTGGAGAAATAGTCTGAAGAAAATAGGATGAAATTCAATAAGAACAAATGCAAATTACTCCACTTAAGAAGGAACAGTTGCACACATACAAAATGGGAAATGACTGTATAGGAAGGAGTACTACAGAAAGGAATCTGGGGGTCATAGTGGGTCATAAGCCAAATATGAGTGAACAGTGTAACATTGTTGCAAAGAAAAAGCCCAAAACCAAACATCCTTCTGGGATGTATTAGCAGGAGTATTGTAAGCAAGACATGAGAAGTAATTTTTCCGCTCTACTCCGCACTGATTAGGCCTCAACTGAAGTATTGTGTCCAGTTCTGGGCACAACATTTCAGGAAAGATGTGGACAAATTGGAGAATGTCCAGAGAAGAGCAACAAAAATGATTAAAGGTCTAGAAAACATGACCTATAAGGAAAGATTTTAAAAATTGGGTTTGTTTAGTCTGAAACGAAAAGATTGAGGGGGAACATGATAACAGTTACAAGGAGGAGGGAGAAAAATTGTTCTCTTTAACCTCTGAGGATAGGACAAGAAGCAATGGGCTTAAATTGCAGCCATGGCAGTTTAGGTTGGGCATTAGGAATATAATTCCTAACTGTCAGGGTGGTTAAGTACTGAATAAATTGCCTAGGGAGGTTGTAGAATCTCTGTCATTGGAGACTTTTAAGAGCAGGTTAGACAACACCTGTCAGGGATGGTCTGGATAATACTTAGTCCTGCCAAGTGTGCAGAGGACTGGACTAGATGACCTCTTGAGGTCCCTTCCAGTCCTATTATTCTATGATTCTGTGATTCAGATACACCCCTTGAGAAGCCTTCTTAATTATAACCAAACAGTAAAAAATTTGTAAGATTCTGGAATGAGGAAACATCCATATGTATTATCAGCTGTTTATTGCTATGGCATTCTCAGAATCCTCAAGTTGATTGAGAATAACTGTATTCCTGCCTAAACTTCTGCAATTTGATAGGTGGTTCATGTCTGCTCAAAAGTGAGCAAGATGGAAACATAAATTAGGGAATGAATTTATTTATTGATATCCCATTTACAGGAAAGAAAATATGCTTAATCGGTATTGTTAAGATAGCCTATTGTCACCTGGTTAAGAATTTCTATATATTTTTAACATCTGCATGAAGCAATGCTAGAAGCTGCTTTGAGTCAACAGGTTTATACTCTTTATCTTTTGGCAGATATATATATATATATGTTAGGCATCAGGATAGATACGATTGTTTCTAGAGGTTGACTTTATTTCCTTTGCCTCCTAGTTAATTTAAGAGTGTGTGCTGGCTTGCTGCTGACACCACTGCTGATAAGCCAACAATTTATTTAGAGATGCAAGTAAATTTAAGTTGAGACATACAATATCAAAAATGGGAAAGGACCAGGTGAGGGCAACAAAAATAAGAGGCATGGTGTGGGAGGAAGCTCCCTTTTGAGGGGATACTAAAAAGACTCACCCAGATTTTTAAAGGTATTTGGGCATTGCTGTGCTCAGCTTTACAATGCCTAACTGATTTAGGAGCCGGTCTTATTTTCAAAAGGGTTTTAGGCACTCAGGAGTATAAATCCCATTGACTGTCAATGGGATTTTCGCTTCTAGATGCCTAACGCCCATTTCCAAATTATATTTAGGCTCCTAAATCAGTTAGGCATTGCAACACTGAGCACAGCAATGCCCAAATACCTTTTAAAATCTGGGCCTAGGTGACTAAGTTGTCTAAGTCCCTATTCCAAAAGTGTCTGAAGCACTTAAGACTATAAGTTTTATTGAAAGACATAGGATCCTAAGTGTCTAAATCATCTTTGAAAGTGGGACTTAGCCATCTAAGTCACTTAGGCCTTGCATTGCTCAGCAGAGCAACACCTAAATATCTTCAAAAATCCAGATCTAAGGGCCTGGATCTCCCCTCACATTGGGGCAAATCAGTTGTAAATAGCCTGAAGTCAGTGGAGTTAGTCTAGTGTATAACAGCTGTAAATGACATGAAAATCAGGCCCTATAATTGTTTAGTTTGGAAAAAAAAGTAAAGCCAGAGGAGAGATGATAAATAGAAGTGCTATAGAGAAGGCCAGCTGTGCACTCCTTTTTACCTTTCACTGCAATATTAGAACAAGTACTAAAGGAAATTAAAAAGCAGATTTGGACTCCTGTTGAAACACTTCTTTTCTTGAAGAAGAGAAGCTTTTGGTTTCTGGATCCAAGAAATCGGAAGCAGTTTCCAAGGACTAACTCTGAACACAATACCTTGATATCATAGTTAAGAGTCCTCCTGACCCAAACAGCCTCAGGAAGGGGGGAAAAAAATCCCAGAACTACATTACCCAGATTGATTGCTGTGTGGGAACCTGATCCAGTGTCTGGTCAGCAGCTGCTGGATCAGGCATTTGGTACACAAAGTGAAAAAGGTGCGAGGAGATATAGCTGCTGTGCTCCCACTGCCTGAGAGTTTTCTGAAGTATTGTGCTTTTCTATAGGACCATGTGACTTCTGATTCACAAACAACTCAATCTTCAACTTCTGGTAGCAACTGACTGACATGTCGAGTTACCCCAGCCTTGATAGAGTTGTTGAAAATGGACCAGTCTCAGAAGAAGCTTGAGAACCATATGATAGAGCAAACCTTTTTGGTGATAAAGCAAACCTCTAGTCTAATGAAGGCTAAAGAGATGAAAGCTATCTTTCATGGTTTTGGATCTGCCATATACCTTCCACCTCCTCCCCCCCATAGAGGAAGCAAGTGAATAACACTTGCAAAGTATCCAGCCTTTACAGCACAGACAATTCAGAGATCATGAGCACCACAGAGAGTAGACTATTAAAAAAAAAAAAAATAAGGATGGTATAGCTTGGGGAAATTGGGGAGGCCCAAACTCTTCCTGGGATGATGTAACTACTGCTCTCTAATCAGGGCTGCAGCTATGCAGTTACAAGGAAAGTATGGTGTTCAAGTGCCAATGCTACTAAGGTGCTGAGAACTTGCAGTTGTCACTGAAGTCAATGGAAACTGCTACTGTCTAGAAGCTCTGAAAATTTGGTAGTTTAGTTAGGTTCCAAAATACAGATTTAGGTGCCTAATTTTAGACACGCAGATTTGAAAAGTTTAACCTGAAGTATTCAGTTATCCTTTTCAGTTTGGATTGTTGTATGTATTTCTAAAGAAAAATTTATAGCATTTGAAAATGTACAGAGAAGAAAGGTAATTCTGGAATGACTAGTGATTAAAACCGTTCTGCTTTAGAATGAATACTTTCAGTTCTAAGGCTAGTTTAACACACAAAAAGCAATGCAAACTGTATCCTGCCTCTTACCAAGACAAGAGAATCAGCTATAATCCATTGATCATCTCTACTTCACAGTGAGTGATAATTCTTATGAGGTTTTAGTGACCCCATGCCCCTCACTTGGTAACATGTGCTGCTACCAGCCAAACCATTGTACAGACCAATAAACACAAATTGAAAAAGAAATAATCAGAAAATAAACTCTTAAAGCACTTTTTATACAAAGGCAGGGCAGTTGAGGTAACAGCAGTGAGTGATTTAAGAATCAATTAGATGCCGTGTCAGGGGAAATTAAATACTAAGTAGGGAGAAGCCTTATCAGACCAAATGGCCTTTACTTTTCACCAAAAATATTATGTACAGCAACTGTTTATACTTTTGCATTAATTATTTATGCAGCCCTGATAAAGCTGAGGAAATCGGTGCCTGTATTAGTCTTCAAATTTGAAGTGTTTCTGACAGTTTCACTTCTTCTAATTTTTAATAAATCTTGATTTGGCCTAGATACCACTGGAAAGATTAATTGGTATCACAATGGTGAGTTATAATTAAGAACAGAGGATCAACTTGTGATTTACGTGCTTTGCAAAGTTGTTTAGTGTAAGTAACAAACAAGGGTGACCTAAATCATTTTGGTATTTTAAGATAGCACCCTGTACAGAGCAAAAGATTACATGCAGCAGTAACACCGAACATCCCACACAAGAGGCTATTTAGGAAACTAAGTAGTCATGGTATGAGAGGTAAAGTGCTGTCGTGGATTAGAAACTGGCTAATAGACAGAAAACAAGGACCAGGAATACATGTGAATTTTCAATATGGCAAAGGTTAACATTGTGTATCTAACGGCTGTCCTAGAATTGGTGTTATTTAGTATGTTTACTAACGAAGTGGAGACGTCAGTGAATAATGAGGTGAGTAAACTGGCAGATAACATCAAATTATTTCAGATTGTGAAAACTAAAGAATACTCAGCACAATGTCAGATACAATTTAATGTTGACAAATGCAAATAATGCACATTATAAGGAATAATTGAAATTACCCATTCACATTACTGGGGTTCTTACTTGTAGCTACTCAGAAGAGAGACTTGGGCATCAGCTCAGTGAAAATCTGTGTTCAGTGTGCTGCAGGAAGCAAAGATTAGGATTAGTAAGGAATGGGATGGAAGCTAATACTCAAAATGTTCTGATGCCTTTATGTAAAATAAGTGGTAGACCTGCTCCTGGAATATTGTTTGATTCTGGGCTAGGCTAACAGTAAAGAAGTATAGCTCAGGGATTTAAGCAACAATATGCTTATTTTACTGGACAGTTGTACTTGGTTTTTTTATCATAGTTCGGAACAGTAAATTGTCAAAGTATACCGCAGTATATACTGATATGTTCCCACCCACTCTAACCTAGAGAACAGTGACTAGATATTCAGCATCTTTACTTATAGTTGGGTCACTGCCTATTATTAAGGTTGCCCATAAGGTTTCCATTATAAGACCCTGATATCAGTTGCCTATAACTTTGCCAAACTTTGGCCACTGGATTTGAAATTTTCCTTCCTGGATGTCTTTTTATAAAGTTTCAGTTAAAATGGTTCAGCCATTTCTGAGGACAAGGTTGGAAAAATAAGTTCTTTTGCAATGTTAAAAACATTCAGGCAACCTTTTCTTTGAGAAGCTATAGTGCTTTGGCATGTGGTGGGGATATGCCTTTTACTGTTGCCAGGAATATCTGCTTAAATTTGGAAAAGTTATAAGCATTTGAAAAATCTGTTTGCATGTGTTCAATAATCTGAGACTTCTTTTAATTTAGTAGCTAAAATCTCTGAAGAGTACATCCTCAGTGAGCATGTTCCAGTCCCTCACAGCTCCTATTTGTGACTAAGGCCATGTCTACACTAGCTAGTTTACAGCGGCACAGTTGTACTGATGCAGCTATGCTGTTGTAAGATCATGTGTGTAGCTGCTCTATGCCGATGGGAGAGAGCTCTCCTGTTGACATAATAAAACCACCTCCACGAGCAGTGGTAGCTATGTCAGTGGGAGAAGCTCTTCCCCCCCCCCGCCCCAGCATAGAGCTGTGCATACTACCACTTATGTGGCAAAACTTATGTCAATCAGGGGTTTGGAGGTTTTTTTCACAGCCCTAAGCGACATAAGTTTTGCCAACATAATTGGTAGTGTAGACATGGCCTAAATCACATGCACCATTGTCACAGAATGACTGAGCATGCTACAGCCCAGCACTGCAGGGGTGAAGATAGACACTCTCTGTAATTGCTGCCCTCATCTGCTCTGGGCCAAGGAGTGGTTGGGCACCAGAACAGAGAGCAGGGAGTCTCTCTCTCTTGTGTGAACAGTGGGCAAGAGGAAGATACCTAATGCAAATGCAGAGGGGACAAGAGGTGGACTGGGAGGGGAGGGAAATGTGTAGATTGTGTCAAGAGGGGGGAAGACTGGGATTGGCTGGACAAGGAGACTGGGACTGGCAAATCGTGGTGGGCAGAAGAGACAGATCTTATGAGGAACCAGAATGTGGGAATAGAAGAGGGACTGGCTGGGCAAAGAAACTGGGACAAGGAGCCAGGGAGGGGATGGGATAGCGAGTGATATTGGATAAGTGGCCTAGAGAGAGAGACTAGATTGAGAACTGGTGAGGGGAGGGACGTAACAGATCAGACAAGAGGGAAGAAATGGGGCTGGCTTGCAAGGAACTGGGACTGAGAATTTGTGGGGATAGACTGGGACTTGGGTGGAAAGTCTGGAGGAGGAAACTAGGACTGACTAGGCTAGGGGCTTGGGACATGAAGCCTGAGAAGTAGAGACTGGGACTGGATCAGCAAGGAGAATGGGACTGGGAGGAGGAACCAAGGGTGGAGAAGAGACTACTTTGACAGGGACAGATTTCAGTGGGGCAGATGGAGTCAAGCTTGGGGAAAACAGGCAGAAGGTCTGTGTCCACAAGAGAGCAGTCCCCTCCAGAGCCTGGAATGGAACTCAAGATTTCTTTTTCTCACCATTCCTTTGTTGCCAGTAAATATCTTCGAACCCCACTGTCAAACTCTGTGTCTCTTCGTCCTATAGTGCTGGTCTACAGAAGGATGGCAACCCACTAATGCTATCAGTTACTTTATTAGTTCAAGTGGCACTGGTCTGTGCAGTGGATCTAAAAGTTCCAACCCTGCTGATGAACTGCAAGGGTGTCAATAGGGTGCCACATGATGGAATTTCTGTTTTTTCAGTTTGATTATTAAAAAATCCTTGGAAATTACACAAAACCTATATTTAAACATTATTAAGTTTGCAAAGTCAAGCACGCAAAAGTTAGGAAATACCAGGTTTAAGGTTGCCTATACAACCTTAATTTGGCCCCCTTGTGTATATGTACTGTCTTTAATTACATAATCCCATACTATTTTTCCTCAGAACCCCTACCCCATTGAGTGCACAGGATGGATCTATTCTGGGAAGGAATCAGGATTATGTAGTGAAGGAGGACGTTGTCTATATGACCCTTGCCTAATTTGTTGCCGAAGTTGGAAGGTGTGAGTGAATGAGGGATGGGATTTCAGGAAGAGAAAGGACAGTGTCATGGTTAAGGTAGTTGAATGCTCTCCTGAGGAAATGGATTCTATTTCTGCCTCTGCCACCAAGTTCCTGTTTGATGCTAGGCAAGTCACTTAAACCAAATTTTTCAAAGGTAGTTAACAATTCTGTCCCTTGTTTTCTGGGTGCCCAACTTGAGACCCTTAGTCTGATTTGCAGGCTTACAGTTGCAAGTGAAGTGCAGAGGAAATGTGCTTTGAATATATAAAGTGCTATGTAATGCTAAGTATGCTGAAAAATCATGTTCTAAGCATCTCAAATTGTGCACTCAAAATTATTATAAACTTTTTACCTTAATCTTTCTGTGTCTTAGCTCCCCCTCTGTAAAAAGGTGAAATACCACTCCCTCACCTCACAGGGATGTTGTGAAGGTAAATTAACTAAAGTTTGTGAAGCACTCGGATACTATAGCGATGAGCACCATAGAAGAACCCAAGAGGAAATGAATTATTCTGTATTCAGAGCAGGGTTTGAACAGTGTACAGTATATAAGGCTTCGGGCTGCCCATTGAACAATGAGGATAAAACAAAATATTAAATAGCTTTTCATGAATTGAGCACCGTCCGTCCTGTGCACTGTATGAGGCAGCAGTACTGTGGGGAAAAAATAGCTTGTGATCATGTAATTAAAAACTGTATCATAATGTATACATAGTGGGCATAAATTAAAGTTGTGCGGGCAACCTTAATTCTGGCATTTCCTAACTTTAGAATGCTTGATTTTGCCACTGTAATGTATTTTAAACAAAGTTTTTTGTGTGTAATATGTGTAGATATTATTGAGAACTGTAACCTGTCTGTTTTCCCTAAGGTGAATTCTTTTTAATTTAAAATAAAAAGATCTTAAATTACTAATTCCAGAGGTGAGGTTGCAATAGTGTACGTTAAATTGGATTGTTGCTTGCAATAGTAAAGTATTAAATTGTTAAGATACTTGTCTATCTTAGGAATTTCAAAGGCACCATATTCAAGCACTGCATGAACTAAAATGCATTATGGATACTGCTGATACTATTTGGGAAACTTGTAATTAATGATTAGTAAAGACATGCTGGAATGGATTTCGAAGTATCAACAATTGAGAACAAAACACTTGAGTAAATATTTTTCATTTGTGACTAATTTAAAATTCTTTTTTGGGTAAAATTTTCAAAAATATCTGAGTGACTGTGATGCCTAAATCCCATTGACGTCCAATGAGACTTAGGCTCCTAAGAGCCTAACTCACTTTTTACAATGGGACTTAGGATCCTAAGTCTCTTAGGTCCTTTGGGAAAATTTTCCATATTATTAGGAACTAAATAAATTCATAAATAATAATAGTAGTTTATATAGTGCTTTTTATCTTCAAAGCACAAACTACAGTAATAAATGATAAGGTTACCTACATAGAACAGGCTATTTTTAAAGGCAAAATATTTACCACTTTTCCAATCTGGCCTTACTGAAGGCTCAATTCTATAAGGCGCTGAGCATGCTAGCCTCAATCCAGAAAGTACTTAAGCATATGCTGAACAGTAAATACGTGAGTAGTCCTATTGACTACATTGGGATTACTTACATGCTTACAGTTCAACATGTGCTTTGCTAGTTTAAGACTAGAGTGCACAGCATCTTGAGGGTTCAAACCCGAAGTGGTGTTCTAGTCCAGTGTATTTCAATGGGGTTTAAAGGTATGTCCTTTCTCACTCCAAATGATCCTATTTATTGCTTTCTTCTACAGTATTACACAGAAATAAAGCTTTGTTAAAATTTATGATTAAAAAGAAATAGATCTAATGCATTTTTCTCTCCTAATTAGTTTGCTCTTGACTGATTCTATTTTAATAGTGGTTTCTGCTGAGATGTACTTTGATCAGGGCTGTGCACATTTGATAAACTCCATGGAATGCAGCTTTGATTTTTTTTTTTTCTTTGGCAGACTATTTTGAATATAATTCAAGATTTCCAATTTGTTTCATATAGAATTTAATCTCGGCAAAAGCCCCTAATCATATTTGCATGTAAATTTAGGGTGAAATTGAGCACTTGGTGCAACTGTGCTGAGGTCCACGGTGTTGCACCTGTTTACATTATGTTTGAACTCGGCCCTAGCATCATTGCATTGTCCTTACTTGGGACACCAAATTGCCTGGTAGTGTGTTAGTAATATGTGTTATTTTCTCTAGTATAGAAAATTGAAAGATATAAAAGTATATAGTAAAGATGTCGTCTTTCTCGCTTCTTTCTTATATTTCTAGCTAAATCTGAGGTACCACACACTGAAATTCAGTGATAGTGAGGTCTCATGTGAACACTTCCATTCTTGAATCAAATTCAGACCTGTTGTAAGTACAGGTAGATGTAATTCAGTTCAATGCACCGATTTATGGAATCATAGAAAATGTAGGACTGGAAGGGACCTCAAGAGGTCATCGCCTTCACTGAGGCAGGGCCAAGTAAACCTAGACTATCCCTGATGGGTATTCATTTAACCTGTTCTTAAAATTTCAAGTGATGGGATTTCCACAACCTTCCTTGGTAAACTATTCCAGTATTTAACGACCTTTATAGTTAGAAAGATTTTTCTAATATCTAATCTAGATCTCCCTTGCTGTCAACTAAGCTGATTATTCCTTGTTCTACCTTCAGTCGACATGGAGAAGAATTGATCCCTGTCCTCTTTATAACAGCCCTTAACGTATTGGAAGACTGTTATCAGGTCCCCCCTCAGTCTGCTTTTTTCAAGACTACACATGCCCCATTAGTTTAATTTCACAAGTCAGGTTTTCTAATCTTATCATTTTTGTTGCTGTCCTATGGAATCCCTCCAGTTTGTCCACATCATTCTTAAAACATGGCACTCAGAACTGGACACAATAATCAAATCTGAATTTAGCCTTCCTATATATATTTTTGGTCACAGACCAGGCATAATTAGATTGTCTAATCATAATATAAGTCCACTGTATCATTGCCAATCTTTGTCAGACAATCATTTTCAATGTTGAAAGAGATATTGTTATAAAAACATAAGTTATTTTATAATGGGGTTTAATAGATTGAGGAATCACGACAGTATGCCATAACTTTATATTACATAGTGTTCTTGCAAAGAGCTGCGTAAGCATCAGAATGCATTGAAAAAACTCACTTTCTGGATTTTAGGAAACCAATTTCATGCACGGAATTCCATATTAATAATGAACGAATAGAAGTTGTTCCAAGTTCAAATCCCTACTCACAGACTGACACAGAAGAAGCCAATTTACTTATGAAGAATGACTACAAAGAAGAATTCACCCAAGTTATTTGTGTTAAGCCTGACTACGTCCCAGTACTTAAAGCACAAGATCAAGGTAACTAATCAATTTTACTAATTTCCCTTATAGTGATTCATTCATAGTTTTTCATCTGTAGGTCACTGGTTTGAAAACAGATCAAGGCCCTGCTTCTGCAAACACGTTCATTTGCTTAACCTTTCACATGGGTCCCTTTCACTCAAATTTCACTCCAATATGCTTGCAGGATTAGAACAATCGTATGCCGTGACTGAAAGATAATGCCACTGTTTGTTGACCTGTATGAAAGGAGTTGGTAGTCACATTCCCAGCTCAATTCTTAGTGAACTGGTATCCACTTAACAGAAACCACTATAAAGTTCACATTTGCTGAGGCTGCCAATTATTCAAGAACTGAATGGCCGATGGATAACAAACTACTTTACAATCTTAAGTGGTGGTCCCCAAATCAGGCAGACTCGTGTTGGAATCAGGAAGCATGCACTGACATTATCTATGTTGTACTTGCTTGTTGGGGGGTTGATGATGTGCTCTGGGATAGCAGTACTGCCTAATGGCAATATTCCAAAGTGTAACACCTCACAACAAGATTCCAAGGGGCGAGTTCCCTGGAAGTTACGGTTTAGGACCACAGTTTAGGTCCAAAGGTTGTCTTGCCTAGTGGCTATAATTTTGGGTAGTGTCACCCTCTGGTGGGAGTGTGTGTGGGGGGGGGGGGGGAGATAGGAAACCCGGGCCCACACTACCCCACCAGGTTCTGATCCAGGGCCCTTTGAAGCAGTAGTCCTTGTACATGGACTAGGGCCTGATACCCATAAGTGCGCTCCCTGGGTCACTTCCTACCCCTTGTTCCAGTCCCTCCGATGTCCCTACTGTGTTCAGCTCTGATCCATGTCCTGAATCTCCTCTGGTGGCAATGGTGAGTCCTCACCTTCAGCTACCACAGTCAACAGGCTTCCAGTGGCTTGGCTATGAAGCTCGATCCCAGTAGCTTGGAGTCCTGATGGCTTCCTGGTGGTAGGCTGCTGCACCCCACTGCTGTCCTCCACAGTCAGCCCGAACTGAGTTGTGCTGCTCTCTTTTGAATGCTCCGGCCATTGGGAGCATGCCCAGCAGAGGCACAGGGGGGTAGCTACCTGTGTCCAGAGAAGCTCCTTAACCCTCACCTTGCTGGTGCGGGGTTGCCAACCCTCCAAGATTGTCTTGGAGCCTCCAGGAATTAAAGATTAATTTTTAATTAAAGATTAATCTTTATGTCATATGATGAAACCTCCAGGAATACATCGAACCAAAACTGGCAACCCTAGGTTGATACACTGTGTTGCAGTGCTCTTGAATAAAAAGAAGACTGTTATTATGGCCCCAGTCCAGCAAAGCATTTAAACACATGAGTAGCCCTTTTGAGTTCAGTGGGACTACTCATGTGGTCAAAATTACTCATGTAATTCAGTGGTTTGTTAATCTGGGGCTCCAGGCTGTTACCTTATTATCTGCATTAAAGTGACTTTTTAAAAAATAAACAATTTAGGCCAACCAGTCATTTAAAACATATTTATAGAGCACTCAAATGCAGTATTAAAATATTACCTGCATACTAACATAATACTGTGTATGCACACCTCAAACTAATGAGTATGATGTGTTTCCAGAATATGATCACTCCATTAATACAGGAACTCATTCTGCTAGGCACTTTACAAACTGGGCAGTTCATTTTAGAGCAAGAGAAGCTTCTCACACTGCTGCTCAGCTGTTCTAGTCTGCCACAAGTAACTTCTGCGTTGGCAGAAGACATTCTTCTGTCCCTTCAAGGTGGTCATTGACTGGGTCAGTAGTGACTAGCAGTAGAAATGGTGACCTTTCCCCACTGCCTAACTATTGCATTCCTTCAATAAAAACAAAAAACATAAAAAAAAATTTCTTGATTCCATGGCCAAATTGGATTCAGACAACATAACTTTGACTGACTGATACTATGCAGGCCATTATTACTTGTAGCCAAAGAAACCAACAACAACAAAAATCTGAAATATAAGATCCTGAACTGTCACAATATCTTGATAACGGTAGTATCATGCCCTTTTTAGTGGGACTAAGTTATCTGGACAGTCCCTTGAAAAAAGCTCTTAAGGGTTGATTCAAATGGAACAACCTGCCTTCTCAGTCCAGCTCTTTCATCAGGAATTGAAAAAACCCTTCTACCAAAAGTATAGATGGGTTCTCAGTCCAGCAATCCAATTCTTCAGGCATTTTGATGTCCTGGAGTCAGTATGTGTTTTTCTAACACTGCAGAACCGAGGACAACACATTTCCTCCTTCAACAACTTAAGCAACAGATAAAGAAAATTTGCCATTAAACATTTCCCTTTCTCCTGCTGTATCAGACCATAGCATTCTAAGTGTTATACAAAAAAGTGGTATCTGACAGAAAAAACAAAGATTTTTCTCTTTTTTTTTTTTTTTCCCCCTATCTTCCATGCCAGGGAATGTATATTAAAAATAAAGAGAAATTTATTCAGACATAGGATCATAATCCCATTATGACACTCAAAACATCATCCAGGTATTTTATTCATGTAGTGCCTGCAATGATAGGTGGTTTCAGACCTTTTTGAGTTTATATAATATAAACAAGATTATGTACAGAATATATTCCTTGACTTATTTAAGAAATGTCTCAACAGATCAAGAATACTACATTTCCTTTCCAAGCTATGTCAAATTGTTCCCATAGCTTGCAGTTAAAGGGAAAACTGTATCTATTCATGTCCATGTCATTTGGCATATTATCTTTTGCTTCAGTGTTGTCCAAATTGATGAGGTCTTGTTAGCTCAAATGAAGAAAGAGAGCATTTAAATCTGCATTATTTGGATGACCTACTGTTGAAAATTTACTTAAAGGACCTTTCTCTCCACATAGTCCAGTAAATGTGCTAATGGGAATTCATAAACAGAAAAACCTCCTTGATATCATTTCCAGGTCTTGTCTAGCAGGGAGCTTACAATTAAAGACATCTCAACTGGTAATTCTCTAATTATTTTAATTTCTAAAAATCCAGGGCTTGATTCTCCACTCCAGTTTTACACAAGTGTAACTCCACCAAAGCCAATAGTGCTTCAGCAATGTAAAACAGGTGTAACTGAATGGAGAATGAGGCCCTCAATTTTTAATCCCTCTAATGTTCTGTTCAGGCAGCTGCCTCCCAATGTCTGCAGTTCAATTCTCGTTGGTATTGTGCACACAGATATCCAGACAGAAATATGGCATCCCTAAATACTTTAATTTTCTTCCTGAAATAATTGGGACTGACTTACTTAATTCTCTCATAGTGCCTGCTCCATAGCAGTCAGCAATGCCACAGCAGCCCTGAGTCACAAAATTCCCAGGAACGTCTCCACATTTCACAGTGTGAGCAACAGCTGGGAAATGGTGGCATATATAAAACTGCCAAAGAGGAACAAAGAGCACAAATATGAACAATAAAGCCACGAGAATCCCTTATTTCTGGAGAAGCAGAGCCTGTCTACCAGATGCATATCAAGATAAACCTGAAGGCTGACTGGCCCAGTTGCACATTGTGGAAAAAGGAATGGGAATTGATAGGTCTTGTTAGGGCCCCTTCAAAGTACTTAGGTTCTTTTGGAGTACAAGACAAAGGGGATGCCTACTGTACATTCTTCCTCCTCCCCCTCCACCCCCCTTCCACATTTTCTCCCTAAAGAAAGAGAAGGAGCAGGCAGTTTATTTTTCTGCTTTCCTACTGGGAGAAAGGTGGTTCACACAGTGCAATTCCTTCCCTGATAATACTGTGTCTTCTCATAAGTTTTCAGATCAGTGAGGCCCAGGGCCGGTGCAACCACTAGGCGGACTAGGCGGCTGCCTAGGGCGCCAAGTGGTTGGGGGCGCCAAAAAGCAGTGCCCCAAACATTTTTTTTTTTTTTTTAAACAGTGGAGCACAAGGCTGCCGCTGCTTCCCGGCTCCAGAGGGGCTGCCCGCGGCACAGCCAGTCCCTCCCCCCCGGCGGAGCAGCCAGCGGCGGAGCGGGGAAGGGGAGGGTGTAGCGCTAGCAGCTGCGCCTTCTTCCCCGCGCCGCGGGCCGAGCCAGGCTCCCCGCCGCCCCCAGAGCTCGCGGCGGCAGGAGGCTCGGGCGCGGGGGGGCTGGCTGCCTGTGCCACTGCTGAGAGCCCCAGGGGCGGCGGAGAGCCCGGCTCGGCCTGCGGCGTGGGGAAGAAGGTGCAGCTGCGCTCTGCTCTTCAGGGGGAGAAGCTGGGTGTCTACTTTGCCTGCAAGGTACCTAGCCAGGCTGTGGGGAGCTGCACGGGCCCACGGCACGCCAGGGGGTGGGCAGGTCAGTCCCTGGCCTGGGGAATGGGGTATGTGGGAACAACCTGGGCACCCCTCCCCCAGCCAGCGCCACCCTCTCCAACACCCACTGACCAGCTACCTTCTCCCCTGTGCACCCCCCGCCCCAACAACCCACCCTGTCCTGCCACTTTTGCCTCTGGGCAACCTCCCCCCGGCACCCCCCCCCCCCCCCCACATGGTCACCTTCACCCCTGCATCAACCTCGGGACACACACACACACACACACACACACACACACACACACACCCCCCCCCCCCCCCTCTCCCCCCCCCCCCCGCCCAAACCTCGGCACACACACACACACACACACACACACACACACACACACACCGCCCTCATCCTCCTGCTCACTCCTCCCTTGTGCAAACCCCTCCCTGCCACCTTCACCCCCCTGCAACCCCGGGCACAGACACACCCCTGCCTGCCAGCCCCTTGGAACAACCCCCTCCTGCCCACTTCTCCCTTGTGCAAACCCCTCCCTGCCCCTTCACCCCCTTGCAATGAGCCCCTTTTGCCTCTGTGCAATCTCTTCCCTGCCACTACACCCCTGCCCCCTCCATCTCTTGGCCACCTCCACCCCCTGCAACAATCCCATGCACCCCCCTCTCTGCCACCTTCACCCCCTGGAAGACCCCCATACAACCCCCCTCTTTGCAGCCCCCCCCATGCCCCTTGCTCTTTGTGAACATCTGGGCCCCTGGGGGGAACTTGGCCGTAGGAAGGTGGGGGCTGGACATCGGAGGGGGGGGCGCAAGGTGGAAGTTTCGCCTATGGCGCAAAATATCCTTGCACCGGCCCTGGTGAGGCCTCAACTTGTACAGTACAATGTGCCAAAATACCCCAAATATTATGTATAAGGGCTTCATTAAGTAATCTGAAATTATGATTAACATTATACTTATTGCTCCAGATTGCATCATAGTTTTTTGCATATCAACACAATCCAAAGCAGTTGCTAGAAGTTTACCACTTTGGGAAAGTGAAACAATCCGATCACTTAAACGGAGTTATGTCCCAGAGCCACACAGAGGACCCGGGTGGCTCTCGGTACAGCGTTGTACAAGATATCCAGATAATGTTTACTAGTAAAGATACCATTCCTATCAATAATGGAGGCATATTGTGGTTAATAGTTGAAAGTACACTAATCTTAATTCACCTGATAACATTAAAAGCACTTTAAAAAAAGTGCACACACACAAAATCAGATGCCTAAAGTTATGTTACATACCTCAGAAAACTTTGTCAAGGATATTTATTTCTGTTCAAGGTCTAATTTACTTGTGAATATTTGTATATATTATACACATTATAGGAGTTCAAAGAGAGGCTAACTCCTTGCTCTGTAGTTTGGTCATTAACTTTACAAGTTTTACATTACCTAGTTGTTACTTTGACACTTTAAACAACTTTAATAGAGCTAGATTTCCATAGATAACTGTCTCTGAAAGAGAAAAAGAAGAGTATGAAATTTGGACAATAAAAATGTTTAATTATATTTAACTGCAAATTAAAAATAATAATTTACAACTATACTTATACAAAAATGAATTGACAAGCCAAAGAGATTAAATTGTATTTTGATATGAGAGAGAATTGTAAATTATTCTGTATGTTGTTGAATCTTATACTGAATTAACAATTCAACATTGATTAATGTATACAAAGTAATTAAGACATGATTATGTCCTATAGCAAAACACATTCCTCAATTATTGCTGTTAAAGAAAGAAACATAAAAAGAAAACAATTTAATTATTAAGGAAAACTTCTTTTCTGACTCATTTTAATAAACTACCTTCCTGTACCCTTTTGAAATAGTTGAAAGGCATGCAAACTAATTCATCAATGGCTTCCTAGAGAGACTGCTAATGTTGGGAAGTAGTGCACAGTGCTCAGTGTGCAGTGCAATACCAGCTTGCATTCTCTGAGGCTTTAGATCTGTATAGAGAGAGCCAAAAAAAAAAGAGAAAATTACTGATAAGTAGAAGTAATTAGGAATTAATATTATGCTTCTAATGACATAGTTATTGTAATCTTGGTTTTAAAAGATGCATAGTGTCAAATTAATGAGAACCTGAGATGGAATTCTGAATGGCCTATTTGAATTTGTAATTCAAATAGAGTAAGGCCAAGATTTATTCCTCAAGAACTTATTTTATTAATGCAATATTCCTTCCAGGCCTGTTTGTGCATGTTAAATATTTATTATGGTTATCCTTCTGATTCTAATACTACAGTTCATTTACAAAGTTTTTTATTAATCATTTTTTATTTTGACAAGTATAAAAAATGTAGCAATGTGCATGTTTTGAAGACACTTGTTTAAAACAAACTTTTTCAACGTGAAGAATATAAAGCTTGGCATAGCAAATTACTCAAATATTTTAAAAATGTATGCACATTGACTTCTGAATTATTATTCATAGAATATCAGGGTTGGAAGGGATCTCAGGAGGTCATCTAGTCCAACCCCCTGCTCAAAGCATTGTTCATTCTGTAACAATGAATAAATATAAACAAAGTAAAACTTGGGAAGTCCTGTGACTCATTAAAAGATGTACAATTCTGTTGGCATAACTGGAGGGTGAGTGGAAGTGCTGAAAACAAAATTTGGGTCCGGTATTCCATTTTAGCATCACAGAATTGGCCCGATTCACCTTTCAGGACTTGTCTATAGTTGCTGCGCCACTGCAGCACTTAATGAAAATGCTACCTATGTCGATGGGTGAGCTTCTCCCATTGGCATAGGTAATGCACCTCCCCGAGAGGCGGTAGCTATATTGAGGGGAGAAGTCCACCCATCAACATAGCACTGTCTACACTGGGAGTTAGGTCAGTATAACTGTGATTTTCCACATCCCTGAACGATGTAGTTATTCCGACATAAGTTTGTAGTGTAAACCAGAGCTCACATATCTTTACATGTAGAAAGCCAATGATTTCAGTGGAATTTTTCCCAATTTATCTCTGTGTGAGATTAGAATCAGGTCCTGTTAGTTTAAAATGTTAATAGCCATTCTGTTGTGTTTATAATGTCTGTTCTCAGCAAGAGGTCACGTTGGGATGACTATACATTGTTTTGTACCCACTCCAGCTGTGTCCAGTTCAGTGAGAATTGTACTAGCATAAAGGCTCCAGTTCAACAAAGCATTTAAATTAGAGCTGCTAAGCAATTAAAAAAATTAATCGCGATTAATCGCGTGATTAAAAATATTAATTGCACTGTTAAACAATAATAGAATACCATTTATTAAATATTTATGGACATTTTCTACATTTGCAAATATATTGATTTCAATTACAACACAGAATACAAAGTGTACACCTAGTACAAGTACTGTAGTGCAATCTCTTTATCATGAAAGTTGAACTTACAAATGTAGAATTATGTACAAAAATAACCTGCATTCAAAAATAAAACAATGTAAAACTTTAGAGCCTACAAGTCCAATCAGTCCTACTTTTTGTTCAGCCAATTGCTCAGACAGACAAGTTGGTTTACATTTGCAGAAGATAATATAATATAATATATGGAGATATACCTATCTCAAAAAGCTGGAAGGGACCCTGAAAGGTCATCAAGTCCAGCCCCCTACCTTCACTAGCAGGACCAAGTACTGATTTTTGCCCCAGATCCCTAAGTGGCCCCCTCAAGAATTGAACTCACAACCCTGGGGTTAGCAGGCCAATGCTCATACCACTGAGCTATGCTGCCTGCTTCTTGTTTACATCACCTGAAAGTGAGAACACGCATTTGCATGGCACTGTTGTAGCTAGTGTCACAAGATATTTACATGCCAGATTCACTAAAGATTCATATGTCCCTTCATGCTTCAACCACCATTCCAGGGGACATGCTGATGACGGGTTCTGCTTGATAACCATCCAAAGCAGTGTAGACCAACGCCTGTTCATTTTCATCATGAGTCAGATGCCACCAGCAGAAGATTGATTTTCTTTTTTGGTCGTTTGGATTCTGTAGTTTCCGTATCAGAGTGTTGCTCTTTTAAGACTTCTGAAAGCATGCTCCACACCTCATCACTCTCAGATTTTGGAAGGCACTTCAGATTCTTAAATCTTGGTTCGAATGCTGTAGCTATCTGTAGAAATTTCACATTGGTATCTTCTTTGCATTTTGTCAAATTTGCAGTGAAAGTGTTCTTAAAACAAACAACATGTCCTAGGTCATCATCCGAGACTGCTGTAACATGAAATATATGGCAGAATGCGGGTAAAACAGAGCAGGAGACATACAATTCTCCCCCAAGAAGTTCAGTCACAAATTTAATTAACGCATTATTTTTTAACAAGCGTCATCAGCATGGAAGCATGTCCTCTGGAACGATGGCCGAAGTATGAAGAGGCATATGAATCTTTAGTGCATCTGGCACATACATATCTTGCGACGCCAGCTACAACAGTGCCATGCAAATGCTTGTTCTCACTTTCTGGTGACATTGTAATTAAGAAGTGGGCAGCATTATCTCCTGTAAATGTAAACAAACTTATTTCTCTTAGCAATTGGCTGAACAAGAAGTAGGACTGAGTGGACTTGTAGCTCTGAAGTTTTGCATCATTTCGTTTTTGAGTGCAGTTATGTAACAAAAAAACCTACATTTGTAAGTTGCACTTTCATGAGAAAGAGATTGCACTACAATACTTGTCGGAGGTTAATTGAAAAATACTATTTCTTTGTTTATCATTTTTACAGTGCAAATATTTGTAATAAAAAATAACACTGTTTTCTGTGTTGTAATTGAAATAGATATATTAAAAATATAGACAAACATGCAAAATATTTAATAATTTTAAGTTGGCATTCTATTGTTTAACAGTGCGATTAATCACGATTAATTTTTTGGGGTTAGCCGCGTGAGTTAACTGCAATTAATCGACAGCCCTAATTTAAATATGTGCTTAAATCTATAACTAATCAGCTCATGCTTATATCCCAGTGAAGTCAGTGGATTTACCCACACGTTTTAGTATTTTGATCAATAGGAATGGAATGCTGAATCGAGACCAAAGTGTGTATGATAACACAGCAGATATATTACAGAATTATAATTCAACTATAATTAAGATTGCACAGTTACACTTTACGATTATTCATGCCATTTTTTGAAAGTTCCATGGGTAACCTTAACCATATTCTCTTGTGCATATGCATTATGATACAGTTTTTAGTTATACTATGTCTCAAGGAATGCAATATAATTTGATTGCAATAATATTTTTTTTAAATGGCAAATGTATGTTTTTCCCCCACTTTCCTGGTACTCAAAGATGTATGAAACAAATGAACTACCTCACTAAAACTTTCTCAAAATATTAATTTTTTGTAGAGAGTAAAGCCTGAAAATTTCAACTCCCTAGATAAAAATTGAGTAGTTGTAAGCTAAAGTAGGAGTTTTTAACAGACACTTATGTGACCTTAACTACAGCTTGCTCCAGCTATAAGGCCCCATCTCAATAAAGCAATTTAAAATGTGCTTATATCCACCCCTGTTCAGTAATGTAGCTGAGCACATGCTTAATTGTTAAATGATAACAAGTTTATTGAAGCTAACAAGCAAATATGCTAATTAAAATGATGAACATGCATTAAAGTATTTAAATATTAAGACTAATTGGAAACTAAGCCATTTCTCATACCTTTAAAGCCCTTTAGAACCATTTGATGAAAACAGACCATTGAAGAATAACTACATCAAGATTATAAATGCAGCATTGCTATGCAAATTGAGGGCTCAATTATGCCTTATTGGCATAGCCTTGTTTTAGGGTATGTGGTGTTCTCTGGATCTTTCCATTGAATTCATATCCTATTTGTATATTAAGCAAGAAAAAGTGTAATAGAAAATATTGCATTGGTGCAGTATAGTCAAATTAATGTTGGGGAACAAACGTAACTTTTTGAATGCTTAATTTCTCAGCTTTAATTTGCATTAATGTTTGGGGGATTTTTTGCATTTAATTGCTTTGTTTGATAAATGAATAAATAAATATAGAGCCATTCTGTTGGGGATCTTACAAGCTTTACAGCAGAGATTGTAAGCTCCATGATTGGGAGATATTGTAAACTTTGTAGGCAGCCCTAGCAGCTTTCATAGCCATTTTTAACTGAGCCATCTTTCAATAAGGTGTCTCTTAGTAAGGCATTACTTGTTGAATTGGTGGGTTTCTTTATATGAAATTATTTGTTTTGTATAGCTTACAAACTCTGCACAGTTTTGGCAACTCTCTATGGTATCCCTAAATGGGGTGTCCCTAAGAGGCCTTAGGAAAAATAGCGACAAAGAGTCCTGTGGCACCTTATAGACTAACAGACGTATTGGAGCATAAGCTTTCATGGGTGAATACCCACTTCGTCAGACACCCACGAAAGCTTATGCTCCAATACATCTGTTAGTCTATAAGGTGCCATAGGCCTCTGTCGCTTTTTACAGATCCAGACTAACACGGCTACCCCTCTGATACTTAGGAAAAATAGAATGTCTAGGAAAGGTCTAATGTGAAAGTGCAAAATTGATATTTTTAAATGTTCAGAACTTTAAAGTTACTGAAAGTGGCTTCCTTTTTATATTCCACAGAGATCTAAATTTGGAGTTAAATGTTCCCCTTGTGGGCCATACTCCAGCTGCTTTGTGCCTCTCTGCAAGTGGAAAGCAGCCCTAAACTTGTCAGATCTTTCTTTAGAAGTAGTGTTGTTATGCTGGAGGTTGGTTGGCTGCCTCCCAGCAAGCTTGTCTTTGATCTGTGGGCAATCACAAACCTCATTAAAACTGTTGGACATGCTGGCCCCCTTCCTTCCATTCAGGCTACGAGGAAACAAATTACCGGAAGTGCCCCTTTGTTTAGTAATGGATGAAATAATGGAAGCCACTGCCCAAAGACTAGACGGAATGCAAAGACAGGGACTGGGGACTGATTTGATTGCAGCTATGTGTCTGTCTGTGGGTATGTCTACACTACAATAAAACACCATGGCTGGCCCAAGTCAGCTGACTGAGGCTCGTGGGGTTTGAGCTGTGGGGCTATAAAATTGCAGTGTAGATACTCGGGTTGGGCCCAGGCTCTAGGACCCTCCTCCATCATGGGATCTCAGAGTCTGGGCTCCAGCCAGAGCCCAAACATCTACAGTGAAGTTTTATAGCCCCACAGCCCGGCTGCAGTTGTTTTATTGCAGTGTAGACAAACCCTGTGTGAGTTGAAGCAGTCAGAAAGAGGCAGACAGCCAAGGCTGGACACAAAACTGAGAGAGAGCTGAGAGAGAGAGAGAGAGCTTTCTGGACAGCATGCTAGAATTCTAAGCAAGGAAATTGCCTCCAGTTGTTTGATTCATACTGTGGTCAGGGATACAGCCTGGACTTTGTGTGCATTATTTGTAAATAAACAGGATTGCATCAAAGAAATACCTGACTTCATCACCATTTTCTCCTCCTAACAGAAACAACTCATAGTGCTGAATATTGGCTAACTGCTCAGGATAAAAAGTGTAAAAGTATGAATGAATAGGGACCTTATCCAATAACTAAGGCCCATAATTTGAAGTATCTTAAAATGGCTATAGTCTGATGTTCTGTACTTCAGCATTTTAAATGTTTTCTTGATTTTTAAATAAATCCACTGCTGTTGCCAAATTTTAAGAGTGGGAGGGGTAAATTTTATGTTGTATCTATATATAAACATTATACTGTAGAGATGAAGAACATAAGAGTACTTCATTCCCAGCAAAGGGAATACAGTACCCAGACACTGGTCTCATTTATATGTGTAAATTACCCAACAAAACCCTATTTGTAAGGTTTATCTGACAGATGCTAGTACACAAATGAGGAAGTGAATAGAAAGAAATCTTGTTAGTATATGCTTTTTTAAAAATAAGCCAGGGGGCTGGGAAATCAGTGTTTGCCAAATGAAACATAAATAAGGTCGCTTTAAGATTCTAAACGAGCTTTACAAACCGTGAACATTTAAAATAAATTTTTAAAGTGCAAATATTTAGCTGTCCTTTTACACAATTTTAACTATTTAGATTTTTCTTATCCCTTTTAAATTTCTTGCTATTGTATTATTATTTTTCTTATCTTGTTCAAGATTTATATATTGCAGATGAACTTGTTTTTGTTGATAATTTGGAAGAATATCGTAAACGACTACCTACTCTGCATACCCTCTTGGCTAGACTAAAAATTTTCTTAGTGAAGGATCCCCTCTTAAATTCTAAAGGACAGATTTTGACTGAAGAGAACCTTTTCAGGTACTTGCAAAGTTGTTATATACTTTTGAACATAAAACCTCCTCCTCTTGTATGTATGTGGATCATAAGTGTGATTAATATTGCCACTTTAACATCTTAACTCATGTTATTTCATTATGGATTTTATTCAGCTGTGATTTCTTTATAATTGCAATGAAATAAGATATGTAATTGGTTTAAAAAACTTAATCTCTTTGTAATGGAAAGAAGAATGTGTAGGATGGAGGTTAAATACATTGTTAAAGAAAATAGAATAAGAGAGGTGATATGATTTTTAGGGCCCTACATGTCTGTTTCTGTGGGGGTTTTTTTAAATACAGCTTGTAGTGCTGAAATAATGTTCAGCTTTAAAAGAACCCACTCCTCCTCAGTCAGTCAAAACTCCCACTGAGTTAAATGGGCAGGATTTGGATTTGTGTCTGCATAAAGTTAATTGCAGAATCAAGATCTTAACTTGAGTTTAACTTAAACAAATGAAAAAAGAAAAGTAGGACAGTATGCAAAACTTATCCAGTTGACTATTAAATACTCTTCATTTGCCCACCAAATTATCTGAAATTGTTCATTAGCTTGTTTAATGTTTTGACCTTTTTAAATAATTTTTATTTATGAAATACTCAACTTTCCTGAGACAAAGCACTGAACAAATAATTAAAATACTCCATGATTAAGAAAATATTATAGGCCTATTATTAAGGTTTTCCAATACTCTTCATTATAAGACCTTGTTTTCAGTTGCTTGTATCTTTGTCAGACTTTAACCATTTGGGCTGAAACATTCCATACCAAGTTTCTGTCTCAGGCTGTTTATTTTTGCAAATGTTTCAGCCAGAATGGTTCACCTGTTTCCGAGAACAAGTCTAGTGGAAAATGTTTTTGTTTTTTTCTTTTGTTCATGTTGAAAAATTCAGGGATATGAAATTTGGCAGGGGGGTTGCCTTTGTGCCAGGGATGTGTCTTTTGTCATCCCCATGAATATCTGCACAAATTTGGCTGAGTTATAACCCTTTGAAAAATCTCTGTTCACACATGCTAAGTAGAGCTTTGCAGCTTAATCATGCTGATATGGAAGAGGTCTGAGGAGTGGATCTAAAGGCTCCAACCCTGCTGATGAAACGTGGGTGTCAATATGATATCACATGATGGAATTTCCATTTTTTTCAGTTAGATTTTTTTTTAAAAGCAATCAAATTACACACTCAAAAAACTACAATAAAATCATTAGTAAGATTGCAAAGGCAAGCACTCAAAGGTTAGGAAATACCAGAATTAAGGTAGCTTGTTCAACTGTAATTCAACCCCCCTTTGCAGATGCAATATCGTACAATCTTTTCCTGTAGGACCCCTGCCTCAGTGCACATGATGAACCTGCTCTGGCAATAAATCAGGGTTGTGTAACGAAGGAGAATGTTGTCTGCAGGAACCCTGCCTCATTTGTTGCAGAAGTTGGAAGGTGTGTAGTGAATGAGGCAGGAGATTGCAAGAGGAAAAAGGATGGTCTTGTGGTTAAGTCAGTTGAATGCTGCCCTAGAGACCTTAATTCTATCCCAGTCTCTGCCAAACAGTTCCTATGTAATGCTAGGCAAGTCTCTTAAACCAGACTTTTCAGAAATAGTCACTAGTTGTGTGTTCCTCATTTTCTGTGCGCTCAGCTTGAGACCCAGGGGTCTGATCTACAGAAGTGCTGAGCATTTACAGCTGGAACTGAAGTCAATGGGAACTGTGCTTTGAGCATATAAAATGCTATATAATGCTAAGTAATCTGAAAAATCACATCCTAGGCATCTCAGATTGGGCATCCAAATGTAGTAGATTCTTTTGAATTTAAACCTCTTTGGGCCAGATTTTTAAGCATATCTATGTGCCTAAAGATGCAGACAGGTACTTAGTGGGATTTTCAAAAGCACCTAGGCACTGTATTCCCATTGGCCATCGATGCCTCAGTTCCCCATTTGTAAAATGGGGATAATAATATTCCCTTATCTGACAGGGTGTTGTGAAAATTAAGTCATTATTCTGATGAACAGTACAGGAAGATAAGAATGGCTATACTGGGTCAGACCAAAAGTCCATCTAGCCCAGTATCCTGTCATCCAACAGTGGCCAAAGGGAATGAACAGAACATGTAATCATCAAGTGATCCATCCCGTCGCCCATTCCCAGCTTCTTAGATGAATACAGTAACTCCTCACTTAGTCGTCCCAGTTGTTTCATTGTTACGTTGCTGAGCAATTAGGGAACATGCTCGATTAAAGTTGTGTAATGCTCCCTTCTAACGTCGTTTGGCAGCCGCTCGCTCCGAGGGCGGCAGTCAGGCTGCCTTCGGTGGCATGCCTGCGGGAGGTCCACCAGTCCCGCGGCTTCGGCGGCAATTCGGCGGCAGGTACGCCGAATCTGCGGGACCGGCGGACCTCTCGCAGCCATGCCGCCGAATCTGCGGGACCGGCGGACTGCCCGCAGGCATGCCGCCGAAGGCTGCCTGACTGCCGTGCTTGGGGCAGCAAAAAAGCTAGAGCCGCCCCTGTCCCTGGCTGAGCTCCTAGATGTGACACTCAGATTGTGTGAGAGGTCAGTTTCTTTCTCAACTGTCTCCACTGGAAATATGCTGCCAAAAATGTAGAAAGCAAAGGAGGAGGGCGACCGGAGGCCAAGAGCTGGTATGGAGGCATGGAGCCTTCGCGTGGATGGCACTGACCTCCTGCTGATCCATACAGTTTGCTGGCAATCCTAGCAGCTTGCTCCACCTGGGGAACAATGCTTCCTCCGTGGAACAGTTGGGGAGAAGTATCCACAAAGGAGAGCCATCCTTTACTCAGGCAAACTTCCACTGAAATTAAAACTAAATAAAATCTCAGGATTTGGGCTTTAGTGATTTATACTCTTAAATCAAAATTATTATTTCTGGGAGGTAGTGGTGCCCCACTGTTGGTGAGGAAGTGTACTCCCTGAACAATGGTGCATTTCACAATCATAAAGCCTTTAAAGACATGGGGGAGAAGGCACTGGGAAGTGACTCTATGCACTCTCTCCTGCTTCCTGCACTCCTTCACAGAGCAAGTGTTAATCTAGTTCTTCCTTTTTATTACTTTTGTATTTAAAAAGCGTATCAGTTCGCCTTTGAAGAACATTTTTACATTTTAATTTTATTTAATATTAAACATACTCTGACTTATTTCATTGCATTAATACATACACAGTGATTCACAGAAAGAAAAGTAAAAGTTTATAAAAACTGAAGGATTCAAGAAATTTTGATTTGTACTAAATCATAAAAGCTCTTCATACATTAGAAAAACTTATTTTGGTAAGAAAATAAGATTCTACAATCCTGCAATGTAAAGCAATTTCAAATGACTGGGGAGTTTGAATGTTGTGACAATGTTTAATTCTACAACTGGTCTATCCTAAAAAATGCAGAGATCTTGTAATATTAAATTTTTCTCCTCTGTACATAAATTAGCAATTCTTGGATAGTATGATGAACAGGCATCATGTCAGTTTAATGTTCAAATTATTACAGCATGCCTTAGAATTGTTTTCCTAGAAAATTGTAGGTTTTTTAATCATTTTTCTGACATGTATTGTCATCAAGGTTACTATTAAAACTTTGCATCATGAATATAAACCAACAAACTAAAGAGAAGTCACTTGTGCTATTTTAGAGACTAACAAATTTATTTGAGCATAAGCTTTCATGGGCTAAAACCCACTTCATTGGATGCATGCAGTGGAAAATACAGTAGGATGAATGAATACATCTGATGAAGTGGGTTTTAGCCCATGAAAGCTTATGCTCAAATAAATTTGTTAGTCTCTAAGGTGCCAGAAGTACTCCTCGTTCTTTTTGCTGATACAGACTAACATGGCTACCACTCTGAAACTTGTGCTATTTTGCTGATCTTTTAATAGGGACTGCTTGACTTTCCAAAGCAACGCAGAGAGTCACGAAGATGAAAAAGAACTACATGTAGTTAAGGAAATTTTTTGTCGAATGTCTTTAAAGGATGAGGAGGTATTCTAAATAAGTTTCATCCCAGTGATTTTAGTGACTGCTGCTTAATACACTTATCAATATATGTACCTGTCTTCTGACTTAAAAGTGACTTGTCAGTCACTGTAACAGAATTCCCTTAATTTTTGCAAACTGTGCCAAATGCCTCCACTAGCCAAGATTAAAAAAAAAGAGTATTCGTTTAAACCAGGTTTTTTGGTTTTGTTTTTTTTGGAGGCCTGTGATAGGAAGCCTCACTTCGGGTGTCTATTTCTGCTATGATCAGATGCACCAGCACATGCTAGATTGGTGACATCAGATCCAAAGTGGAAACCAAGTGGAGAAGGATCTAGCCTTTGGGAGGGTGTGTGGAGGGGGAAGGGAAGGTTCAGGTAAGTGCCTTTTTTACTATTATGCTCAGTTTTGCAACACTTTAAAAATAATATTTCTTACAGTTCGAGGCACATTATGTCTCGACAGAGGCAGAATGGCACTGGGGAGGGCAGAGTAGATGTATCACTGAGGGAGTGAAGGAAGTACTCAGGGAGCGTGCTGAGTAGCAGGACTAATTAAACCTAATTCAAGTATTTATATCTGGCGCTTCTTCAGCACAGCCACACCATGGTGCAAAGGGAAAGTGAGGGTATAGTCCTTCTCTGACACCATACCGACAAGAGCAGGCATCATGTCAGCACTGCCTGTAGCACTAATCAGTTCTTCCAGTTATTTTTACACCAGTACTACACTTGACTTGGACTTTTTTTTCTGTGAATAAAAGTCATTTATTTTAGTCTGATTTCTTTTTCCCCGTGAATTCAACCCTCTTTCTACTCTTAAGCCATTCTTGGTCTATATTTCTGCAAACTATTTAAAAATAAAAAAGTCTAAATTAAATAGTAAAAGCAAAAAATCACAAATTTAAACCTTACCTGTCCCAGTGTTACTGTGTTTATTATTTTTTCAGTCATTAATGCTGCCTGTTGAGTTAGAATCCAACACGACAACAAACTTCAGACAGAAAGTTGAGATTCCATCGTGCTTGGAACTGAAAGAGTTGTTAAAATTAGCACCAGAAATTGTAGCAGATGAAAGTAGGAGTGAAAATAAAATCAAAGGTGAGAATTGTTTGCTTGATATATTGGGCCCAGTTCTCCTCTCATTTGCACAGATTTCACACCATTATCTTTTTAACTCCATTATCTTCACTTGAATTACTACTGATTCAGACTAGTATAAATCAGATGAGAATAAGGCCCATTCTGTGTATGAAATTATGGAACAGGTTTGGCATGTCAAATTTCAAAGTATTAAAGTTTCCTGTAAGCAGCCAAAAGGAAGTGATCTCTTACATACTGTACACCTCAGTTCAAACCCATGTTATTTCAGAAGCAGATATTGTTATTGAGGTGGAAGAGGGTTTCTAATGATAATAACTGAATAGGTTAGCTAAGCTAAGATGAATTTTTTAGACATCCCAGAGTAGTTTACAATAATTCGTGCAGTACAGTCACTCCATATAAGTTGTCCACAACATTATAGGGGGAGCTGGTAACAGCCTCTGTATTTACTTTGTCTACCATCTCTATTTCAAAATATTCTTATCACCTTTTCTTTGAGAAGTTCTCCCACCTCCATTGTTAGCAGCAGACCTTTGATTTTGGTAGCCTGAGAGTTATTCTCCTGCTGAAGTGCCTTTTCTTTATCCCATGAAACTCCATTTGCATTTTTCTATTAAACTTTTACAAATACTGACTTTGTTCTCTTTTGTTCCTCAGGAAAATTTTGGCAGCCTGCCAAATAATAACTAAAAATACAAATATTCTATAGGCTGCCAAAGTAGCAATGGCAGATGATACTGTATTGTGAATACCAAAACAACTGTAGCGATGGAGTGGAAGTAAGAAATGGGCTGGGTTCCATATCCCTCTGGACCTGGCCCATGACCCCAGTGCTCTATGTGCCGCATGGGGCAGAAACCCACCACCTCTTGATTGGCAGGAAAGATTGCTAGGCCAGCTTCTTCCAGAGCAACCCCCGGCACTTGACCAGTGATCCATTTCCTCCCCACCTTCCAGGAATACCATATGGGACCAGATGTCCCTAATCTCACACCATGGAGAGAGAGCGCCAGCTGGGTTCCCCCTACCACTACCCTCAGAACCCAGTGGTCCATCACTTTCTTGGCTAACAGCTTTCTCCTGCTGCCAACTAACCTAGTTAAGCCTTAGTCCTTTAGCTCCAGTGATGGTAGCCTGTGTTACAGTGCTGAAAGTCCCGGAGTCAAACCCTGCTCGTGATATGGGGATGCTGCATTTGTACATCATAGAATTATTTTTTCATCTTTTTCCTTTAAAAAAACCCTCTAAGAAGTAACCCACAAAAATGAAAAAGAACTGCATGAACTTAAAAACTGGTATAAATATGACATTTTAAAGAAAGTTATTTAGGTTGCAAAGTCAAGATCTTGAAAGTTAGGAAATACCAAAATTAAGGTTACCTGTGCAATTTAATTTTGTGTATGTATTATAGTACTGTCAAATTACATAATCTCATGCTGTTTTTTCCCCATGGAATCACTGCCTTATTCAATGCAAAGGATCGATTCACAAAGGGATAGAATTATAGTTGTACGAGCAACCATAAATCTGGAATTTCCTAACTTTTCAGTCCTTGACTTTGCAACCTAAACAACGTTCTTTTAATGCAATTTTTTGTATGTAATAGTGCATTGTATAATCTACCAAACACAAATAAACTATTTTATTACTATAAACATTTGATTTTCTGTATTTGTAAACTAACTGTAATTTTCACAATTGTACATACAAGCAAGTAAACGAAAAACCAATATCTAAAGCATTAGACCAGAGAAACAAAATAATAAATAGTGATGGCAGCACTTTCACAGTACAAATATATATAGCAAACTTTTGTCAACGCATGTTAAAATGTAATCTCGATTCTTGTACACTTGATGAGTGCTAAGTATTGTTGTTATTACTTAGTATGCATATTAGGGTTCTCCTTCAAAACCTTATGGAAGGCCGAGATTGGCGTCATAGAACACATCTAAGCAAAAAACAAAAACAAAAATTAGTAAAATACCCTTCTGCAGTTTGTATTTCTGAGGCTTCTAGTGGCTCAGATAAAAACATTACAACCCTGCCATAGACCAATATTCTTTCCATATGTCTATCAAATGTTTACCATGAACTGAATAACATGATTATCAATTTAAACACAGACCAAGGTAAACTCTTTCGTGAACCTGCTATTTCCCAGGATTCCCACTGCACATCTTATATCCTTCCTCCTCAGAGCAGAGCAGCCTTTCATACATCCCTGGATGGGGTGGTATGTATCTGCTCTGATTTGGTAGATCAGTACAGCTATTTTCAGTCCTGGGAAGCTAGGACAGGACAGGGGAGGATCTCTCTCTCTCTCTCTCTCTCTCTCTCTCAGAAGCCCTTTACCAGGAATCAACAACATCTGTCTAGAATTTGGATTGGCATTTTAAAGCACTAGCTTTTATCTCTAAATAAAAGAACAAATGGACATTCAGTGAAATTGAAAAGTGACATACAAAGCTGATAAAAGAGAATTTTTCGCACAAAATACAGTTAACCTGTGATACTTATTGTCAAGGGGTATAATTTAGGCCAAGATCTTAGCAAGTTTCCAAAAAGGATTAGATATTTATATGGATAACAAGAATATTCAAAGTCATAATAGTAAATATTAAAAAAAGAGTTTTGTAAGCATCAGAAACCCTCTGGCATTTCAGGATTAGTGTTACACCTTCAGTGACACTGCTCAGTTTTTAAATCAGTGCTTGTGGCAGTAACTTACCTGTACAGTCATGGAGACTGTGGCTGTGGTCTCAACTTGGCCAGAAAAAAATTACACTTTCATTTATTTTGGCAAATGAGAGAATTAAAAAAGGGGTTTTTTTAGCTCCGGCAGTAGAGGCTCATGCTTTTAGGTCCAGAGGTCATCTGTTTGATTCCAGCTGCTGACAAGCCACCCATGGGAGTGGTGTTCCATAAGTTAGGAGGAAACTTTCCCTAAGGACAGGTTATTTCACATCTAGCTAATACAGGGTTTCTTGCATCTTCCTCTGAAGCAGCTGGTACTAATCACTGTGAGAGACAGGATATGGGACTAGATGGACCACTGGCCTGGTCACATAGGGCGATTGCTATGGTCTTATGAACACTTTCTGCTGTTTGCCTGGTAACTGATGGTAACTGCAGTACTTTGTATTGATAAATTCAAAATGATAATGGGAGATCAATGAAAACAGAAACAAAGAAAACATTGTTCAAGAAACAGCTTTGAGGAAAAAAGGAAATAAATGGTTATCATTTGTGGCACCTTTTTATCTCTTTTCAGATCTTACTGCAAATATTACAAATGAAATAGAGATTTCAAAATACTGTCCCACAATGGAAGACGTTTGTTTCAATCAAAGCAGAAATCCACTGGAATGCAGTGAGGCAGGTAGGAAGTGCTATATAAGCAAATCCAGTGGTGGTTTTTAAGAACTATGATTCTTTGATTATGTATTCCATATGTATTCCATTATTTGATGCACACATGTCCTGTGCATTTGAGATCAGAATCTGTGGCCAGAGGTGTCAGGTGGGCTGCACTTGTGCCAGAGTGAGCTCGCACCCTAGCCTCTCACCCCTCCTGAGTACATAAAGGGCAGAGTGAGGCCAGTTGTTCTTCAGGTTTTTACCACCTGTGACTGCAAGACAGAACTGCAGGCAACATTCTTACCTCTTGCATTTGGCTAGCTTTGTTTGTAACTAACTTTTAGCTTAGTAAAAAAATGACAGTGAAAAAAATAAAGGAAAAAAACAAGCAAAGAAACAAGTTCCTTGCAAGCTAGAAAAATCAATAAGCACGTCTGAAATTCATTTTACTGGCAAAAGTAGGGCAGTAAATGTGACCTACAAGAGATTGCTTTGATTCCCCAATCTTGTTTGCATAGCTGGTTAAAAATATAGGGTCTGATCTTGCAAGTGCTCTGCATATGGAACATCAATTGAAATTGAATTGATTTCAGTGGGAGTCTTCTGTGACAAGCATTTACAAGACTAGGGCTGTAAGTAGCACTGAATTTTATTTGCATATGAAACAATAATTGACTCCCTCAGAGTTTGGGGTATCTGAGTTGCAGACTTGCAGGTTTCACTGTCAATGTGAGTGATATTAGAACCATCACAAATATAATTTGAAAGAGCCATTCCATCTAAGTAAGAGCTACATAACTGGGCCACGGCTGATCAACATTTAATTTTTAAAAATGCCCCAAAATAATAACTGGTGATTTTAAATTCTGAATGGTTGGCTAGGTGTGCAGAGATTCCCAGAATCACATAGGAAAATCAGTAAAAAAGTGTGATTTATGCATTACTATTACCTCTGTTGTCTAGATATTAAAGTACCACAATTTGGTCTTTATTGCTCAAGTGATAAAACATAAAATCTTCATAATAAATTTGAAACACAAAATGTAACTGGTGTCAGTTATACATAAATATTTACATTTCTTTCACTTATATTTGTGAAATGTGGTGTCATTTTTCTGCAATTCCCAGTTAGTTACGCTTTATATCCTCAATATGAAGTAGAAATGCCACTAACTCCGCCATGCAGACCACAAAGATCACACGTGAATTCACTTCATGCAGGACTTCAGGCAGAACCTATTTCTCCTGTTGGTAACAGGTAAGAAAGTTTTATGAGAATACAACTGGTACAACCTCCTCCAAATTAGTGCAAAACTAGCTTAATTGGATTCTGTTAATTTATGGCCTCATTCTGTGAGATGTTCATTGCCGATGGTTTTGTCCATTGTGCATTTTGCCTTGGAAAGAAACATTATTCCAGGGAATACACCCTGTGCATGGTCTCAGTGCATGGAGCTTGAAAAGACCAAGAGAGTTGCTTTAAGGCTGTCCTCCTGTAAGGAGGTTTAATATCCTTGGGGAAGGTGAGGACTCATACCTCCGTGGCAGTGAATCCTCCAAAGTCCTCAGCAGAGAAGCACCCAGTGAGTACCTTGGCCGAGTGCTGGGGATATCCATGTGGTGACAGAAGTACCAGCAGGGCTGTTCCATGGTTGCTTCTCTATGCTATTTGCTAGAGTAGCCTTCACAGTCTTAATATTCTCCCTCCACAGACATGGAAGGACTAAAGCATCCTCTTGACAGGGGACCTCGGTCTCCCTCCCTACCACCGTGATCCACACTAGCTTCCCCTTGCTTGCTTCCCGCCCATTCAAGGGGTATATATACCCCTCATCTTTTCCCCTCTTTGGGGAGTGGAACCACATTGGTCCTGCAGCCAGAGAGCCCACTGCACCCACAGATGAGGAGGAAAGATTTCCCCAAATGAATCAATAAGAGAAAGTAGAAGATTGGAGAGAAAGTAAATACTTTTGCAAAATTACTTTCTCTAAATGTATTACCAGAAGAAAGTTGATTTGAAAATCTCAAGCTATGATTTAAGCTTCTTACCACGTGTCTCCTTTTTTGTTTCTTTGTTTTAGTATTCTGCTTACAGAGTCAACTAAGGAGTACTTAGAGTGCCTGGTGTGGCAGTCAGAAAAATACCAAAATGCTGTGAACTCTCTTTTGCTTGAAGGTAAGGAAGTATGAATTCTGATATACTGAATTGATATAGAAGAGTTGTATGTGAAATATTACAACAACATAGAAATTAATCTGGGAAGTGCTTGAAGAAATATATGCAGATATTTGAGGATACATTTTCAAAGTTTATAAAATGAATGTAGAATGCAAGGAATGTGTGAATACAGCTCCTGTTTGCACACTAAAAATGTATCCCATTGCATCTAAGGTGGGATGTTTGATTTTTTTTCCTTTATATCAATCTTCTTGTAAGGCAGATAACTAGTTTGTCTTTCCACAGTGCTAGTTTGTATAAAATGACAGCTTTCCCCCAGTTTGAAAATCTTCAGTTCACCTCCTGATAATTATTTTAATAGGTATAGTAATTTCTAAAACTCAGTAACAAAAACCTAACTTATAACATGCTCTGTTGAAATACCAATTTTTATTATAGAGTATGTTCTTATCTTCAAATAATTTTTAAAAATCCATACTAATAAATTCCTTAGTGGCATCATATTCACAGAGAGCTAAGTTTCCAATGCCAAACACACACATTAGAAAGTGGAATATGGAACTAAAACCAACTAAGTCATAAATTATTTCTGACCCCAATGGTTAGTGTTAAGAAATAACACCAAAAGACTTCCGTGAGATAAGTGAGTTACATCCTCATTTGTAAAATAGTCTATTTACTATTTAGAGTTTTCAAATAATGATTATAATAGATGCTTGTAAGCATAGAAGGTAAACTCATAGGTAATGAATAAATCTCGGCTCATTTGTAATGCAGGTTTATATCAACAGACTAGAGATATAATTACAGCTGGGGAATTGAACACAAAAAACAAGGTGAAAAAATGTACATCTTACTAAGCTATGTAAATGTTTCTTTCTTTGCTCTTCAGGCAAGTGATGATACTGAATTAGTAATGGAAAGATATACCAAGGGATATACATAATCTAAGACATGAATATTTTTTTGTAATTTTGCTGTCAAAAGTGTTCTTTTCTCAAGTTTCTAGTCCATTAATACTTTATACTAGTTTTTGTCTTGTTTTTTTTATAGAGAATCAGACTGTTGAACCTACATTTCAACATCATTCAGTTACAGAACTGAAAAAGATGTTGTCCATCCATGTGGAAGCTCCAGTGTTTAGCCCATTGAAATCAGACTGGTGGATTCATTCAGGACTAAATCTGGTATTACCAGATTCTTTGGAGCAACTAAGCACTGATTTGGGTAGTGCAAATAGCATGTTTACTACTAAAGTGGAAGTATTCTCACAAATTACACAATTTCAGTTAGAAAGTAAGTATATTTGTTTTTGATAGAAAAGTTCAATGACAAGAATGGCAAGGAGATCTTTAACAGAGGATCAGTCATGCAGTTCAGTGATGGATAGTAGCATAGCACCAACTAAGAAAGGAATCAGAAAAATTCTCATTCTCAAAAAGAAAAGAACTCAGAAAAGCATAAATTAGCCTGCACTATTACTCTAAAGTCTGATTTACAAAAAGCTAAGATTGTCAGTTGCGTGGATAAAAGTAAGTGTGCACTTGCATACTTAATTTGTGATTACCATGATTGCATATGCAAATTATGGTAGTTGCAAGTACAAATTAGCCACATCAGGCCCTTAATGTTTCTAATAAAATACCTGGCAGGAGAACTTTTGAAAGGGATATAATAATTTCAAAGTATTATTAATTACTATAATTAATTAATATCACCATAATAGTGAATATGTTGATGTAGCAGACTCTTATATTGTTCCAGCTTCTTCTAGGATAGGCCAGTGGCACAGGACCTGTTGTAGTTAACTCAGCGTCTATTATAGTGAAGATTAATCAGTATACAATATTATGCAGGGATTCATTCACTATGCAGATTTGCAAGGCTATTTGTGTGCAACTCACATGGAAGAATACTACCACCTAACTGTGGCAGCTCTGTAGAGACAGAACATATTGCAGTGCATTTAGCTACAGTATTGTTAACATGAATATACAGAAGTAATACAAAGGGTTATGATTTTGGGAAATTGCAGCTCTAAAATGCATCAAATCACATCCTTTTTATTTTCTCATATTACAGACGCTTGCAATAAGCACAGTTACCCCAGGGCCAGTGCAAGGAAGTTTTGTGCCCTAGGCGAAACTTCCACCTTGCGCCCCGCCCCCCCAGCCCTG
>NW_020699373.1:9773947-9776207 GCF_002925995.2 Terrapene triunguis | reverse complement strand
GATGAGCTGGGGTGGGGAGCTGCCGCATGGCTCCCCGGGCCGGGGGGCTGGGGAGCTGCCACGGGGGGAGGGTGCCTCAGGGTGGGGGGAGGAGCTGCTGTGGTGGGGGGCTCCCCACCCCAGCTCACCTCTGCTACGCCCCCTCCCCGAGCACGCCGCCCTCGCCGGCAATGACAATAATTGCATGGAGCGGCTGCTGCGCTGGGAGAGGGAGTCTGAGCCGCACGTGTCAGCGCACCGCCAGCAGCCCAGGCCAGGAACGCTGTAAAAAAAAAAAAAAAATTGGGGGCACCGCTTTTTGGCGCCCCCAAATCTTGCTGCCCTAGCAACCGCCTAGTTTGCCTTAATGGTAGCACTGGCCCTGAGTTACCCACATTCATAGTCAAATTCCTTGCTATTTCACACACAGTTTATCATTATGGGGATTTTTAGTATGAAGCTGTCATATATTTGTACTGAATAGGTAGTACAGTATATTATTTCTCATGCACTCATAACTTTACAATGTCCCTTCAAATAGAACATGTAACAGGTACAATAGAATCCATTCTAGATCATTCTTGTGTTCTCCTACACAGCACTCACTGTTCTGTATAAAAGTCATAGCTTATGGGTATTGTTGTCCAATCCAGTTGATAGGAAATGGGGAGGGGGGGGTCAGGAATCTCACTGGAATTTTTTTCCTTAAGTTGATAGCTCCCCTAGTTTGTGTGTGCTGAACTGATCATGTTATCCCCAGTATTTCTGTACCTCTGCCGGAACAGCAGCAGTTCCTTTTCTGCGCTTTCTATAAGCCTGGGTTCTTTAGTCTCTGTTTGGCTTCTTGAAATGGCCAACATCTTGCAGCAAAACTTCTCTTATATGGAGTGTGGAGCTTGCTGAGGATTCCTTTAGCAGCAGTTTTACTGAATGCTCCTGTTAGAACAGCAGCTTTGGGTAGACTAAAGAACTACTTCCACTGGCTTCCTCTGTCTAGCATCATGTGAAGCAGCAGCTTAGTAACACCCACCTCGCTGTCTGCTCCCACCAGCTGGAGCTCTTTTTGGAGAATAGATTCAAGTTTGAACTGCCCCTTCTCCTTCCTACTAAATCATTCATTCATGAAGGAAGAACTCTTGGGAAGGGATTCCTCTTGCTCAGCGCACCTCCTTGCCAACATTGGTGAGAGCAGCTTATAGTCGACCTTGGAAGAGCCCGCTCCTTCCACCCATTGACAGCAGTGATCTGGGTCCTTATTAATCCAGAACAGCAGATCTTTTAGGGTATGTCTACACTACAGGATTAATCCGAATTTAGATAATTCGAATTTGGGAAACAGGTTGTATAAATTCGATTGTGCGCGGCCACACTAAGCACATTAATTCGGTTTTTAACCACATTAATTCGGTGGTGTGCGGCCACACTACCCCATTACTTTAACCACAGTAATTCGGTGGTGTGCGGCCACATTAACCCTAATTCGAATTAACAAAATCGATTTAGGCGCTACTCCGCTCGTCGAGGTGGAGTACAGAAATCGATTTTAAGTGCCCTTTAATTCGAATTAACTGGCTCTGTAGTGTGGACGGGTGAAGGGTTAATTCGGATTAACGCAGCTAAATCCGAATTAAAGTCGTAGTGTAGACCAGGCCTTAGCAAGGTGTAGCCAGACTGCTTGCACCTTGTGGAGTCTTCTAGCATGGAAATACAGTCAGTATTTCCTAAGAAGGGGTCATGAGTCACAGTAACTGGTTTCTATGGTCCTGTAGCCCCAAGGGACCCTCATCATCAGTGCTGATCCCATTTCACAATTTTCCTCATCCTCTTTACAAGAGCAGGAAATGGTTTTCTGGATCCTCTCCAACAGCCACAGTTTCTAGCTTCTTTGGTCCACAGTACCCAGGAAAGAGGTTTAACACTCTTTGCAAGCCCAACTCTACTACCAGTCTGCTCAGGCAGACTGCAGGATTGGGGACCCAGGTTGAGCACCATTTCCCTCATCAATCCATCAGTTGTTCCCTCTCACTCAAACCTGAATAGTTAAGCCTGGTTCTCTCCGCCAGGGTTCTTCTGTGTGCACAGAAGTTCAACCTAGCCCAGTGTGCCTCCTTTTGAGGAAGACTGCTGGTAGACCCATAAATAGTGCAACAAAGTGGTCTAGCAGTTAATACCATCAGCCTGCAGATGTCTCTGGTCCATCCTTTTTGCAATAATCCTGCTAGTAAAGGATCAGAAACAGAAGAAAGTAGGAAAAAGTGAGGAGAAGAGAACATAAGTGAGA
>NW_020699373.1:9737696-9768947 GCF_002925995.2 Terrapene triunguis | reverse complement strand
AACAGAAGAAAGTAGGAAAAAGTGAGGAGAAGAGAACATAAGTGAGAGGGAAAGTCCCCTAATAGAGCATAGTTCTAATTCTAACATCATCTCAATGGAAGTTAGGAACCTAAACACTTCTGTGGAGCAGGATCCTAGAAAAATCACAGGAACACCACAATCCCTAAAGCCTGAGTTAGGTGCCTACAGTCCCTATACAATGATTGGGGGAGAGAGGCACCATAGACTGCAGTCTACTAAGCCAGCACACAAGGCAGGGAGCCACCTAAGCTAGCCAATGGAGACACTGAGCAGAGAGGTGTGCGCTGAGCCCTGCCCCTCTCTCAGAGAGAGGCTCTTAAATCCAGGCTGCATGGAGGCACCTAACTGTGCTAGCAAGGCACGAACTGGCGGAAAATAGGCATTCAGCCACCTAAGATGCTTGCAGGACCTGAAACAAAATGGAAGAGGAGGAGCAGGATCTCCCTTACAATCTGTAGCCAAGTGGATAGGATGTGGAACACCCCCAATTTAAGTCCCCCTGCCTTCTGCCACCTCTCAGGTGATTGTCCTAACCACTAGGCTATAGAGTCAGTAACTCTTTCTCTAGCCAAATAATATTTAAGTATTCCATTGTTTAATTAAAGTGGAACAACTTCAAAAGGAGAGACTGAGGGAGCCTCACATCAGAATATTCCATAGTCTACTTGCTAGGGCAATCACCTGAGAGGTGGAAGACTCCTGTTCAAATCCCTTTGCCCCCTCAGGAGGAAGGTGGGAATGAACCTAGGAGGCTCCCTCTTCATGGGTGAGATTATAAGGGAGATCCTCTTCCTCCTTCCCACACTCCCAGCTGTTTTGTGTGAACTTGCCTGATGAGCCCAATCTGATATGCGTGCTAAGAAGCCTCCGTCTGGATCAGGACTCTGCACATGACTTGACTAGCCAAGCATCTATTTTTTCCCGGTTTGTTAATTGCTCTGGGGCTTAGACAGGAGATAAGCACCTGGGCACCCAAGAGAGTGAGGCTGTAGTGTGCATGGCCAGAAGGGCCTTGTGAGTTTAGGCGCCTGCAGGGTTAGGTGGCAGCCTAGTGGGAGTTTTGCAGTGGTGCCTAAAAATGGGACTTGGATTTCTAAGTAACTTTGTGGACCCCACCCTCAGTCCTTATTCTTTATCCACAGGTACCTCTGATCTTTTGTTGTAGTGACCAATTTTTCATTTGTTTGCTATTTTATTACCTTCCTTACTTGGTGAAGAAGATTATGGTCCCTGCTTGCTTTCCATGAGTTATGATTTTTGTCCAGAGCAGTGGATCCAACATAGGTAAAAAGTAAGAGTTTTCTTACCTTTAACTTTGATTTCTTCTAATATGGAGCCACTGCTCTGGGCAGACTCACCTTGTGCTTATTTAGTGTTTTATTAATTTCTGAGCTTGTCACAGGCTTGTCTTTTACATTCTTTCATGCAAGGTTGAAAGGGAAAGGGAAACAAGTTCTCAGAATGTCAGTGACACTACGGCAAACTGTATTGGTGATAGAACTATCATGCTAGGTTGCATTAAATCTATCACCATCTATAAGTTAATTGTGTATAGCTTCACTTCAGAGTTGATATAACGGCTTTGGAGCTTTCTGTTTTCTGAACTTTGGAATTTCTTACCTGGGAATAACATATCAGTTCAAACATGCCAGCAGTGGATTCTAATACCCTAAGGAAGAAAGAAGAAAAAAATCAAAAAAGAACTCTGCAGAGTTCTAATCAATTGGATTGGACAAGAACATTCTTGGGTTATATATTCTATCCAGAGCAGTAGATTCTACTAGGAGTAATCAAAATTGCAATGGCGAAAACTAATTTTATCTTTCAGAGTGGCTTGAAGAGAAGTGTTCCCTTACTAACCAAGGACTGCTTTCTGTCAGTGCACGTCACTGGGACAAAACAACTAATTCTCATTTCTCACCTGAAAAGAAGAGCCCATTCTCTCCATTACATTTGAGAGCTGCACCTCATGTTAACATACATGATACAAATACATCTGTTGAATGGCTAACAAGACAGGAAAAACAGCACAGTGAGACAGAAGGACCAATGCATTTCTTATATCAAGAAAAGAAAAACAAAGATTTGTCTGACTCACTTAACTGTAAAGAAGTATCTTTTGAACCAAACAGCTCAACAAAAAGCCAGAAGACTCCACCATTTGAACAGTCTAGACAATGTGATGATGATTCTGACCTTCTGAGCAGTTTTATCATGCTAAGATCTAAACACGTGTTCATCCAAAATGAGGAAAAAAATAATGTGGATAGGCAGAAAGATGGTAGGTGAACCATTCTGTCCTGTAATTTTAGGTCTAATTCTGCTCTCTTACACTGCTGTAAATCAAGTATAACTCCATTCAAGTCAATATAATTAATTACATGGGGTGAAATCCTGGTCCCATTGACTTGAGTAGATCCAGTATTTCATCTATGGTATTTACTTTCTATTTTTCTTTTTAGTTGTTTTGTTAGACAGTGTGCATTAAAGTTTGGTTCCACTCTGAAAGGAAAATGTAAAAATGGTACCCTCTGACTCAGACTGTCTGCTCCCCTGGCATGTTCTGAGTCTAGTCTGCTGATTTTTGTGACAAAAGTAAGTTTCTATTGCTTACTACTCTTGTTAGTCCTGCAGAGCTAGCACAGTTAAGAGGGAACTACAGTCTGCTTCTTCTTATCCCAGCAGAACCATTCCAATTAGTTACACCTGTGCAAACCCAGTGATGCAATGAGGCTGAACAGTTGTCTGTGAAGACAGAATATGGTTTGAAGATCTGTTATCACTGCTGATGATGTGCGGGAAGAAAACTTAGCTTACAGACTGAGTATACAGGACTGGCACTTAGAAAGAAAAATTACTTATAAAACCATCTTTGCTACAGAAATCATTGTGAGACAATGAAATGTTAGCTCAGTCACTTTTCAGAGTAGAGTCACGGTAAAAAATAAAATGCTGCAGGACCCAGACCCTGGTTAGCAGAGCTTCAACACAGATTATGCATGAGTTATATATACCCTTGGAAAATAAGTTTGTAATGTAGACACTGTTGCAGCACTAATTATAATAGCATGAAGTGGTGCTATGTAACAGATTAATATGGATTTTAATTGTATCCTGACATAATTTCAAAATAACAATTATTTGCAAGACATTTTAATAAAATTTAAAAAATAAAACCATTTATTATTGTTTTATGTTGATACACATGCAGATCTTGAGAAATTGATAACCCCAGTTCTAAAAGTACAAACTCAAGACTTGTGAACTAAGGTCTTATGTTACCATCTAGTGAACTCTAACTAGAAGTGCATCTCTGAGTAGTACTATGGATAGAGGCATAGTTAAATATAGTGTAAACAAGTAAATGTATACAAAAAAAATTAGGAGTCCTTGTGGCACCTTAGAGACTAACAAATTTATTTGGGCATAAGCTTTCGTGGGCTAGACCCACTTCATCAGAAGTATGAAGTAAAAAATACAGGAGCAGGTATAAATACATGAAAGAATGGGGGTGCTTTACCAAGTGTTAGGTCAGTCTAACGAGATAAATCAATTATCAGTAGGATATCAAGGGAGGAAAAATAACTTTTGAAGTGGTAAGAGAGTGGCCCATTACAGACAGTTGACAGTGTGAGTAACAGGGAGAAATTAGTATTGGGGAAATTAAGTTTAAGTTTTGTAATGACCCAACCACTCCCAGTCTTTATTCAGGCCTAATCTGATGGTATCTAGTTTGCAAATTAATTCCAGTTCTGCAGCTTCACGTTGGAGTCTGTTTTTGAAGTTTTTTTTGTTGAAGAATTGCCACTTTGAGGTCTGTTATTGAGTGACCAGAGAGATTGAAGTGTTCTCTTATGGGTTTTTGAATGTTATGATTCCTGATGTCAGATTTGTGTCCATTTATTCTTTTGCATAGAGACTGTCCGGTTTGGTCAATGTACATGGCAGAGGGGCATTGCTGGCACATGATGGCATATATCACATTGGTAGATGTGCAGGTGAACGAGCCTCTGACGGTGTGGCTGATGTGGTTAGGTCCTATGATGGTGTCCCTTGAATAGATATGTGGACAGAGTTGATACCGGGGTTTATAGCAGAGTTTCGTTCCTGGGTTGGTGTTTTTGTTGTGTGGTGTGTAGTTGCTGGTGAGTATTTGCTTCAGGTTGGGGGGCTGTCTGTAAGCGAGGACTGGCTTGTCTCCCAAGGTCTGTGAGAGTGAGGGATCATCCTTCAGGGTAGGTTGTAGATCCTTGATGATGCGCTGGAGAGGTTTTAGCTGGGGGCTGTAGGTGACGGCTAGTGGCACTCTGTTACTTTCTTTGTTGGGCTTGTCTTGTAATAGGTGACTTCTCGGTACCCTTCTGGCTCTGTCAATCTGTTTCTTCACTTCACCAGGTGGGTACTGCAGTTTTAAGAACACTTAATAGAGATTCTGTAGGTGTTTGTCTCTGCCTGAGGGATCGGAGCAAATGCGGTTGTATCTTAGGGTATGTCCAGACTACCCGCCGGATCAGCGATCGATCTATCAGGGATCGATATATCGTGTCTCGTCTAGACGCGATATATCGATCCCCAAACGCGCTCCCGTCGACTCTGGAACTCCACCAGGGCAAGCGGCGGTAGCGGAGTCGACGGGGGAGCCGCGGCCATCGGTCCCGCACCGTGAGGACGGGAGGTAAGTCGAAATAAGATATGTCGACTTCAGCTGTGCTATTCCCGTAGCTGAAGTTGCGTATCTTACATCGCCCCCCCCCCCCCCCCCCGCCAGTGTAGACCAGGCCTTAGAGCTTGGCTGTAGACAATGACTGATAAATGCTTAACCTATCCAAACATATGTAGATTTTATGTCAATTCCTTCTAAAGTATGGTTCCAATTTTAGCTGAAGGCCTATTGTCTCCCAATAAATTACAGTGCTGCTGTGGGTTATTTTTATAGACACCAGTTATATGTACTATTTAACCCAATTAGTATTTAGGAGAGAACTAGTAAAAGTAATTGGTTAGCATAATTTTGAACCTTAATAAACTTAAAATTCAGTAGGCTCCTGGACAGTAAAATACGAACTTTGACTTTTAACTTTGGGGGATGGAAAGTTTTTTACTTTTCCCTCTTTATTTCGCCCAAGTACCTCATTTTCACAGCTGCAGCCGTATGACATAGGGATCAATCCACTTTGCCAAGAAGTGGGGGCTGCTAGCTCCAAATGTGATCAGCAGCAGCTGGAGGGAATCTGCCAGGACGAGGAGAACAGAGATGCTGGGGCACCCTTAGGATAGCTTGTGACTTCTTATTTGTATTGGAGAAGGAGAAAAAAAAAACCACAGAAGGGATAGATGCTGAGGTGCAGCTACAAGTAAAGATGAAGGGAGTGAGAATGACCTCTTAAGTAAACTGTTTCCAGCCCTTCTCTTACTTACCCTATTTCCAGTGTTCCTGATCTCTCCAGCTCACTGGTGACCCCATCAGCCTCCACCCTCTTTCCCTGAGCAGTTTCTCTTTCTTAGTCCAATTGAATTCCTGCTCTCAGATGCTCTTCCACTCAGCAGTTTCCCTGCCTTAATGCTCATGTAGGAATCTCCCTTTATACAAACAATAGGGCTATAGAAGCAGCTCCCAGCAGTTTCTCAACTTTGCCAGGATACGGATCTCCATCTCAGAGGGGAGGTGGCTGATTCCATTCAGACCTGACAGCACCCACTTTTTGGCAAACATAATCTGACCAATGTATCATGTGGCTGCAGCGAGGCAGTGTGGGAACTTGGAGGAAATAAAGAAAAAATAAAATATTTTCACTTTCTTTTTCCAAAGTAAAATATACAATTATTTTTCTGTGGCACAGGAGCCTCCTGAATTTGAAATGTTTCATTAGCGAGTGGAGGGACGTGTTAGAAAATTTACTTATTCCGTGGACTTGTCTTATGATAATTTTATATAATCTATGTCCAACGTTTTAGCACTGGAAATTAAAGTGTGTCCAGAAGTTCTTAAACAAGACAGTCCTGCTGTTTGTAAGGCTACATTGACAGAGAAAACAGAACAGGAGAATCAAGGCAGCATCTCAGTCAAAATTCAAGCATCAGGTATAGAATTTTGCTTTGAATGGTCTGTTTATTTTTTTTTTTGTAATATTGCAATTTTACACTAAATAATATTCATCCATACAAAACCAATATCCATTTTATTCTCTGCTCTCTACGGCTCTTATCCTGCAAAAATTCAATATGGGAACCCTTATGCCCATGCAGACTGTCGTATAACAATCCCTATATTTCACCATGGTAGCATCATATGTGAAAGAATTAAAAGAGTTTCTCAGTCAGATATACGCTATATCCAATATTGAGAACTTAAAGACAAACACAAATATTTAACAGGAGTGAAATATTAACAATATGTTATGATTCCTTACTGGAAATATTAAGCACTTTAAAAAGAAAATGATTAATCAATAAATGAATGAATGAATGAAATTACACTGAGTAGCAAAAACAATATAGTATATGAGCTATCCTGACAAAGAATGCAGAACTGGAGATGATGAGAATGAGAACTTACATAGTGCTCCACATCTTCAAAGTACTTTACAAATATTAACTAATTAGTTAATAATTATGAGGGCATAAATGACCAAATGTAGTGAGACCCGCAACTGAAATGCAGCCCAGTCTGGCAACCTTACCTGTCAGCTTGAGATATTTTAAAAATGAAATGATAAACCCTTGAACATAGGGGATAATAGAGTTTTAACCTTGATGATGTGATTAACTCAACTGTAATGTTAAGCCCATAAAAGAAAAAATTGATATTCAAGAGATTTAGGTATCCCATCGAGAAATAGGTATCCCATCGTGCCTTCCAGTTAATTAAATAGCAGCAGTATATTTGAGTTCTTCAGACTACTGTGTTGCTGTCACCTACTTGGATGTCATGAAAACTCAGTTATATCTGAAGGTATGTCTACATTATGGAGACTGTGCTGGCACAGCTATGCCACCACAGCCATGTAATGTAGATACAGCCTACACCAACAAAAGGGTTTTTTCTATTCATATCGGAATACCACCTCCCCAAATGATGGTATCTACATTGACTGAAGCGTTCTTTTGTCAATACAGCCACATCTACACTGGCAGTGGGGTTGATATAGCTACGTTGGTCAAGGAGTGGATTTTTTACACCAACATAGCTATGTTGACTTAACTTTTACGTGTAGATAAAGCCTTAGGTCTGGTCTACACTCCTGAGCAACATAGTTATACCAACCTAACCTCCAGTGTAGACAGAGCTTCTCCCGTCAGACCAGGGCCGGCTCCAGGCACCAGCCCACCAAGCTTGTGCTTGGGGCGGCACCTGGAGGGGGGCGGCGCTCCGGCCACCGGGGAGAGCGGGGCCACGGCCGGGGTAGCTGCCCTCCCCCCGGCGCTCTGGCCGCCCTCCCCCCTGGTGCCCTCCCCCCGGCCGCCGGGGGGAGAGCGGAGCCCCCCGGGGGGCGCGCCGCCCTCCTCCCAGGGCTCCGGCCGCCCTCCCCCCCGGCGCCCTCCCCCCGGCTGCCAGGGGGAGAGCGGAGCCCCCGCCGGGGCTCACCGCACTCCTCCCAGGGCTCTGGCCGCCGGGGGGAGAGCGGAGCCCCCGCCGGGGCTCGCCGCCCTCCCCCCGGGGCTCTGGCCACCCTCCCCCACCCCCGCAGGGGGGGAGGGCGGCCGGAGGCTTTTTTGCCTGAGGCGGCAAAAAAGCCAGAGCCGGCCCTGCGTCAGACATAACTATTGCCTCTCGGGGAGGTGGATTAATTACACCAATGGGAGAGCGGTCTCCTGTCGGCTTAGAGCATCTTCATTAAAGTGCTACAGTGGCACAGCTGCATCGGTTGAGAGTTTTAAGTGTAGGCCTGCCCTTAGAAGGGGTTACAAAACAGCCATCCAGCAGTTATTAAGAATTACTAACATGAAGAGAATGAAGTTCATGTTGCAGATCTCTTGAAGAAAAGAATGCTTTTTTGTTTTGCAACACACTTGAGGACTTTTATCCAACAGTGGCATATTTAACCAAATCGTGTTATCTTGTGTGTGTTTGTATTAACCAGAAAGCCAGTGCCAGGCATACCATCTGTTAGAAGCAACAGCCACTCCTGTTCTAAAAGAGTTGATGCATCTTGGCATACTTGCTGCAGTGAATTGGAGCTTTGCCACTGTTAAATTTGATCACACTAGATTTTTCTTAAAACAGCAGGAGAAAGTGATCTGTGATATTTTTAAACAAGGTAAAATACATTGTATTTTTCATCTATAAAATTGATTTTATTTGTAACGTGCGGTTCAATAAGTTTGGCAAATTATTCACAAACTTCCAAGCGTTTCCCATCTTAAGGGCTGATGGTAACAGACCTGCTTTTTTGTTTCCAAAAGGTCTCCATTAATACAGTCCTAGTTAGGCGTGTTATTTTTAATAACCTGAATATCAGAATACTAAAAAGTATTCAAATCCAAATCTAAATTTCACATGCTTCAGAAATGTTGGTCATGATTAATCATACATTGTAGGCAATGTTTAAATGACATTCCCACATGTGTAATTTACAGAGAAAAACACCAGTATGTTTTTGTTGTCTTTTTCTTTGTGGTCAGTGGCTGTTTTTGTCATATCCCTGTCATGGAGTTCAGGGTATACTCCAGTCCAGGAAGGGTCACCTCTTAACCCTGTAACCCTGAGTGTCTCACAATACTTTGCTACTGTAGCTCCCAGCCTGGGACACTCACAGTCAGCAACAAACATGCAGGTCACAGCCTGAGTGTCTGTGTGCTATACAGCCAATGCTGGTTCAGAAACTCTGACGCCAGCAGTCAGTCTACAGCCTTACAGCCCCACTCTGGCTTCCACAGCCTTGATTACAACGAGCAAGGTGGCCCCAACACACTCCCAGTCCCGAATTTTCCCAAGGCCTTGTGTTCTGCAATGTCCAGCCCTCTCCTGGACATATCAGAGAAATAAGAAATTCAGTTGTATGTCTTAACACTACATAAGGAATTATGAATGCTTATTTGGGTCACAGACTGTAAAGCGTAATATTAATAAGTATTCATAATTCCTTATAAGGTGTTAATACATACAATTCACAATGATATTAATAAAAGATCTTATGCAATAGCCTGTTATAATACAGTAATATTGTATACAATCTGGTCTATATTACAGACCTATATTGATATAACTACATCGCTCAGGGGTGTGAAAAATCCACAACCCTGAACAACGTAGTTATAGTGACCTAACCCACTGTGTGCACAGCGCTATGTCAGCGGGAGAGCTTCTCCCACCAACATAGCTACCACCTCTTGGGGTTAATTAGGCCGACGGGAGAGCTGTCTCCTGTCAGCTTAGAGCATCTTCATTAAAGCGCTACAGTGGCACAGCTGCATTGGTGCAGTTGTACCAATGCAGCACTTTAAGTGTATACTTGCCCTCAGTTGATTCAATTGTTTATCACTTGAAGTTCAGCCCCCTCCCCTCATCTTTATAGACCAATAGGTCTACACTACACACTTACTTCGGTGGTAAAAAATCCACACCCCTGAGCGATATAGTTATACCGACCTTAACTCCCTGTGTAGACAGCGCTATGTCAGTGTGAGCGCTTCTCCCGCAGAGGTAGAGTAACGAAGCCCATGGGAGAACTTTCCCCCATCAACTTAGAGCAGGGGTGGGAAAACTTTTTGGCCCGAGGGCCACATCGGGGTTCCGAAACTGTATGGAGGGCTGGGTAGGGAAGGCTGTGCCTCCCCAAACAGCCTGGCCCCTGCCCTATCTGACCCCTCCCACTTCCCACCTCCCTCAGAACCCCCGACCCATCCAACCCCCCCTGCTCCTTGTCCCCTAACCGCCCTCTCCTGGGAGCCGCATATTAACTTCTGAAGAACCGCATGTGGTTCCGGAGCCACAGGTTGGCCACCCCTGCTTAAGAGTCTTCAATTTAATTCAAGATTAATTCAAAGGTGTTTATATATTATGAAAGACAGATGATTTCAGAAATTTAGCAGGACCCAGGAAATCTGATACTATGGTCCAGCCTAACCATGGTGCTCCCACTTATGGGCTCTGCTCTCTCACTGGTTTGTAATGATATGCTACAATCCACATGACAGCTAGAACCATTGCCTTATCTGTGTCAGTAAAGAGGTTCCTCTGGCTAAAATAGTGGGCAGTGGAACAATCCTTAAGGGCCAGGCTGCCGGTCCTTCCCTTTAAAGACAGGCTATTCTTTCGGGAAGATTTGGAGAAGATTTAGCAGTCCCTGTCTGCGCCAAAGAACTAGAGTCTGCCCCAAGACTGGTCCCTGAGATAGGTCGTCTTGCCCACACTGAAGAGGCAACAAGTGGCAGAGTACCCTTTTGAGTTTTAAGAAGGGAGCCTGATGCTGAGAGAGCCAAGGCCCAGAACCTGTCATGAAGGAGAAACAACAGTCATGAGTGGGCCCAGACAGCGCCCAAGCAATGGGCACTTACAGCAGTATGTTTGGCTAGAATAGTGGGAAAGCTGCAAGTGCTCTCTTGAAAAGAGCTGTAATTGATTTTTCACAAGAGCTCTGCCTAAATTCAAGCCTAAGATTCCTCAGGCATTTTTTCTTCATAGCAGATTTACCTTATTCACAATCTTCCCTAATCCAAAGTATCTGAAGGAAGGAAGACTTCATTACCAGGACATTCAAAGGTCCCTGCAAATTTACATAGAGCAGCTTGCAGAGGTCAATGGATCACAGAGACTATTTATTTTGAACCAAGGGCCACATGAGAAAACAATCAGACTCCAAAGCTACCGCCTCAAAGTGGACTAAGGTACTAAGCAGGAAAAAAGAAAGGAGTACTTGTGGCACCTTAGAGACTAACAAATTTATTTGAGCATAAGCTTTCGTGGGCTACAGCCCACTTCATCCGGTGCCACAAGTACTCCTGTTCTTTTTGCGGATACAGACTAACACGGCTGCGACTCTGAAACCTAAGCAGGAAAACTTACTTCATTATAGGGAAGATGTTACCAGAAACATTTAAAGCACACTTAGGCCTGGTCTACACTAACACCCCAATTCGATCTAAGGTACGCAATTTCAGCTACGTGAATAACGTAGCTGAAGTCGACATACCTTAGTTCGAACTTACCGCGGTTCAGACGCGGTCCACACGCGGCAGGCAGGCTCCCCCGTCGACTCCGCGGTACTCCTCTCGCTGAGGTGGAGTACCGCAGTCGACGGCGAGCACTTCCGGGATCGATTTATCGCGTCCAAACCGGACGCGATAAATCGAACCCGGAAGTTCGATTGCCAGCCGTCGAACTACCGCGCTAGTGTAGACCTGGCCAAAGTACGATTGTTATGGACAGAAAGTGAGGAATCTGTTTTTAATAGAGATTTGTAGGGCAGACAGACACCTGGGCACCAGCTTAAACCTTTGCCAAGCATTATAGGATAGATGTGCAGGCATCCATAGAGACAGCCTTTGACAGGAGAGTTTGGTAGGTGACTGTCAAATCCTCATCCCTCCTGTAGCTTTATGTGAGCTGCTTTGGGAGGTTTCAAGTATCCAGCATAGTACAGAAGACTAAAGAGGACATTTTTCCTCTCTGTTAATTTTCTTCCTTTAAGGTATTCTATACTAGCCCAGATAATCTCCCATGAAAAACAATGTCTTCTTTATGGTTCAAGGCAAGGGTAGTCAATAGGCAGACCTCAGGCCAAATCCAGGCCACCAGATGCTTTTGAACAAACCCTGAAATCTTTTTATTTACTTATTATCTTTTTTTTTTCTGGAGTCTGGAGCTTGACTATACCTTGACCAAGAAATTTGGACCTTGACAAAAAAATAGAGTACCCCTGGTTCAAAGTTTAATGCAAAGTTTCTTTGGAAAATTCAAGTTCAGGTTATCACTGTATTAAAGTTCTTTACTGATTATCAAAGGATGGAGTCAGTTTGATTTCTTGGGAACTGCTTTGAAATAGTCAATTGCAGAAAGATGGTTAGACCTTTCTATAGAGAAGCATGATGTCATCAAAAGATTTAGTAATCTGTCTCCATCTGCTGTATGAGAAGATACATCACCCAAATAACTTAGACCAGTATAGAAGAGCTCAAAGAAATAAAATAAACAGGTAGGCAAAATTTCTGCTTTCCTTCATGTACAGTCAGTGTTTGCCTTGCTGAGATCCACAGCAATGACGTGTTTATATTTATATCTATATTTCATTGTGGGAGACTAATGTTCTGAGATGCCAGGACCCTTTATATGACTTCGTGTATGCAGTATAGCTCCTGAGGTTTCTATACAAACCATATATATATATTTATTTTTTTTTTTAACTTTTTTTCCTTTGTATAGGTAAAAATAGTGAGAAAGAGATACTGTTGTTCAAACATGCTGCTCTGGTGCATCTGTTGGTAACAGTTCGAGACCTCCTATTAATGTGTACCTTGGACACAGCATTAGGTTAGTTTTAACAATAAAAATGTTTTCTCTCTTTATTGTCATTGCCACTGGATGACAATTAATATACCATGAAATTCTACAATCCCTCGCTCATATTTTTGATTGTGTGGTGTAACTAAACACTTATCAAGCCTTAACTTACAGCTTCTGAGAGTTGCCCCTGTCTGCCTGCCTATTTCTACATTCTTATTTAGGGTTGCCAACCCTCCCGGATTGCCTGGGAGTCTACCGGAATCAGCCTCAATCTCCTGGGGACTATTAAAAGCAATCAGGGAGATTTTAATAGGCCAAAAGTCTGGTTGGCAATGCAGTGGGGCTAAGACAGGCTCCCTACCTGCCCTGGCTCCGCGTGGCTCCTGGAAGTGGCTGGCATGTCCGGTTCCTAGGCACAGGGGCGGCCAAAGGGTCTCCGCACACTGCCTCTGCGCCCTGCCCCTAGTGCTGACTCCACAGCTCCCATGGGCTGGGAATCGCAGCCAATGGGAGCTGTGGGGGCAGTGCCCACAGGCAGGGGCAGTGCGCGGAGCCACCTAGTTGCCCCTGAACCTAGAAGCCGGACATGCCAGCCACTTCCAGGAGCTTCCTGAGGTAAGTGCCACCTGGCTGGAGCCAGCACCCCTCACTGCCTCCCACCCCTCAGCCCTGAGTCCCCTCCCACACCCAAACTCCCCCCCAGAGCTTGCACCCCTCATCCCCTCCCACACCCCAACCCCCTGTCCCAGCCCTGAGCCCCCTCCTGCACTCCGAACCCCTTAGCCCCAGCCCAGAACCCCTTTCCACACTCTAAACCCCTCATTTCTGGTCCCATCCTGGAGCCCGCATCCCCAGCCGGAGCCTTCACCCCCTCCCACACCCCAACCCACTGCCCCAGCCTGGTGAAAGTGAGTGAGGGTGGGGGAGAGCGAGCAAAAGAGGAAGAGGAGATGGAGTGAGTGGGGGCATGACCTCAAAGAAGGGACAGGGCAAGGGTGTTTAGGTTTGTGCGATTAGAAAGTTGGCAACCCTTTACTCATTAAATGCCAGTTCAATGCAAATCGTATTTCTTTACCATTAATACCTGACACATAGTTCATATCACCATTTATGGCATTGCACAGTTTGGGCAAGAAACTTCCATGGGAGTTGCACCCACTTACATCATGTCTGGATTTTGCTCAGTCTCCCTGAACATGGAATTTTGCATGTGAATCTTGGAGTTAGCTGGCAAACATATAAGAAGGACATATAGGCAGACAACTCCCTGCTGACTTTCTGAGACTTTGTGCATTGTTTATTATGCTGTGCATTTGGAATAATTTATACCTAAGAAATTAGTTTCCCATCTACTCCTTTGAGTTTCAGATATGAAGAGTGAGGCAGGTTCAAGCACAAATGTGAAATATTATTTAACACATTTGGCTCCTGTGTAAAGCTACATCAAAGACTAAAGGCTGAACTGTAGCCCTTAAACTCAGAGATTATTCCATTTTTTAGTAATATGCAGATAAGGATGAGGATATAACAGTTCATCTGCTCCTAATCTCACACCTGAAGTCATAATTCCCTGTTTGTCACACATTCATTTCCACATCTACCTATTGTAATTTCACACATAGGTTTATCAGAATTTAGAGCATATATGATCTCTATTATGAAAAATTTACACTCTACAAAGTTATGACTTCATGTGGAGCATAACAGCAGGGGCAGATTAACTCTTAAAACGATTGTGTCTTCATTGAAATGCCTCTAGTAATAAATGATGGGGAAGAGGAATGCAGAATATAGAATATGTAAACAGAACTATCTCTACTCATAATGTTTTTCTAAGAGTTCTATGAGGTGTCAGCATATTTAAAGGTGAACTGCAAAAGAAATTTGAAAATTGAGCCAAGCACAGAAATACTGTATGTCCCCACCAGTCAGGCTGTGGTAGCATTCAGCACATAAGTAAGTGGAAACTAGTCATATATACATACATATTTTATTTTTATCTCTCAATTTCTTGGCCTGCTTTAGGTTTACTGTTGATTCACAGTATGTATCACACAGGGATGTTACAGGTAGCAGAAATATTTGAAATAATATGAGCCAACTAGTAGGGACTCAGATACGTCACATTTATCTTATAAGCCACTTTTTAAAAAATAATTAAAAGATTAAACTTTGGAAAATGTGGCATATAAGAAAAAGCCTGATTTACCTGGAAGCTTCTCGGCTGGCTTAGTGTAACAGCTCAATTTTCTGGTATCTCAAGTTCCAGAATGCTACTTCCGATTTTAGATTTATTTATATGACAACTGGTTCCAAAAGTCTGGTTAGTGGGAGCATTCTGCACATATTTCTGTCTTTGGCTAAATTTTCAGCTTTCCTTTGCGAGTTGCCTTTATATGTAACTAAAATGTATGTGCAGATCAAATAGAAAATTGTCAAGATTTCTTTCTCTTTTTGCCAATGCTGAGTTTTTGGAATGTCAAATTTAAGTAATTATTCCTTGCTTTGGTTTTTAAACAGGGTATTTGTCCAAGGCAAAGGATATCTATACAAGCATCTTAGGTTCCTGTTTGGATAATATTTGGAGGCAGCTGGAGATTGTACAGTATAGCAGGCAGAAAAAGAATGAAATCAGTCCCAAAATAACACAGCTTCGGTGTCAGATGTTCAAGTGGGTGCAGAGTAATACAGATGAAGAGAATCATAAGGTTAACAATTTAAGCAAGTTCTTTAAACAATAAAAACTACTTTAGAGCAATAATTATAAAACTACCTTACTTAAATAAGAGCTGGCTTTTGACAGAGGGATAGCTCAGTGGTTTGAGCAGTGGCTTGTTAAACCCAGGGTTGTGAGTTCAATCCTTGAGGGGGCCATTTAGGGATATGGGGCAAAAATCTGTTGGATGATTTAATTGGAGATTGGTCCTGCTTTGAGCAGGGGGTTGCAGGGCCGCCCAGAGGATTCAGAGGGCGTAGGGCAAAGCGGGGGAGCGGACATACTCACCGGGCGGCGCTCCGAATCTGCGGCGGGCCCTTCAGTCGCTCCGCATCTTCAGCAGCACTGAAGGACCCGCTACCGAAGACCCGGAGCGACTGAAGGGCCCCCCGCTGCTGAAATGCCGCTGAAGACCCGGACTGCCGCCAGTAAAAAGGTGCCTCTAGCTGGGAAAGGGATTCTCAGCCAGGGCTCGCGGGGCCCCTGCGGGGCTTGGGGCAAATTGCCCCACTTGACACCCCCCGCTCTGGGGGGTTGGGCTAGATGATCTCCTGAGGTCCCTTCCAACCCTGAGATTCTATGACAGGAAATTCTATATTAGAACACTTATGAGTAAAGGATGGCGTGAAGCTGCACCACCTCAGGAATAGCCCAGGGATTCTCTGCTGCCTCCCCACTTGCTCCAAGGGTGAAGTAATTTACACAAGCTTGTTACTAGACACAGATTTCTCCTATGCCAACTCAGCTGTGCTGGCAGGTACCTTTAAGGCGGTGGTGGGCAGAGCCAAGGTGCTGCTCACTCTGCATATCTACCTGTGTACAGATACATCAATTAAATATGGACATGCAATTAGTCAGCCAATTGTATTGAAACAGCATTTGCACAAATAGGAAACAAGGACCCCATATGAACCCAAATGGTTTTGCTCTTGAATTAAGCACACATTGTTCCTTTGCTATCTTGCATCATTTGTTGAAAATTACAGTATGACTTTAGCCACTAAAGTTCCAATCCCAGTCTCTGGCTGACAAACACACAAGGGTGTGGGTTGAAGTACAACATTGGTTTTAGACCACCATTGCATTCCTCTGCTCCTTGGCCACCTGGGCAGTAGGCCAATCGCCTGACATAAGTGAGAGCAGCCTTCAGGCTACTCTAATTTACACCAGTTGCAAATGGCCATAAAACAGCTGGGGATCACTGCAGGACAGGTTTGTGGGGCGTAAACAGAGGAATTGGACATAAATATCCAAAATGTGTTCTCCTGGCAGTATGGATATTTTTGGAGATATCATTCCTGTGTTTAAATCCCCCACAAAAAACAGAAGCAAAAACCAGGTTTATTACCAGATGATTTTATTTACATAATGCATAAGCAGCATAATACATAATAAAAGTGAGTAAGGCAAAAAAAAGATTGTGAAAAAATATTTTAGAATATTTTGAGTGGAACTTAAACTTGTAAAGGCTCTAGTTCAGTTACATTCAGAGGCAGTTTTTAGAGTGAGCCAGAACAGACAGAAGGAGTATTCCTGTATTAATAAGATGTTAAAGTTCTATTGCATAAGCCATTTACTGTTGTATCATATTAGCATTGGCTAATATGATGTGAAGCATGATAATCTGGTTATACCTTTATATCATATTAGTGAATTGCTATTGATGCAAGATATAATGAGAAATTTCCTTTATAAGCAAAAAGTTACAAATAGAACATGATGGATCTCATAGAAAAAAACCTTATGAACTTTACCATTCTTATTCCATCATCATTTGCATCCACGATTACACAGGAACAGCAGTATATTAGTACAACATGTAGGTCAGCACTTGATGTAGTAATGGTGAGACAACATTGGAAAACTAGGAAGAAAACAGATAAAATGTGTGTCCAGAGTTAGGCCCCTTGACTTTAATGGGAACTATTGGGTGCTCAGCTTTTGAGAATTAGGCCATTTATTTAGTCCTCTAAATGCAGATTTAAGTAACCTGCGACAACAGTATTGAACATCTAGATGCTCCCTTTACAGTCAGTGGAAGCTGTGTGGAGTTTGGAAACCAGGCCACTATTTTAAGCACCTAACTTTAAACATCTGTTTTTTAAAATGTTAGCCAAAGGGACAAATATTCAGAAACTATTTCTGCTATGACAGCATTTAGCACAATGCTAACATTTACACATGCAACTACCTCATTGGACCCATAAATCATGAAGTTGGACATGTAAATACTACCACTTGCTCCCACATTTAATTTTGGGTGCAGAATTGGGCCCACAAAAATGGAGGCAGTTGACAACCTCTTAAACATCAGGTCCATAAAGTGTACCCAGACAGTGCCTGTAAAATGGCACGAATCTACTAGGATAATCCTGTGTAGATCATTGTCAAGTCTTTTTAGTTTATTCCTGAAAATTATACTGAGCGTATTGATAGTATAGCACATGGTTCACTTTGGTTCATTTGGGTTGGGAAACAAGGTTGAATATCTCCTCCAATGAGAGAATCTTTTAAAAATGCCTGCCCTTGGGTGCAATCTGATCCATTTGAAAGTAAAAGACTTTGGTCATCAGCAGTGTTTAATGAGCCTCACACATAAGCTATTTAGTGAGTTCCATTATGGTCATGGAAATCTTTCCAAACAGCTTTTCAGTTTGGTGGTCCCATAATTTTAACAAGGAGCTCCCAGGAGCCCCTAAAAGGCCCCTCCAGCACATTGTTGTAAGCAAAACTCCAAATATCTTCAATGTGAGTTTTACGTGTGAATGGAGTATGGGATTGGCCTGAAAATCTCCTCCCCATGATGGTCTACCTGGTGCTGCAGTAGGATTTCAGTTCTGTGACAGCAGTTTAAATACTGCCTTTAAATAGTTTTTCTTTCTGTGTGTTAATACTCAGGTGTGAGATATTTTTCTAGAATATCTTTATTCCTGATACTGCATCTCCTTTCATAGTAATGCTCTTCTAATATCATCTTTTAGTAGTAAGCACACAATTATCCTTTAGGAAACATAGATTCATCAGACAGCAAAAAATTAATACTATATTTCATGTATTGTTCCAGGAAAAGTTGTGTAGACAGAAAAAAAAAATTAAAATGTTAATTTCTTTTACTTGTCTTACGTCAGGTACTAATCATAACAAGAATGGACTCTGATCATGAAAAAGCTGCCATCACTAAAACCCTTAGTGCAGTAGAAGGTAAATGCTGCTCTTTTGTGCAAATCTTTAGAAGATGAGAAAGGTAACATCAAGACTGTGCTCCACCCTGCTTGCTTATATCTTTGTGTGCATCTCTCACAGATCCCACTCAAGTTCTCCCTCAAGGTCACTCACTAGATTGCTGTGAGGGGACCCAGCTGTTAGGTCCCTGAGACTTTTAAGCCTCCCAGAGCCTGAATGGAGTCCAGCCACTGCCCCAATCTTTGGGGTCCCTAGGCTTATTTCAAGGCACAGACCCTTTGTCTACCGTCTTCTCCTGAGAAGTGGAACCTGCTACCCAGCTGCTTAGTCCCCGAGCTCAGTGCTGAGTTCAGCTGAAACACACCCTCTTCCAGAATCCCACCCCAAAGTGTAGCCTTCTGGTTTATGGTTTAACTCTCTCAGGAGGCCTGAGGTAACACACACAGACACTTTGCCCAGAGTCTCACACAATACCCTTTACTAGCTCACCCATCCCTTGGGCGACCAGGTGGCCTCACAAATCAGGTAGGCGCTCCTGCCTCATTCAGGCCCTTACATGTTGAGCTGCTTCTCTCTCCTCTTGAGCTGGGAAAAAATGGCTAAAAACCCCAGACAGATCAGTACTTCCCTTTTTACAACTTGTAGCCCCTTTATCAGATGACCTATATCTTGCCAACTTCAACGGGTGATCATAGACTTGTTCCAGGTAAATTCATTGCTCAGGCAACCTCTCCCCTGCTAAACCAGTTCACCTGGTTGGAAGCCAGTCTCTTGTTAGAGCTATTCTCTTTTGATATTATTCCTATTCCATGTAACATCAACAACTCTCCTTTGTTAATCTTTTGCCCCAAACCTTTAGAATTTTAGCTCAACATGGAAGCAAACAGACAATGGAGAAAGCAAAAGGCTGCACCTTCAAACTGGAGTTTGCTACTTGGTAAAGATATCTACAGAAATGCAGTTTTCATAGTAACACTTCATACTGTCAGCCAGAATTCATGTTTGTACACACAGATTTCCAAATTATCATAGCATCTCATCTTATACTGCCCCTCTTTCCGCACTTCTGTACAAAGTCCCCTTTTTGCTCCCATTGTCTCCTGCCACTCCTGTCTCCAGGTCTTCATTCCTGATACTTTTTATGATCAGAACAGCCTGTCAAGCACACCCCTCTCTTCCTTCAAATCCCTGTTTTTCACTTGATGTCTTTCTTGGTTGATCGCCTCACCAACAGCATATCTGCGCCACCTTGTGTTGAATTATTCTTTTGTGTTTTGTATTAAGATTAATTGCATACTCTTTAGGACCAAGGACCCTGTGTCTAAAGTGTTTTATAAATGGTGGGTGTATTTGCAACACTATAAATAATGATAAATATTCGCTCTTTTATATCTATTTATTAAATGGCTTAGAAACATAGATCAATCTGATTGTCTCATCAACCTTCTGAGGACATTTATATTATACAAAATACATATTGTTCTCCATCCTCTGCAACCTGTTAGCTATATCTCTTTCTGTCATATTTTCTGTCATATATAAAATAAAAAAATGCCAGGGGAAAAAAACCCCACTGTTTTCCCAGTAGTTGTTCCTCGCTCATTTAAAGTTAATTAGAAACATTACTTAGCTAAGCAACATGACTGCTCTTGACTTACCAACAGGACTCCAGAATTTACCCCATCCTGGGCCTAAATATACAAGTCTTTCAGTATGGGCAGGGTCACAGCTTGTCAGCCTAGTGAAATGCGAGATTACTGATGACTGCCTCAGGTACAGCACTGTCATCCAGGGCTGTACCCCTGAGGTTATAATTTCCTGATTCAGCCCATGTTTGCTGTTTATCACTATATGTCAATTTACACCTGCAGAAGATCTGGTCCAGTCTCTTTAATTGATGTTTAATTCTTTTTAAACAGGTTTAAAAGCCATGGTTTTGAATCCTGAGAAAAGAGGAGTTTTGTTAGAGCACCATGTCATAAGCAGGTGAGTATAATTCATAATTTTTGTGGCCCAAATCTTACAATCTTTACTCAAAATTAACTTCAGAGACACTCCTGTTACTTTCAAAGTGAGTTTTGCCAAAGGCTTGGGTAAGTATTTCATGATTTGGGCCTATGTGCTTCATTCTGCAAGGTGATGAACATTCTGGACCGATCCAAATCATCAATTAAGTATAGTATTTAAGTAGTAACTCTGAGTAGTCCTACTCCAATCACTGATGTGAAGAATCCCCAGGGAAAAAAGGAGATATAGATGGGCATTGTCATAGTACTGATGATGCAACATTAAAAGCTAATTTACAAGACCCCCCCCGTCCTTTCCAGCTGGGGTTGTAGAGACTCTCCTAACTTGTTAGCTCATGCCTGAAATGAAAGGTGATAGCAGGAAATATGAAGACCTAATGCAGATTACTGGAGGTGGTGAAGTATTTAATAAAAATAATTAAAAATTTCTGATACAGAAAGGATAAAATCAGTTTTTTAATTATCCTAAAACAACTGACACTTTCTATTCAAGTGAATACAAGTTTACAAGTTTTTATTTTGTACTGGGGGTAATCACGCTAAAAGATAATTTTCTGGATATTTCTCTTTCAGTTTGAGTAGATGTTCCTGTGTTATTGTACATAATCAGCACATTGGAGCTGACTTTCCATGGACTCTTTTCTCATTAGTGGTGGAGTATGATTATACAGAGAACTCCTGCTGGAATGAGCTGTGCAAAAATTTGAATATTACTTACATAACTTTTAAAACCACTCTTCCAGAAACACTTGTAGTGGGTAAGTAAATGCCTCCTAGAATTCAAATGAAAGGTTGGTCTTGCACCTGAAAAAGGGATTTGTATTCTCTAAAACAGGGGCGGGCAAACTTTTTGGCCTGAGGGCTGCATCGGGTTTCGTAAATTAAATGGAGGGCCGGTTAGGGGAGAGGGTCGTGGCCCTGCTCTCTCCTCCTATCTGCCCCCCCCCCGGGACTCCTGCCCCATCCAACCCCCCGTTCCCTGACGGGCCCTCTAGGACCCCTGCCCCATCCACACACCCCCACTCCCTGTCCCCTGACTGCCCCCGGACCCCCGCCGCCCCATCCAACCCCTCCTCTCATTCCTGATGGCCCCCCTGCCCCATCCAACCACCCCTTCTCCCTGTCCCCTGACTGCCCCTTGCCGCCCCATCCAGTCCCTCCCCTCCTTCCTGACTACCCTCGGGGACCCCTGCCCCCATTCAACCTCCTGTTTCCCCCCCGACTGCCCCGACCCCTATCCACACCCCCACCCCCGACCACCACCCTGAACTCCCCTGGCCTCTATCCAACTCCCCCTGCTCCTGCCCCCTTACCGTGCTGTCTGGAGCACCGGTGGCTGGCGGCGCTACAGCCGTGCTGCCCAGCTGGAGCCAGGCCACGCCGCCACCACCACCACGCAGCACAGAGCACCGGGTCAAGATGGGCTCTGCAGCTGCGCTGCCCCAGGAGCTCACAGCCCCACCGCCCAGAGCATTGCGCCGGCGGCGGAGCAAGCGAGCTGAGGCTGCGGAGGGGCAGGAACAGCGGGGGAGAGGCCGGGGGCTAGCCTCCCGGGCCAGGAGCTCAGGGGCCAGGCAGGACGGTCCTGCGGGTTGGATGTGGCCTGCGGGCTGTAGTTTGCCCACCCCTGCTCTAAAATGTTTACAGGTATGTGCCCATGAAAGAGAGAGAGAATAATAATAATGGCTAAAGCTAAGCATCCTGAGCTAGATCATCTCTTGAATTATGTACATAATAGGAGTAAGATAGGAAGAAGTTTTGGACTTGAGCCCAATCCTGGAAAAGATTAGCAGTGAATCGCACTGAACTCCTGAGAGAACCTCTTTGACTACCTGGTAGTTCAGCATTGATAGAGGCTCTATCCAGTGTTCTTCATGCAGAGGGAGGCTTGCTTCAATGTTGGACAAAACTAGGAAGGGCCTTCTAGCATCTGAAATTTCTTGCACAAGAAGAAAATTCAACAGAAATATTTTTAATGGGGGTGTATATAGTCTACATTTTCAAAAAGATATGTCTATTTGAATACCGAAAACCATCACCTCTTATATTCCCTGTTTTGTGAAGCTGTTATATTATTTATCTTTAAATCTGAAAATGTTTCAGGTGAAAATTTTGGCTGCTTCCCTCTGGAGGTGCAGATTCCGTATGTGTTTCTGACATCTGAAGGACTTCTTAACGCACCGGAAATCCTTCAACTTCTAGAATCCAAGTAAGTGAAATTGACTTGATTACTGATGCATCTATCTGTCAATTTAATTAGGGGCCTCATTTGCTATGGGGCAATGTGGGCAGTTGCCCTTCCACCAGACTGGTGTTTGCCTCCTGATTTTTCATAGGTCTGTATGCTCCCCTTTGGCCCTCCCCACTGACTTTTCAGAATATAATATAATCACATATAATGTTCTATATGCTGACACAACTTTTCTTCCCCTAGAATTTTTCTGAAATGAGGCCCCTTAATTTAATCAATTCTATTTATTTTAGGTTTTTCCAATGCACTTATCACCTTGTTGGTTGATGAGGCTATCTCTCCACTTAGCAATTACAGCGTTAGCATTATAGTGAAGACTACAAGACAAATCTGGCAATCACATTCATGGCTCATTGAAGTCAGTGGTGTTATATGGGTGTGAATCAGAGCAGAATTTGGCCTACTGATATTAATATTAGAGATGTTAATAGTGAAATTGTGGTTTTATTCCAAATTCTTATTTCAATCCTACAACTTTCTCCGAAAATCACCTTTGAGCTTAAATATGTCATGCTTGGGTGCTACCTAGGAGTAATTTTGTTTTAAAAACTTTTCATAAAAGTATTTTGCTTGTCTTTTTTTTTTTTTTTAATTACCAGGACTCCCTAAATATTAGACAAAAATGTCCCATTTTTCTGATGCTACCAATTTTTCTAATGCTATTTTAAAAGTTAGCAAAGTCAAAAACTGTTTCGGATGTTCAAACTTTGTATTCTCTCCCTGTGGCATGCAAAGAGTTTAGTCTCCTGAGGGCTGTTATAATTTGGTCTAATTCTGATTGTGGTCTTGGTGGGTGATTACTGGGGAAGGGAGGGTGTTAGTGGCCTGTGATAAACAGGAGGTCAGACTGTGTCATCTGGTGGTCCCTTCTACTTTAAACTCAAAAAAGAACTAGATAAATTCATGGAGGATAGGTCCATCAATGGCTATTAGCCAGGATGGGCAGGGATGGCATCCTTAGCCTCTGTTTGCCAGAAGCTGGGAATAAGTGACAGGGAATGGATCACTTGATGATTACCTGGTCATTCCCTCTGGCATTGACCACTGTCGGAAGACAGGATACTGGGCTAGATGGACCTTTGGTCTGACCCAGTATGGCCGTTCTTATATTCTTATGTTCTTAAACCCTGTGACTCACCTTGGTATTTACACAATCCTGAATGAGTACTAGCACCTTCAATTTGTTGAAATACCTTTATAACAATAACAAAATTCTGAAGATTTGAAAATAGTGCACGGCACAGGTGTGTTGTTATTCTCCTTAACAGAAACAATATCCATTTTATTTTCCCCAACACTCTAAAAGTTCACAGAGTAAACAGCACTTTTCATTATGGAAAAAAATTGTGAAGTGTGTTTCTGTGAAGAGTTTAATTACAATTTGCCCTTTTAAGCCTAGTGCTAGTGGTGGCCATCTTGCTGAAAAGCATTGCCAGGTTTGATACTAACTTTGAGGCACAATGAAGAAGAATGGCAAAACAGTTTCCAGCTTGTTCTTAATAACAATTTAACAGTCCAAAAACAACATTTTTAATTTCAGTATTTTAAAATTTAATAATTTACTTAATGAGTTCTTCTTAGCCCTGAGCTCTGGTTAGTGCTCAGCCTGACTGTGGCAGAGTAGCCAGAGACCCAGTCAGTGCTTTTTACCTAAATTTCCCTGGAATTGTGGGACCATCAAAGGGATCAGCAAAGAATTCTGGAATTTCACAGCAGTCTCACCAGTCACACACACAATATCTGGACACACAAGTTTTTTCCACTGGATATCAGAAAAGGTGCACGTTTCTTGTGTGACTTAATGCTGGCAGAGTCAGTTTTAGCTCCCTTGTGTTTGCTGAGGATGATGCCCCATAGAGTGGCTCCCCCTCTAATCAACTGTGACTCCCTCAGAGCCCTGAGCATGTGGTGTTCATTCAAAGGGTCTTTCACTAACACAAGGAGTGGGGATGCTATTTTGGTTCACTTCCCTCACTCTGGCAATTTGAGGGCCTTAGAGGGGAATTTCACTCCTTTCAGTCTCTCTGTGCTGCACAGTGATAGAGAAGAGGGATATGGCCCTAAATGAGGAAGGAATGGCTAATAATCAGGGTAGCATGTTGCTAAAATCTTTTTTAGTTGTCAGAAGCAATGTAATACAGCTATAGCTTCTCAACAAGAAGTTAAAAGGGTTGACTTTGCTACACTGCAAATTTCAAGATCAGAATGTTTTGCTGACTTATAAATATCAATCTCTGCATTACATAATGTTGCTTCATGGAACTGCAACCTTCTGTGCAGACTGCGGCAGTACATCAAGGTAATATTAAATGAATGTGGAATTAAACCTAACAGAATAAATATTGAAATATTGAAGTCTCACTATATTGATTTTTGACCTTTGAATATATGTCTTAATTGAAGTATAGTTGGGGGGTCACAAGAGATCAAGAAATTAAAAATCCATATAATTGGAGTTGAAGAATTAAATAAAAGGACTTCACAACAACATTCCTCTCCTTTTAGGAAGATTTCATCATTTCACTTAAATGAAATTTACTGACAGTTTGTGAATTCTATAGGTACAATATTACTTTTGTTGAAAGAAGTTGCAGTGAATCATTACAGCTTTTTGGAGGTACAGATCGATATGTCGTGATAACAATAGATGAACGCACTGCCATAATTATTGAGGTACAAAATTAGACCAACATGGTCAAATTCCGCACTCAGTTACATCTCTTAATTTTTCCTTGTAAACCAGTCTCTCCAGCCATCTAGCCATTTTTGTTGTTCCTCTTAACCCCCTCCTTAGGATGACCGTTTCAGATCCTAATAGCTTCTCATCCCAGAAGTTATTCCAGAGTTGAATGAATCCAAAATGCTGTTTGTCATTGAGGCATTTACTGATTGATCTTGTATTGTATCTTCTTTCTACACTTATGCTTGATAACAGAATAGCTGCAAAGCTGACCTGCATTATCCCTGTCATCAGTTCTGTTCTAAAATCCCTGAAGTGATTTTGATAATATTGAATATTTATTATTAAAGACCCCACACTTGAAAAAGGGGTTGTATAATTGAAAATATTTTGTGAACAATTCAAGTTATAGATGACTGTATCCTCTCATTGATATCTATGTTAATTCCTTTCATGTCAACAAGATATACATACTAAGATAGAGAAGAATTTGCCCTACACTAAGGTTTGAACAACTGAACATGATCGTATAAACTTTGTTATTAAAATTCCTTACGTTTATTCATCTATTCAGTATATGACTGAAACTCTACAGCTAGAAAAACTGATATTGCAAGATAAATTGAGTATAAAATCACATATTAATATTGAAAACAGAATACATCTACGCCCTCCTACAGCGTAGTATTTAGCCACGTTGTACTTTATAAATCCAATACATCCATAGTGTAATACATATAGGTTGATTAAGGTAAAGATTAATAATAATAATTTGCACTTTTATAATTCTCAGTAAGCCTAAGAACAAACCTGTGCAGTACATAAATATCCCCATTTTATAAAAGGGGAAACTGAGGCATGGTGAGGTCAAATTACTTGCCAAAGTTCACACAGAATAAAAGTCAGAATTGAATCTAGGTCTCCTGGCTTCCAGTCCAGTGAGCTTTATTCACTTAATAAGGCTCCTTCTCAACTGTTTACATTACAGTGATGCACATTTTAAATCTTACAGCAGCCTTGTAAATATATTCACTTTTTTTACCTTTTTTGTGCTAATTTTGTGGTAGACTTTGGAAGAACTGAATTATGAGACATCCTCTGATAATATCATATTAAGACTGATGGCACTATCACTCCAATACAGTTGCTGTTGGATCATTTTGTATTCCAGAAAGAGACTGAATTCAGAGTAAGTTAAACATTCATTCTACTAGCATGGTGTTATAAAGCAGAGTTGTCACTATGCGAAATCATTTACTAGAACAAAGTAACTTAACAAAATGTTTAAATTTAATTGCAAGTCATGCACTTCTTTTACAACAATATAAATAGCTACATATTCAACTTCCAGTGTGTTTCCAATTTGCATTGGACTTTTCACTCAATTTCTGTGTTGCCACAATTTTATCTTGGGACTCAGTAAACTGATTTACATGGGAATTAATTTCTTGGTACCCTAAAGGGTCAAAACAGGGTATTTTGAGTTTTTAAATTATTTTTGGTCATGTTCAAGAGATGAACCATTCAGTCTTAAAAATAAATTTACTTTTCTAAGCAGTTAAGACTTAGATCAGACATCCTTTGATATTAAAAAAGTAAAAATCAACATATCTGGAGACAATACTGGCTTGACAACAATAACCATTGGAGCAGTGCATTGTAATGGGCTAAAATAAACTAATGTCCTACAAGTGCATGTCCGTTAATCATGGCATCAGTATTATATCCTGCCTGGCAGCTATGCATGTATTCTCCAAATCTGTCAATCATTGCCAGCGACCCTTCTGCTTTTGCTCCAGAAGCTCTGCCTCGTTCATAAGTAGTACCTGAATCTCTGATTCTGCTGTCTCATGTAACCACCATTTTCTTCCCATAAGCCTTCTCCTGTAAACTAATGGTAAGCAGTAAATTCTCCCTGCACTGGCTATTTTCTCTTTGCGCTCTTTCCCCCTTATTAACTGGGTTCCCTTCCAGTGCTGTTGCCTCATAGCACTGACTGTGCACTGAAGACTGACATCATTTTTCTCCCTCACAATGCAGCCTCTCCTGTTGAGTGATTCAGCTGCATTCCGGTTGCTCCTTGCAGAGCTATTTGTTAATTAATGTTCACAGAGCTTTAGTTAATATTCAGAATTCTGGTAGGTAAACTACATAGTTACAGAAGACTTTGTCTGTTGTTTTGAAAATATTATATGCAGCTATCAAATATCTCTAATGTATAGTGCAGGGGCGGATGCAACCTCCCGATTCATTAACTCTAGTGTAATTGCAGTATGAAACAAACCAAAAAATAAATACAAAGATAGCATGATCTATCATTTATATATTATTTCAACAATACTCTACTGGTAAGAACAAAATTAGGAAGCATAATATTGGATAATAATCCAATAAATACCCACAGCAACACCACCACTCTAATCTCAGCCCAGTGTAGAGGTGAGAACCCCAGAGGTAGGGGCGATGGCCTGGCGAGCAAGCCTGCCCCTCACTCACCCCACAGCAACAGCCCCAGTCCTGTGGGTCTGGGCCTGGGCCTGGCGCCCCACTCCGGGTGTTATGACCTGGCACACAGGGTCACAGTGCCACTCAGCTTCGGCACCGTTACTTTCATGATTTCTGTAGGTGTAATTGAACCCAAGCTAAAGCTGCCCCTTGTATAGAGTATTTATAGTGAATATAATGTAACTCTGTTTCAGGTACAGCCTCACGGGAAAGACTCTGCATCATCTATCCTTAATTTATGCTGCTTTGGTTCCATTTTCACAGAAATCAGAAGACTTTGAAGTGAAGGTAATTTCTTTAGTAAAATTTCTTTTACCTTCAGTATCATAAAACCACCTCCGTGGCATTACCAAAACATTTGATAAAGCATGTACACAAAATCAAACGTATGAAATAGTTTAAATTTAAATACCTGATTAAAATGAGATGTAGGAGCCTGATCATTGCCATTGGATGAGGCTCGGATTGACTTCAATGGACATTGAATAGGGCTCAGACTAAGAATCAGAAATAGCTGTGTTTTACCACTAGAGGTCATAATACTGAGAAAATATCATAATTTTATCAATCCATTATTGTGTATGTGAACCCAGCTGTATTATCCTTTTTTGAAGTGTGGTGTGGCTTCTGCATTTTGACTCACAAGTCAAAGTTAATGTCACTATTTGTAAAAAGATACTAAAGAAGGTGATTTGCAAGATTCTTAAGAGACAAATCTATTGTTTTAAAAGAGGAAAAAAGGCTTTCTCTACTGGTGTCATTTCACCAGCAAACGTTATAATTGGGGCAGAGGGGTGTACTAAGTGTACTAAGAAGAAATTTTATCCATTGTGTACTAAGAAGAAAGTTTATAAAAATGTTTTTTCTATAAAAATTTTACCGATATTTGGAGTAGTAAAAATTAAAAAAAGAGGGGAAAGTTTTTGTGATTCATCAAGTTGGTATGTGTGACTAGCTGATACAAATGCATAAAATAAATTGCAAAGATAAGGTGATTTACTGTCACATACACATTAAAATCTCCTGCAAAGTTATCCTAGTCAAATTAGCTGTAGGGAAATGACATATCTGAAAGTCAATCCTTGTACAGTTCAATATGTGTGTTCAGTAATTCACTAGAAAATTACTTAGGCATTCAAAATGCTAAATATCCTGAATTCCTGGAACTTATTACACCTTTACTATAACATATCAAATTTAGGCTTACAAGAATTACCTTTTTTGAAAGGGAGTATTGTTATAGCTACATACTTGATCATATCTAAAAGGTGTTGTAGTGGAATTAATTTTACCTACATAGAGTTTGAGTAATCCAGAGGCAGTGTGTGGTGCTGAAGACGGAGGCTACAGCCCTCCATATCGCTTGCATGGAACAATTTTAATGACTATAGGCCTTTGGTTTCAGGACCATCTTTAAGTTTTCTAGTTTCTTGCCTGCTGCAGACCATTGTGAATACAACCTTTTACTCTTAAGTATAACCTTTGAGCTAACGTATTTTAAATTATTTTAGGTAGCTCTTGTGCCAGGGGTTGAAGAGACAGCATTGTTAATTCGTCAGATTGCTGACAACATTTTGATGTCGTCTAAAACAAATCCTCGTGAATGGTTGGACAGATCCTGGCTTTCTATCTTGCCATCTGAGGTTTGTTTGTCTTTGTGCTAAGTGTAGCAGTTCTCTTGCTGTTTGTAAGATATTTAAAATGCTAGGTTGTTTTCATTATTCCAGTTTTCTATTGTTTTGTTGTCAAATATAAACACAATGGGCCTGAATCACAATGGGCCTGAATACAGGCACAAGTAGCTGCAATTTTCATTCCCCAGTGCTTTCAGGGGCAGCTGTGCTGGAAGAGGGATTCATCCTCAGTGTTAAGAGGCAGAAGAATATCCCAGGGAGCAAATCAATATGAATATCTCGGCTGGAAAAGACTCATCCTGTTTTAGGGTGACCAGATGTCCTGATTTTATAAGGACAGTCCCAATTTTGGGGTCTTTTTCTTATATAGGCTCCTATTACCCCCCACCCCCATCCCAATTTTTCACATTTGCTGTCTGGTCACCCTATCCTGTTTATTGTGACACTATAATCCTGTGCACCAAATTCTAAAAGCTAAATAAACTGGGACAGATTACAGAACAATGGCCGAATCCTGCAGGGTTCTGAACACTGATTCCAAGCCAACATAGCAGTTAAGCGCATGCAAGTATGTAGTTTATCCCATTAAAGTCAATGGGATTAGTCACGGGCTTGCAGTATTGAGCCCAAGATAGTAAACGTTTGTTTATTTACTCACTGGGTAATTGATGTATAGATATTTACATGCTGGATGAGCCTGTCTGCATGGGGAAGTGAGATGACAAGATGGGAAGGGAGCTGAGCCCCTGCAGCCGAGGGAGGCTCCCCTATCAGGTGGCTCCTTGCCAGGTAGTGCAGTGTGTAGTGGGGGCATGATGGGCAGGGGAGCTGGGTGATAGTCCCCATCTGCTTTCCCTGCCGGGCAGAGCCGCCTCCTGACTCCAGCCCTTCAGCGCGGCCCATCTACTTCTGCTGAGTTGGGGAGCGAGATGGGCAGGCAGCTGGATCCTGGCAGCCCAGACCTCCCAACTGCTGCCTCCCGTGAGTACCGTGTATCCCTCGCTTCCCCCTAAATTCCCAGAAATTTTTAAGACAAATAAAACCTGAAAACAAAGGGCCTTATGTAGAGTACAACACACAGCTTGGGCAGTTTCCCTTGAACTTGGGGTGGGGGGGAGGGGGAATCTATTCTAACCTGAGAGTAAACATGTGACTTTTTAGGTCCAAAGTAAGTTTTTTAGAAAAGTTTGGGTTGTGTGTCGAAAATCCAGATTAAATGGATCATTTTTGTCAACCTTAGGTATAGAGCAGTTACTTTCATCTTCCTATACACCCTTCTTACCATACAGTTGTGCATAATTTGTTCCCCCCTAGAAAGATATTATATTTATAGATGTTTAGGTGGTGTATACAAGGCCTACCTGCTAGGAATTGTGGTTCTGTGACAGATTCTGTGCCCAGAGATTATATAAAGATGGTATTCTCTTTACCTTCTAATAACAGAGCAAGCTGAATGTCCCAAATGGATCATTTCGGAAGCTGACAGTGACTTTTTTTTCCCCCAGGCAGAGAAGTGCTTGCTTACTTTTCCATGTATAAACCCTCTAGTAGCTCAGCTCCTGTTAAAGAAGGGGTCTTCACTGAAGTGGCTGTTGTTGGCAACTTTTGACCAACTTCAGGAACTCCTGCCTGAGGTTCCAGAAAAAGTTTTAAAGGTTGGGCATAGTGAATTTATATATTTTACTAGCAGTCCAGCTGTCTGTGTAATAAATAAGGCTTTACAGAATGCTTTCTGAGGTTATATGTTTATATTTCCTAATATAATTTTAAAAACTAATCAGATAACTAAGTT
>NW_020699373.1:9606104-9737296 GCF_002925995.2 Terrapene triunguis | reverse complement strand
GCTCAGGGCAGGGGGCTGGAAGGGATATGCCCTGTTCCACCCCCTTCCCCAAGGCCCGTCCCTACCTCTCTCTGCCTCCTCTACGGAGCTGTGTGGACGCTGCCGCTCTTCCCCCTCCCCCTCGCTAGGGCCATCAGCTGATTGGCCAGGGAAGGAGAGGAGGAGGGGCCGGAAAGCATCACGCTGGGGGAAGAAGCGGGGGAGGGAGGAAGCTTGGCTGCTGCAGAACCAAGCTTCTGCCTCCTGCCCCCGCAGGGGAGAACGGTGGGCAGGGGGAGCTGAATGGGGCTGGGGGCCGGGACCGCCTCAGGGGAGCTGAATGCCACTCAAAATCGGCTCGCGTGCGTGCCGTAGGTTGCCGACCCCTGATTTACACTGTCACAAACAAGTTAATGAGAGATCTCCTGTATGTAGTTCTATAGAAATCTACCAATACAGAGGATTATATAACTCAGGGGATTCATAATGGTATAAAGACCTTTGCAGTTCTGTGTTGCTAGTTGAGATTTACTCCCAGTGGGCTGTGATAAAAAAAAATGTTGATCTGACAGCTGTTTGGTGGCTTATGTGAAACGAGATGGTGGCCCATTTTCTTCTCCTACAGCGCTACTTAAAGTTAAAACTTGTAGGGAGATTGTGGACTCTCTGCTGTGGGCAAAAAGGAAGGGCCTCTGAGAAGCTGCAGAACTAAAGAGTGAGCTTACTGGGTGAGAACATGGGACTGGAAAACCAAGTGTTCACAGGTTTGTTGGATGAGGTGGATATCTGGCAGCTCCAGAATATTGATGCTGAGCCTTTTCTGTTCCTCAAAATCAAAATGGGCTCCCCACGCCTCTGAAATTCACATCAGTGGTGATGTGGATTGGACTGGAAGGAGGGAGGGAAAGAGAAAAGACCTGGAAGGATGGGATATGGGATGACCCACAGTCCAGACAGGAAGTCCAAATGGACAGAGGAAGGAAGAAGAGTTCTTCCTGGGAAGTCAGGGAATGGCATCTGATTGGAACAAAGGTGAAGGTGTAAGTGTAAACTGGTCCATACAACAGAGTCCTCATAGGCTGCACATTGATTTAGGAGACAAAGGCTTGGCTGGATAAGAGGAGAGTTAGTCATGGCAGCTGACATGGGCAAGAATGGGGCCAGATTGGGGCTTCTACAAGGAAGCTCTGACTTGTAAGGCCTTTGCCTTCTTGCTTTACTGGTAAAGGGACCCAAAAACTGGCTGTCTTTGCTATGTCTCTAAGGTAGAATAGGAGAAGAGAAGACTATGACAAAAGGAATGATCAGTAAGTAATTTTCCTTTATCGTCCCCACTCAATTTTAAAAATGATTGAAAGCTTTAAAATATGGTCTGCATTAAAAATGTTTTTTACATTGGATTACTGCATTTCTCTTCAAATTGTTTTATTATCTAGTGTCCAGCAAGGATACAGAGGAGAGCCTAACAATTCCCATCAGTAAGGATGTTTATGAAATCCTTACGAGAAGAGAGAGCTGTCTACGTGACCTCATTGAAAAGAAGTTTGGTTGCATGGCTCTCCTTAAGAGTATAAGATGTCCCCTTGAAGTATACAGGAAAAGCCTGAAGGAAGGAATTGAGATATCTGTTTGGGTGGATGATATGACAAGACATAATGCTGATGCTTTGGTGAATGCAGCCAATGAACATCTGGACCATATTGGAGGCCTTGCTCTTGCCCTGGTGAAAGCTGGTGGGCCAGAAATTAAGCAAGAGAGTAAACGTTATATTGATCGCCATGGAACACTCACCACTGGCCAAATAGTAGTGACAGGTGGAGGCAGGCTTTCTTGTAAGAAAGTTATCCACACAGTAGGTCCAAGATGGTCTGCAAATGAAAGTGAGAGATGTTGTCACATGCTTGAGACAGCCATTATAAATGTCCTGAAATATGTTAATGCTGCGGAGAATAATATAAAGTCTGTTGCAATCCCTGCAGTGAGCTCAGGAATTTTTGGCTTCCCACTAGATTTATGTGCTCATGTGATCGTACGGACTATAAAGAATTTTGTTGAGCTAGCTCCATTATTTGGCTGGTTCAAAGAAATCCACTTGGTGAACATTGCTGAGCCCACAGTTGCAGCAATGAAAAAGGCCTGTGAAGAGTTGCTGGGCAGGAGTGACATCAACTCACTTCAGGAGACTCCACCAGCTTCAGCAAACCGGCTTCCAGATTCCATCACAATCAATGGTCTTTGCCTACACATCATAAGAGGACACATTGAAGATCAGCAAGTAAGTCTTCACGATGGAGCACGAAGGCCCTGATCTTGTGAAGTGCTGAGCATGGACTTGCATCCCAGCACCTTGCAGGATTGGACACTAAGAGATTAGAAGGCATGTTGTATTGATCCAGTAAATGTGCATCTTGTCCTCTTGCCTTTAGTTACCAAACATTAGAATCAGTGGACCAATACATTATATACACAGGTATCTTCTTATAATATGACTATTGAGTTATGAAAAGTGTGAGTGAGCCCTGTTATGAGAGAATAGGAGAAAACAACAGATAGAGTTAGGACAGTCAATAGAATAAAGTTATCATAGAATCATAGAAGATTAGGGTTGGAAGAGACCTCAGGAGGTCATCTAATCCAACCCCATGCTCAAAGGAGGATCAACACAACTAAATCACCCCAGCCAGGGCTTTGTCAAGCCGGGCCTTAAAAACCTCTAAGGATGGAGATTCCACCACCTCCCTAGGTAACCCATTCCAGTGCTTCACCACCCTCCCAGTGAAATAGTGTTTCCTAATATCCAACCTAGACCTCCCCCATTGCAACTTGAGACCATTGCTCCTTGTTCTGTCATCTGCCACCACTGAGAACAGCTGAGCTCCATCCTCTTTGGAACCCTCCTTCAGGAAAGCTGCTATCAAATCCTCCCTCACTCTTCTCTTCTGAAGACTAAACAAGCCCAGTTCCCTCAGACTCTCCTCGTAAATCATGTCCCCCAGCCCCCTAATCATTTTCGTTGCCCTATGCTGGATTCTCTCCAATTTGTCCACATCGTTTCTGTAGTGGGGGGGTCTAAAACTGGATGCAGTACTCCAGATGTGGCCTCACCAGTGCCGAATAGAAGGGAATAATCACTTCCCTCAATCTGCTGGCAATGCTCCTACTAATGCAGCCCAATATGCCGTTAGCCTTCTTCGCAACAAGGGCACACTGCTGACTCATCTGCAGCTTCTCATCCACTGTAATCCCCAGGTCCTTTTCTGCAGAACTGCCGCTTAGCCAGTCGGTCCCCAGCCTGTAGCAGTGCATGGGATTCTTCCATCCTAAGTGCAGAACTCTGCACTTGTCCTTGTTGAACCTCATCAGATTTCTTTTGGCCCAATCCTCTAACTTGTCTAGGTCACTTTGGACCCTATCCTTACCCTACAGCATATCTACCTCTCCCCCCAGCTTAGTGTCATCCGCGAACTTGCTGAGGATGCAATCTATCCCATCATACAGATCATTAAAAAAGATGTTGAACAAAACCGGCCCCAGGACGGACCCATTGGGCACTCCGCTTGATACCGGCTGCCAACTAGACATTAAGCCATTGAACACTACCCGTTGAGCCCAGCTTTCTATCCACCTTATAGTCCATTCATCCAAGCCATACTTTTTTTAACTTGCTGGCAAGAATACTGTGGGAGACCGTATCAAAAGCTTTCTAAAATCAAGATATATCACGTCCACTGCTTTCCCCATATCCACAGAGCCAGTTATCTCATCATAGAAGGCAATCAGGTTGGTCAGGCATGACTTGCCCTTGGTGAATCCATGTTGACTGTTCCTGATCACCTTCCTATCCTCCAAGTGCTTCAAAATGATTTCCTTGAGGACCTGCTCCATGATTTTTCCAGGGACTGAGGTGACGCCGACTGTTCTGTAGTTCCCCGGATACTCCTTCTTCCCTTTTTTAAAGATGGGCACTATACACCTCTACCCCGATATAATGCTGTCCTCGGGAGCCAAAAAATCTTACCACATTATAGGTGAAACAGCGTTATATCGAACTTGCTTTGATCCGATGGCGTGCGCAGCCCCCTCCCCGCCCGGAGCACTGCTTTACCGTGTTCTATCCAAATTCGTGTTATATCGGGTCGCGTTATATTGGGATGGGGTAGAGGTGTATTTGCCTTTTTCCAATCGTCCGGGACCTCCCCCAATAGCCACAAGTTTTCAAAGATAATGGCCAATAGCTCTGCAATCACATCAGCCAATTCCCTCAGCACCCTCGGATGCATTAGATCTGGACCCAGGGACTTGTGCATGTTCAGTTTTTCTAAATAGTCCTTAACCTGTTCTTTCACCGCTGAGGGCTGCTCACCTCCTCCCCATACTGTGTTGCCCAGGACAGCAGTGTGGAGCTAAGCTTGTCTGTGAAGACCGAGGCAAAAAAAGCATTGAGTACTTCAGCTTTTTCCACATCATCTGTCACTAGGTTGCCTCCCCCATTCATTAAGGGTCACACACTTTCCCTGACCTTTTTCTTGTTGCCAACATACCTGTAGAAACCCTTCTTGTTACCCACTTTGCTAGCTGCAACTCCAGTTGTGTTTTGGCCTTCCTGATTACACCCAGGCATGCTCAAGCAATATTTTTATACTCCTCCCTAGTCATCTGACCAAGTTTCCACTTCTTGTAAGCTTCCTTTTTGTGTTTAAGCTCACCGAAGATTTCATTGTTAAGCCAAGCTGGTTACCTGCCATATTTGTTATTCTTTCTGCACATCAGGATGGTTTGTTCCTGTGCCCTCAATAAGGCTTCTTTAAAATACAGCCAGCTTTCCTGGACTCCTTTCCCCCTCATATTAGCTACTCTCCTTTCTTCCTTTTGTGAGGATCCTGAACTCAACCATCTCATGGTCACTGCTGCCCAGGTTGCCACCCACTTCTACTTCCCCTACCAATTCTTCCCTGTTTGTAAGCAGCAGGTCAAGAGGAGAATGGCCCCTGGTTGATTCCTCCAGTAGTTGTACCAGGAAGTTGTCCCCAACACTCTCCAAAAACTTCCTGAATTGTCTGTGCACCGCAGTATTGCTCTCCCAGCAGAGGTCAGGGTGATTGAAGTCCCCCATTAGAACCAGGGCATTAACATTTACTTTTTTAATGTAATATTTTAAGTTAACTTTTTTTTTCATGTATCCCCTAGAAGTTTACTCTCCTAGCTCCTATCACATCAGGCAGGAGTGTTGTAAGCAAGACACGAGAAGTAATTCTTCTGTTCTACTCTGCACTGATTAGGCCTCAACTGGAACATTGTGTCCTGTTCTGTACACCACATTTCAGGAAAGATGTGGACAAATTGGAGAAAGTCCAGAGAAGAGCAGCAAAAATGATTAAAGGTCTAGAAAACATGACCTATGAGGGAAGATTGCAAAAATTGGGTTTGTTTAGTCTGGAAAAGAGAAGACTGAGAGGGGACATGATAACAGTTTTCAAGTACATGAAAGGTTGTTACAAGGAGGAGGGAGAAGAATTGTTCTTCTTAACCTCTGAGGATAGGACAAGAAGCAATGGGCTTAAATTGCAGCAAAGGGGGTTTAGGTTGGGCATTAGGAAAAACTTCCTAACTGTCAGGGTGGTTAAGCACTGGAATACATTGCCTAGGGAAGTTGTGGAATCTCCATCATTGGAGATTTTTAAGAGCAAGTTAGACAAACACCAGCATGTGATTTTAAATTCATAGATTCATAGATTCTAGGACTGGAAGGGACCTCGAGAGGTCATCGAGTCCAGTCCCCTGCCCACATGGCAGGACCAAATACTGTCTAGACCATCCCTGATAGACATTTATCTAACCTACTCTTAAATATCTCCAGAGATGGAGATTCCACAACCTCCCTAGGCAATTTATTCCAGTGTTTAACCACCCTGACAGTTAGGAACTTTTTCCTAATGTCCAACCTAGACCTCCCTTGCTGCAGTTTAAGCCCATTGCTTCTTGTTCTATCCTCAGAGGCTAAGGTGAACAAGTTTTCTCCCTCCTCCTTATGACACCCTTTTAGATACCTGAAAACTGCTATCATGTCCCCTCTCAGTCTTCTCTTTTCCAAACTAAACAAACCCAATTCTTTCAGCCTTGCTTCATAGGTCATGTTCTCAAGACCTTTAATCATTCTTGTTGCTCTTCTCTGGACCCTTTCCAATTTGTCCACATCTTTCTTGAAATGCGGTGCCCAGAACTGGACACAATACTCCAGCTGAGGCCTAACCAGAGCAGAGTAGAGCGGAAGAATGACTTCTCGTGTCTTGCTCACAACACACCTGTTAATACATCCCAGAATCACGTTTGCTTTTTTTGCAACAGCATCACACTGTTGACTCATATTTAGCTTGTGGTCCACTATAACCCCTAGATCCCTTTCTGCCGTACTCCTTCCTAGACAGTCTCTTCCCATTCTGTATGTGTGAAACTGATTTTTTCTTCCTAAGTGGAGCACTTTGCATTTGTCTTTGTTAAACTTCATCCTGTTTAACTCAGACCATTTCTCCAATTTGTCCAGATCATTTTGAATTATGACCCTGTCCTCCAAAGCAGTTGCAATCCCTCCCAGTTTGGTATCATCCGCAAACTTAATAATCGTACTTTCTATACCAATATCTAAGTCGTTAATGAAGATATTGAACAGAGCCGGTCCCAAAACAGACCCCTGCGGAACCCCACTCGTTATGCCTTTCCAGCAGGATTGGGAACCATTAATAACAACTCTCTGAGTACGGTTATCCAGCCAGTTATGCACCCACCTTATAGTAGCCCCATCTAAATTGTATTTGCCTAGTTTGTCGATAAGAATATCGTGCGAGACCGTATCAAATGCCTTACTAAAGTCTAGGTATACCACATCCACAGCTTCTCCCTTATCCACAAGACTCGTTATCCTATCGAAGAAAGCTATCAGATTGGTTTGACATGATTTGTTCTTTACAAATCCATGCTGGCTGTTCCCTATCACCTTACCACCTTCCAAGTGTTTGCAGATGATTTCCTTAATTACTTGCTCCATTATCTTCCCTGGCACAGAAGTTAAACTAACTGGTCTGTAGTTTCCTGGGTTGTTTTTATTTCCCTTTTTATAGATGGGCACTATATTTGCCCTTTTCCAGTCTTCTGGAATCTCTCCCGTCTCCCATGATTTTCCAAAGATAATAGCTAGAGGCTCAGATACCTCCTCTATTAGCTCCTTGAGTATTCTAGGATGCATTTCATCAGGCCCTGGTGACTTGCAGGCATCTAACTTTTCTAAGTGATTTTTAACTTGTTCTTTTTTTATTTTATCTGCTAAACCTACCCCCTTCCCATTAGCATTCACTAGGATAGGCATTCCTTCAGACTTCTCGGTGAAGACCGAAACAAAGAAGTCATTAAGCATCTCTGCCATTTCCAAGTTTCCTGTTACTGTTTCTCCCTCTTCACTAAGCAGTGGGCCTACCCTGTCTTTGGTCTTCCTCTTGCTTCTAATGTATTGATAAAAAGTCTTCTTGTTCCCCTTTATTCCCTTAGCTAGTTTGAGCTCATTTTGTGCCTTTGCCTTTCTAATCTTGCCCCTGCATTCCTGTGTTGTTTGCCTATATTCATCCTTTGTAATCTGTCCTAGTTTCCATTTTTTATATGACTCCTTTTTATTTTTTAGATCATGCAAGATCTCGTGGTTAAGCCAAGGTGGTCTTTTGCCACATTTTCTATCTTTCCTAACCAGCGGAATAGCTTGCTTTTGGGCCCTTAATAGTGTCCCTTTGAAAAACTGCCAGCTCTCCTCAGTTGTTTTTCCCCTCAGTCTTGATTCCCATGGGACCTTACCTATCAGCTCTCTGAGCTTACCAAAATCCGCCTTCCTGAAATCCATTGTCTCTATTTTGCTGTTCTCCCTTCTACCCTTCCTTAGAATTGCAAACTCTATGATTTCATGATCACTTTCACCCAAGCTGCCTTCTACTTTCAAATTCTCAACGAGTTCCTCCCTATTTGTTAAAATCAAGTCTAGAACAGCTTCATCCCTAGTAGCTTTTTCAACCTTCTGAAATAAAAAGTTGTCTGCAATGCAGTCCAAGAATTTGTTGGATAGTCTGTGCCCCGCTGTGTTATTTTCCCAACATATATCCGGATAGTTGAAGTCCCCCATCACCACCAAATCTTGGGCTTTGGATGATTTTGTTAGTTGTTTAAAAAAAGCCTCATCCACCTCTTCCACCTGGTTAGGTGGCCTGTAGTAGACTCCTAGCATGACATCACCCTTGTTTTTTACCCCTTTTAGCCTAACCCAGAGACTCTCAACACTTCCGTCTCCTATGTCCATCTCTACCTCAGTCCAAGTGTGTACATTTTTAATATATAAGGCAACACCTCCTCCCTTTTTCCCCTGTCTATCCTTCCTGAGCAAGCTGTATCCATCCACACCAACATTCCAATCATGTGTATTATCCCACCAAGTTTCAGTGATGCCAACAATGTCATAGTTGTATTTATTTATTAGCACTTCCAGTTCTTCCTGCTTATTACCCATACTTCTCGCATTTGTATATAGGCATCTAAGATACTGGTTTGATCTTTCCTCCCGGTTTTGTCCTGACCCTCCTTTCTCTCTGCCAATATAGCCCACACTCCCTCTCGTCTCCGACCCATCTCCCAGGTCTCCATGTTCCCCACTTACCTGCGGGCTTTGCTCACCTGTCCCCGTCGAACCTAGTTTAAAGCCCTTCTCACTAGGTTAGCCAGTCTGTGTCCAAATAGGATCTTTCCCCTCCTCGAAAGGTGAACACCATCTCTGCCTAGCAGTCCTTCCTCAAATAGCATCCCGTGGTCTAGGAAGCCAAAGCCCTCCTGGCGACACCATCTTCGCAGCCAGGCATTCACCTCCATGATGCATCTGTCTCTGCCCGGGCCCCTACCTTTGACAGGAAGAATCGAAGAGAATACCACCTGCGCTCCAAACTCCTTCACCCGTACTCCCAGAGCCCTGTAGTCACTCTTGATCCGCTCAGTGTCACACCGCGCAGTATCATTTGTGCCCACATGGATGAGTAGCATGGGGTAGTAGTCAGAGGACTGGATAATCCTCGACAATGCCTCCATAACGTCTCGGATACGGGCTCCCGGCAGGCAGCATACCTCCCGAGATGAAATGTCAGGGCGACAGATGGGCGCCTCCGTCCCCCTCAGCAGAGAGTCTCCGACCACCACTACCCTACGTTTCCTATTCGCAGTGGTGGCAGCAGACCTCCCAGCCTTAGGGGTACGAGGCTTCTCCTCCTTTACTGTAGGGGGTGATGCCTTCTTTCCTGTATCAAGAAGAGCATAACAGTTACCTATTACCACAGCGGGAGGGTTCGGAGCAGGGGTGGAGCACTGCCTGCTGCCAGAAGTAACCAGCTGCCAGTGTCCACCCTGAGCCATCTCCTCCTCCACCAGTGGTGTATCAGCAGTCCTGTGTCCTGGGACAGCTACCTCAGCTGTCTCCACATGGACACTGTCCAGGAATTGCTCGTGGATTCGGATGCTTCTCAACCTAGCCACCTCCTCCTGTAGCTCTCCCACCTGCTGCCTGAGAGATTCCACCAGCAGGCACCTTTCACATTGGATGGTCCCCTCAGCCTGGATATCAGTAAGTGGAAATTGCAAGTTACAGTCTCTGCAAAACCACACCAGGATCTGGGTAGAAGCATCCATGCTCAGGCGCTCTGTCTGGCTACAGGCGCAGGTGGAGGAGACAGAAGCAGTGCTGGCACAGGTGTTGCGGGTCTTCCTAACCATCGTAAGCCTCCCTCTGTCAAACTCCCGTCTGCAGCCCCCTGTCCGCTGAAAGGGTTGTTTAAGCAAGAAGTTTAAAGTTTTAAGGGGAATAAAGGGAAAACAGATAGAACCGGCAAGGGACCCTCGCCCCTTCCCACTCCCCTTCCCAACTCCCTTGCGAAACTCCCTGTTAGCAGCCCCTGTTCGCAAACGCTCCCTGGTCGCTTGTGCGCTGCTTTATAAAGCCCTGGCCTGTATGAATGCCCCGCCCACTGAGTAAGGCTCAGCCAATTACCAGAGGCTTCCTGGTTTCAAACCTTCCTTTGAAGCTCACAGCTTCCAACTGTCAGCCACAGCACACGGTCCTTCAAACAAACAAACAAACAAACAGACTGCCAAACACAAGCTCAGCACACAGCAAGTAACCCCCAAACACAAACAAACACACACTGCAGACAGTCACTTACCCCAAAAGGGTGCTGTATTGCTCCTCCTTCACCTGGAGAACTCCCTTGCGAAACTCCCTGTTAGCAGCCCCTGTTCGCAAACGCGAAATAGACTTATTTCACTTATTATAACTGGAAAATCTGGTAAAACATGGCAATCCTAGTTATGGGCAAACCAGAAAGGGTGAATAGACTGGAAGCTGCATCACAGCTTTAATGATAGTCTGTTTCTAACAAATCCTGTATTTTACAGAATGTTCCATACTTTGTGTGTTAAAGAAACATCTTGACTCCTTACGAAGTTTGTTTTTATAGATGTGGAAATAAAGGGCAGCAATTATGACCTTTGGTCGATGGGGGAGAAATTCTGTCAACTGACTATAAAAAGTTATATTCCTTCCGAGGAACTGAATGGGTATAGCTCAGAGCCTTGTATTTTTAATTACTCTTAAACAATCAAGCTAAGGTTCGACTCATTATTTCTGTGGTCAAAATACCATAAGCAAAAGTTTTGCATTTCACAAATTCAGTTCCAAATTACAGCAGCCCTAGGGAGTACGTGATGGGCAGAAGGAGAAAGCTCATGGATTTCCATCCTCCCATAGTGCTCCTGCACAGAAGGCAGCCATCATTTTGCAATTCCTCCTGAGTACACAAGATGGTGAGGACTATTAGTGTGACTGGCAGTGCTTACTACTCTAAGGCTACATCTACACTACGCACCATTGTCAGTGGCATGTAGGCTACGTGTAGCCGTGCGCCACACCGAAAAGCCTGTTGTATCCACCGCCTGCTGCGGTGTGTAGCTACTCCTGTCAACGGAAGGCTTTGGCAGGCAGAGACAGAGGAGAAAAGCTTCAGCAGCTAAAAATACCAGTGTAGATGGAGAGGCACAGCTTGGGTGAGTAGAAAGCGTGTAAGGGATGTACTTGTGTACATATCCACACCCTTCAACTATGTTTTGTACTCTACATGCCTCACCAGCTACACTGCTAGTTATGGGCAGGGGGGGAGGGGAGGAGGGTAATGCTGGTATGTGTTCTACCCGCTGCCGAATGAAGCATGCAGTGAAGATGTACCTTAAAAAGGGGAAGTGTCTGGGTGGGGTGGTGTTTTTAATAAGGAAAAACTTCACCAGCTGCACAGGTACATTTGAAGTGGGGATCTGACTGCAGTGCAGGTAAAATATGCATTTAGCTGAAATAAAATATACTGAGAGCTTGTGTTCTTTTCTTCCAGACTGCAGTCATTGTTAATTCTGTGGTCATGAATGATGATCTCTCAAGAGGAAACCTTTCAAGAGCAATTCTGGAAAAAGCAGGCCTATCTCTTCAGAAGGAATTTCTGTTTGAGTTACAAAAACTTCCTCCATATTGTGAGAAATTCATATTGACAAAAGGATACAATCTTGCCTGCAAGTCTGTGCTCCACGTAGTATGGTCCTCACAAAGCAGCAGTGATTCACGCAAGGTGACGTTCAGCTACAGTGGATTTTCACTTCTCTTTTTCAGGTCAAAAAGTAAAGTGAGGTCTAAAAACTCTCCTTTTTTTTTTCTGCAGGGACTAAAAACTGTAATGTCAAGATGTTTGCTTAAGGTTCAGGAGTATCAGCTTCCCTCAATTTCCTTCCCTGCAATTGGGACTGGAGTGTTAAATTTGCCAAATGATGAAGTGGCAGATATTATGATTGATGAAGTTTTAAGCTTTGCAAAGGAACATCCTTGGAAGAAGACAGATGTGTATTTTGTGATCCATCCAAATGACAGTTATGTCTATAAGGTAAAACATCTAGCATTAACTATAAGTAGAAGAACCCACAATATCCATGAAGAAAGTTTCTGTGTATTGCTACAAGCTAAAGTACTTCATATACCAAACTAGACATAACATTTGTAAAGATGGATAGCAAGCCTCTGGTGTATGTCCAGGGCCGGCTTCAGGCACCAGCTTGGCAAGCAGGTGCTTGGGGCGGCCACTCCGGAGAGGGGCGGCACGTCCAGCTATTCAGCGGCAATTTGGCGGACGGTCCCTCACTCCCGCTCGGAGCGAAGGACCTTCCACCAAATTGTCGCCGCAGATCGCGATGGCGGCTTTTGTTGTTGTTGTTTGCGTGCGGGGTGTTTTTTTTTTGGCTGGTTGGGGCGGCCAAAACCCTGGAGCCGGCCCTGTGTATGTTTTGGGGCTGGTAGGGAGTATACAGTGAAGGGGCTGCTCCCCACTTAGTGCGGACTTTCTACTGAAGTTATGCCACAGGAAATACATTTAGCAAATTCTGTCACGTCATCTCCCGTACCAATGTGTTGTCACAAAGGGCTTGGCCTTCCATGGTAGAAAAGGCTGTAGACAGGAGGTCAAATTCTCTGTTGGTGATTTCAATGGAACTGTATCAGTTTATGCCAGCAGAGAATTTGGACCAGGTGATTTATATATGGCTGTTTTAGGTATCCATATATTATAAAAATATAAGATTTGATCCTGTTCTCATTGAACCCAAAACTCCCACTGACTTCAGCAGGTGGGGAGTGAGCCTGTATACTGTAGCAAAAGTAACATACAGAGCAATAGAGTGTGGACTGGCAAAAAGGCAACATTATTCTCTTGCTTCTGCTCTGAAAGGCTATCATGGACAATTGAATCGTACTCAGGACCAAATTCAGATGTGAAGTGTAATGTGGTATCAGTAACTGGGTGTAAGGGAGTCTGAGTGTAACTTACATGCTGAAGAACAGAAAAAAGGTGTAGCCACTCCTGACTTCTTCCTCCTTCCTGTTAGTTGCTTTTCCTGATACACCATCTCTTCCATGCCATTGATATGTAGGTTACATCAATTTTGACTCCTAGGTTCAAATAAACCAACTTAAACCCCTTATTGACATGTAACTTACAGCACTTTGCATGTAAACTCTGAAGTTGCCCCTCAGTTTTAGAAGTATTTACAATAAGAATTTCCAAGTTTAATTAATTTACTTTTGTTCATCTATGCTGTAGACCTGCTGTGCAGTTTCTTCACCTTTTTAGTTAGTATAGTTCAGTGTAAAATCTTTTTATTTTCTAATGTAGTATTAATTTACAATGTACTTTGCTTGGTATTGTCTGAAGATGATTTTTATCATTTTTCCATATGCCAGAACTCTGACAAATTATATTTGGTTGTCATTTGTCTCTGTGTTTCTTTGGACCACATACTCACACTGCCAGTTGTTTCACTAATGTGCCAAAGCCTGTCCTCTCCCCGCTACAGGCCTTCAAGGCTAAAAAACAACATGAATGCTGTATTTTCACTGCTCAGGGATGCCAATCTGCAGGAAGCCCAAACCTACTGCACAGCACAGAGCAGTGCACCTCAGTGGCTTTCCACATGAGGCTATGGAGAGGAGCTTTGTGACTGTGAGTTAAGTAGGGGGATAGTCAGTGCATCTATGCACAGCATGGATCCACCAGCATAAAACCACAAGCAAAAGAGAGCAGTGGGCAGCTTCTACTCCTGCCAATAAGCTGAAATAGCTGCCATAGCCTGGCTGCCTGAGTTCCCCACATACAACCTGCAAATGGAATTGGAGAGGATGTCATCCATGTCCCTGTACAAAACCCTGGAACCAGGCTTGGCACAGGAAACCAGCATCGGGCCCTGTGTGAAAGAAGACTGACTAAAATTGCTTACCTAACAGAAATCTGGAGAGACCGACTCTGTTCATTTGTTAGTGGTTTGATACATAGCTGGCTGTGAACTGATTCTAAATCTTTCTTTTTCAAGGCTTTCCAAACCAAGTTTGAGTCAGCAAAAAACAAACTGATAGAAGACATGGAATGCAACAAAACTGATGATTTGGGTAAGTAAGAAGCACAAAGGGTGAATAAGGTTCTGAAAATTATATTCTCCTAATAAATATCTATTATCTGGGGGTGAAATCATAACACAGGAGCTCTGCATTTAATTTTTTATTTAATTTCATTGCGTGTCAAACTGGGTGATAAGAGGGAGAAAAATACAAGACTGGTTTGGGTATAATGGGGAAAATGTGTTACCTCTTCTAAAGTTGTGTTTTGCAAAACTTGTTTTAGTGTTCTGATAGACCGCTTTTGACTTTTATCAGATTCTCATTCATGTAAACAAAAATGTAACTGTTGAGCTAACTATTCAATTCTTCAGACACTTTGCAGTCTTTTGCCCCTTGAAAGACCCATGTCATTCACCCTGATGTTATCAGGAGTTATGTGTGAGTGCTGAGAATAGAACTGATCTTAAGGTTTGGTAGCTCAAAAGGAGGATTTCTTAACTGTGAATACAGACTGGAAGAAGCTAAACTATCAGTTATCAATTATTCTCTCTAATCAATCATCTTCATCCCAGTTCCTTCTATTTAAGGAGCTAATGGGCATGATAAATTGTTGACATAGAAGGTTCTAACTGTCGTGCTTTGGCACCTTTTTTCCAGCGTATGCAAACAGTATTTGTCATACCAGGCTCAGGTCCTTGCTCCCCTTACCAATCTTTGGGTAGTTGATGCTTCAGAGGAAGATGACCCTTCTGGGCTCCAATAATTGTGCAGTGCCTTTTCTGGGGCAAGAGGAGTTCCTTTCTGACCCTGAAGCACAAGGTTTAATCACCCTTGTGTATACTGGCTACAAGTCTAGTTAGTGGCCATGAAATTATCTAACCAGTTCTCTCCTCAGCCTAGTTAATTGTCACTGATCCAGTGAACAAAAATAAACTTTAAACATTTCAAATCAAGAGAAAGACCAACAGAACCCTTTGTTAGGTATGGTGGGGTATTCATGGTATTCATCCCCTGCGACACCCCACCTCTGAGGGAGGGAGGGAAGGTGTCCCCTGCTGCACATATCTCTGGGTTATGCTGTTGGAAGCAGACATAATCCAGGGCTGAATTGTTCCCTGTGTTGTGGTTTCTAATGAATCTGAAAGGGGTCCCTGTGAAAATCGTCATCATTAGTTGATTTGAGAGAAAATCTGGCTAGGTTATAATACACAGCTTTATCAGAGGCCCGCTGCTGAGAGGACATGAACACAGCTGTCCCTATTCAGCCTGGTGGTGATGAAAGTTGTTGTTTTTCTCAGTTTTCCTAGAACCAGGCCCAGAAGTTTAGTGCACCTGACTTTTAAAAAAAAATTAAACTTTGGGGGACCCTGGCTGAGTGCATTTTAGCTACTACAGTGTTCCAGAGCTTGTTGTATACGTTTAATTAACACAGTAAAAACCTGCACCTGCAGAAGGCAGTGCCCTGTCTTTAGTTACACTTTAATTTAGCAGTACAGTTTTGTTCAACCTTTGGTTAGGGCCATCGCTACCAACTGCAATCAGTGGGAGTTGATGGCACAAAGTACTTCATGTGATTGGGCCCCTGGCGCCAAAGGGTAAAATTTCAGTTCAAGGAAGGTGAGGCTGGTGTCATGGGTGACATTCCTTCCCTCCTTGTAGGCAGGGGACTTGTATTTGCCTTGTGTCTCCTATGTTCAAATTATTGTGGGCAGCACTCCAGCCCATTACCATTTCCATCAGTGGACTCTCTATATCAAGCTGAGATTGGTGTCATTTAAAACATATTCTAGCTAGCTAATCCGAAGCCAGTGTGAGTGAAACACATTGATTTTAGCACTGATTTACATCCTATTTAAAAAAAAAAAAACAGGGAGAACACAGATGTAGTTAAAATGCAAACGGTACTTCATTTATCCAGAGCCAAACACCAACAGGGATTTAATAAAAGGGCTTATTTGTAAGTAGGACAGTGTCCTCTCCTTCATTTCCCCCTAGAACTACAATGTATTCTCTTAACAGAAAAACGGTCCTCACTAGAGACTTAAAAGCAACATGAATATTTTCAGTCTGTGTAAATATTTAATTTCATTATCTCCAGTATCTCCTGAAATAGCAACTTCTGCTTAAACCACCCATTAGCGGAATGTGGGGAAACATGAAAATGAACAAGTTTTTTAATGGTTCAGAGAACAACTACCATTTAATTTGACTTCAAAATAGAATGATGTTTATACATCTGGACTAAAACTTAATTTATTAATTATTACTAGGGGCAAATCCTGGTCCCACTTAAATCAATGAGAATTAGGCCCTTACGGGGAAATTTTCAAATGCAAAATTGAAAGTTAATGAGACTTACATGCCCAACTGCCATTTGTATCTTTAAAAATCTACCCCTTAGTGCCTGTCGTAATATCCCCATTCTGAACGTACCAGAAGGACAGTAAGATTCCTTGTGCTGCAGAGTCTCAAGGCTGCATATAGAGATTTGTAACCGCACTTGTGAACTTTTCAGTCTACCGATTGCACTTGTATAAACTGTACTTCTTACAGGGTCACGCTCCGACAGACAAGCTGAAATACAGAATAAAAAAACTGGACCAGCCATTGAACTTATTGGCAACTGCTATGAAAAACTGGAAGCAGCAAAAATATGGATTGAAGACATAATGCAAGTCCAGGAAAGTCACCTTATCGTTATAGAAAACAATCACATTTTTAACCTTAGCAAAAGAGAGCGTGCAGAACTTTCTCATCTGCAGCGTTTCGGTGTATCCATATTGGAAGAAGTGGTTGGTGGAAAAGCAAGATTAGAGATTCAAGGTCCTCCTGGTGCCATAATTGATGCGGTGTTTGTGATCGAAAACTTACTGTGTTATGTGCAAGAGAATAATAGAACCAAACAAGAGGAACTGCCGCAGTCAGAGGGTCAGTGAAGTTGAGGGAATAAGAACAAATATGAAGCAGAGAATATAGTGCCCATCTATAAAAAGGGAAATAAGGACAACCCAGGGAATTACAGACCTGTCAGCTTAACTTCTGTACCCAGAAAGATAATGGAGCAAATAATTAATCAATCAGTTTACAAACATCTAGAAGATAATAAGGTGATAAGTAACAGTCAGTATGGATTTGTCAATAACAAATCATGTCAAATCAACCTGATAGCTTTCTTTGACAGGGTAACAAGCCCTGTGGATAGGGGGGAAGCAGTAGACGAGGTATATCTTGACTTTAGTAAAACTTTTGATACTGTCTTGCATGACCTTCTCATAAACAAACTAGGAAAATGCAACCTAGATGGAGCTACTATAAGGTGGGTGCATAACTAGTTGGAAAGCCATTCCCAGAGAATATTTATCAGTGGTTCACAGTCATGCTGGAAGGGCATAACAAATGGGGTCCCGCAGGGATCAGTTTTGGGTCCAGTTCTGTTCAATATCTTCATCAATGGTTTAGATAATGGCATAGAGAGTACACTTATAAAGTTTGCGGACGATACCAAGCTGGGAGAGATTGCAGGTGCTTTGGAGGATAGGATTAAAATTTAAAATGATCTGGACAAACTGGAGAAATGGTCTGAAGTAAACAGGATGAAATTCAATAAGGACAAATGCAAAGTACTCCACTTAGGAAGGAACAATCAGTTGCACACATACAAAATGGGAAATGACTGCCTAGGAAGGAGTACTGCGGAAAGGGATTTGGGGATCATAGTGGACCATAAGTCTAACACTGTTGCAAAAAAAGCGAACATCATTCTGGGATGCATTAGCAGGAGTGTTGTAAGCAAGACACGAGAAGTAATTTTTCGCTCTACTCCGCACTGATTAGGCCTCAACTGGAGTATTGTGTCCAGTTCTGGGCACCACATTTCAGAAAAGATGTGGACAAATTGGAGAAAGTCCAGAGAAGAGCAACAAAAATGATTAAAGATCTAGAAAACATGACCTATGAGGGAAGATTGAAGTTTAGTCAATCTTTGTTTAATCTGTTTGTTTAGTCTGGAAAGGAGAAGACTGAGAGGGGACATAACAATTTTCAAGTACATAAAAGGTTGTTACAAGGAGGAGAGAGAAAAATTGTCCTTCTTAACCTCTGAGGATAGTACAAGAAGCAATGGGCTTAAATTGCAGCAAGGGCGGTTTAGGTTGGACATTAGGAAAAACTTCCTAACTGTCAGGGTGGTTAAGCACTGGAATAAATTGCCTAGGGACGTTGTGGAATCTCCATCACTGGAGATTTTTAAGAGCAGGTTGGACAAACACCTGTCAGGGATGGTCTAGATAATACCTAGTCCTGCCAGGAGTGCTGGGGACTGGACTAGATAACCTCTTGAGGTCCCTTCCAGTCTTATGATTCTATGTATGTGTGTGATCCATATTTAAATGAGCTCGTATTTCAGTTTGTATGTATGAAGAATATACAGTAGGGTCAGATTACTCCCTGTGCTTAGATACTATGGTAATGGGCGCTATGCAGCGCTTTGAAAGACTGTGTATTAGTCTGTTGACTTCAGTTGATTCACTGTGCAAGATTCCAGGGGGTTGCAGTTTATCCTACTGGGCTAGCCATGTTGTTGGAGGCAGACGTGCTGCCAGCCCTCACTCTGGGGGTTCCACTAGGAAAGGCAGCCTGAAGGCCCAGACAGCTGAGGCTCCCTGGAAGATGTGTGGAATCAGTGCATATCCGTTTATAGCTGGTCCTGCATACTTTGTATGTAGCTTGTTGCAACTCCCCTCCTGGCATACCCACTGCTATCAGGGTTCCACAGACAGACTTGCTCTGATGGGAGTGAATCAAGCCCTGTGACTTCAATATAAAAATTACTGAAGTCAATTAATTGATTTCAGTGGAGTTACAAGAATTAATTTGAAACAAGTACCAAAGACCACCTCAATGGGCAACTTCCTGTCTTTGAAATATCCCTGTTTTCCAGCTCAGTTTTATTTGGCTTGTCATTTGGATGGTCATTTAAAATGGGTTCCATGGTATAAAAGATAGATACACAATGAAGATGATACATCCTGTGTCTCTTCTGTTTCTGACTCTTTTCATTAGTTCCTTTGGTAGAACTTGATTTAACAGGCATAATATATTCAGCAAATGTAAATGTAAGCTGTAAAGTCCTTAGCAAATTTGAATCAGTTAAAGAATTTCTAGATCTGGACAGATAGTTCTTTATTTAAATGTACAAGAGTGTAGAAAGGTGCTGTAGTGCAGTGGTTCTCAACCAGGGGTCCATGGTCCCCTTGGGGGCTGCGAGCAGGTTTCAGGGGGTCCGCCAAGCAGGGCCAGCGTTAGACTCGCTGGGGCCCAGGGCAGAAAGCCGAAGCCCCATGACCCAGAGCTGAAGCTAAAGCTTGAGCAATGTAGCTTTGCAGTGCGCCTGTGGCAGGGATCCCAGGCAATTGCCCTGCTTGCTACCCCCATCACTGGCCTTGGCTTTTATATGCAAAAAAACAGTTATTGTGACACAAGTGGGCCATGGAGTTTTTATAGCATGTTGGGGGGGCCTCAGAAGGAAAAAGGTTGAGAACCCTTGCTGTAGTGTCCATATCCAAAGTTCATTGAACTCAACAGAAGCCTTTCCAATGACTTCAGTGAGCTCTGTATCAGGCCCCAAGTGTCCTTGATGGTTTTTTAAAACAGAAATCTTAAAAGTAAATCTAATTTAACAGTAAACTCACTACTTACTGGCAATAGCCAGTTAATCCTTACAGCACAAAAGAAAAAAGGAGTATCCCAACCTCCCAAAGTCATCACTGCCCTCCTTAAAAGACCCTGTAAAGGAGGAGCCTGGACCGAGATGACCCAAACAGCTTGCTTTGGAGAAGATGTAACACTCCTGTCTCTTAACTAAGCAACTAAAATAAAATATTAACTTCCTCCTCCACTGACTTTGCTGCATTTAGGGTGAGTTTAACAAACTGAAAATCTTACATTATTATTATATATCCTGTTACTTGTGTCCAGGCCGACTGGAAACTAATTATCCTCCAGAAAAACTGCGAGACAAGACAAGGGATACCAAAACGCATTATCAGATCTCAGAAGCAGACTTAAACTGTCAGGAATTCAAGGACCGAGAAAAGCAGTTTGAAAAAGCTGGGCTTTGTATTCTCAAGGTAAAGAGAGTGTCCTTGGTAAAAAGAATCTGAAGAAATCTTAAGGTATTAGACATTTACAGGAACCTGGATGGAATTAAGAAGGATGCATTTTCAAAAAAGAACAAGATCAAAATCAATCAGCTCCCTTATAATACTTGAATTAACTTAAGTGAAATTGCAAATGAAACCTAGCTTTATTGCTCAATTAAGATGACTGTTCAGAAAATGATACAGCTGATCATTCTGAAAGATGCAGTTAAATCCTCATTTACCATTTTAGAAGGTACTATATGTTTGTTTTATATTTTGAAGCCTCAAGTGCTCAGTTATAGTGAATTCTCAGGGATCAAGGGGCTGATTCTGCTCCTGATATAGTCAGTAGTAGGGTCTCGGCTCTACTTTAATACATGAAGGGAACACAAAGAGGTACAGTATATACATAGAGAAATATAAGCCTCTCTAGTAGATACAGTCTCTGTGGGAAGGAGGGAGTATTGTCTAATGCAGCATTTCTCAAACTGGAGGTCCTGACCCAAAAGGGTGTTGCAAGCCTATTGTGGGGGGGCGGGTCACAGTATTGCCACCCTTACTTCTGTGCTGCCTTCAGAGCTGAGCAAGTGGAGAGTGGCAGCTCCTGTCTAGGTGCCCAGCTCTGAAGGCAGCGCCGCTGCCAGCAGCAGTGCAGAAGTAAGTGTGGCATGGTATTGGGGTGGAGGGTGTTAGGTCAACACTTTATTGGAGGGGGTCACCACAGCCTGAAATATTTTCAAAGGGGGTCCCAGCAAAAAATGTTTGAGAATCCCTGCATCAAGGTATTAAGAAGAATTGACTTGAAGTACAAAGACCACCTCACAGGCTGCATTATAACTCCGATTCCAAACATGCACAGTATCTTGTCTCTAAAAAAGATTTCTTTGCAACCTTTAATGACTTTCCATTCCAGCAAAGCTCTAAGAATTTTCAAGGAGAATTTGGAGGCTTGGCATATAGCTGTCCAGAAGCTCAGGTTGAGGAGACACTTTGGAGTGAATATCCATCCAGCCATGCATTGGATTCATTTGCACCTGACCTCAGACTCTGTGATTCAGTTGCAAATCCAGATGAATACAGTAGTTTGAATTTTCACCAAATAGCTGGAGAGTTTTCAGGAAAGAGAAGGCCCAGTGCATCATTATCAAACTTAACAGAAAAAGATGTTTTAACAGGTATGGTAAAATCACACACATTAATCTCCAATTAAACTAAAAATCAGAATATCTGGAAGACTAGGTCACAGATTTTCTTTAAAATAGTTTTCAAATCAACAGATTTTAATTAGTTAAGTTTTAGAAAATTCTAAAATATTATTTGTATTTTTAATGCAAGCAGGAGTTCCTAGCATTTTAAATATGTGCATTTTGGACTCTAATGGGGAATAGGGTTTTTTTTTTTTTAAATCATGTTTTTTCTTTTGACAAAATATTGAAAGAGCACTAGCACTCAGATTTCACAAAATTTTCATGGGCTGCTTAAGGCAAGCTGGCAGTGAACAGAGGAAACATTATTTGAAGTGTGGTACACTGCTTTTATTTCTCAACCGTTGGGAATTAAGGTGATTATAAGGAAATTGTAAACAAACCTGCTGCTACCCCTCTCTCTCCCTGGGATAAGTCTGAGGTACAGCTTGGTGGTTAGCAGTACTTCAGTAACTGTAAAGGAAATTGTCTAGTCAGAGAAAGTTTTAACTCTAGTAAACCAGTTCTGTAGGAACCAGTGACCTGCTGCCAGGTATCCCACTGTCCTGAAAAGCACTGATCTCCAGTTGAACAGGTTTCTGTAATATCAAGAACTGTCATATCAAATCCATACATAAAATGATGAAGCTTACTAAAGCAAGAGGAAGAGATGAGCAGTGGTTTTGTCTTGGCTCTTGCAAAAAAAGTTATTTTTAATTCACTATTCAGGAGCAGAAATAAAACAAAGACTAGCTCATGCACAAGGCATTTGTGCATGCATGTTCACAAAGCATGGCCCCATTAAAGAAAAATGTCATGCAACTTCCATGTTGCAGAAGCTTCTACAAAGTCAAAATAGGCCTTAAAAAATCAGTGTGGGAAGATAAAGTTTAATTAAATCTAAAAACACTTAGGGTGAATGCACCAAGTTATTTTTCTTCTGTAGCAGATGAAGTTCCTAGCTAAGTTTTATGTTTTTCTATATTATGTATTGCTAGGGACAAACAGAATCCTGTATGAAGGATTTATGCAAGATTAAGGAACAAATTTTCAAATATTTTGCTTTTTAAATTATTTGTAATTTTTAAGTGTAGACATTTTTTACTTACTTGAGAACATTTACAGTGTGATCCTGATGAAAAATTTCTAATTACACATTTATTGGAGAGTCTCATGTATTAAGCATCTAATATAAAGAAACATTAAAAGCATGCCAAAGTTTTGCAGTCCTTAAGTATATCACAGATTGCTTTTGTAAATTAATTCTCAGTTTAAAGTCACAAGATGTTTGTGCAGATATTTCTATTCATGGAATTTATTCTAAAAATAGTAATCTGTACAGATCTCAGTCTGGTTACAATCTTGTCATTCTTTGTACAGTAGCATGCTTTGAAAAGCTACGGCCTGTTATTACTACTGAGAAATGCATTGCCAAGTCTGCACAACTATGGCATTGTTTTGTAGTTAATCACTCCTTTCTTATTTCCCCACTTTCTTTCATAGGTTTAGGCTTTGCACAAGTACCACAGCTCAAAAAAAGGCGACTAACATTTGAAAAAGCCCCTGGAAGAAGTGATGGGCAAACTCGTCTTAAATTCTTTTGAATTAAATGTAGTCTTACTATAGACACTTTTTAAATGTGTGAATTGTTTCAAGGGAGCCATTTTAAATTACATAATTATTTCTGACCCAATTATCTGGTCATTTTCATATATTGAGAAGTTATTGGGTTTAACTTTTTGCATGTTTATTAAAAGGATTTTTGTTTTTTTTTAACATTTTACCAAACAAGTTAGTTACTTAATCTGCAGAATTACTAGGAAAAATGTCTATTCTTAGATGTAAATTAAGATAAATAAAAACATTTCCACTTTCACATACTGCCTTTTTATCATTTGTTTCCATATCTCATGAATTAATTTTAAAGAACCATATTGTCCTTTACACACACAAAAAGGCAAATAAGGGCCTGGAAGCTATACATTTAAACTCTTGAAGTTTCCTTGATCATTTCAGTGCGGGGATCTGGGTTTGCTTGTGAGGGTAGAGTGCTGGGCTTCTGAACTTGCAGGAAAAAAGATCCAGAGGCAATTCTGGCAATTCTGGGCCAATAAGCCTACCTTCAGTACCAGGCAAATTGGTTGAAACTATAGAAAAGAACAGAATTGTCAGACTGATAAACATGCTATATTGGGGAAGAGTCAACTTTTGTAAAATGCCTCAGCCCCTTCTCCCCACTTTCCCTGGCTCTTTAAGACAACATGTGGAGAGTGATGCAGTGCAAGAGAGTGCTGACAGGTCATCTATCTCACAGAATTGAGCAGGGAGAATGCTGATGAAGCCAACCATGCCCTGGTCCTGCCTCCTTCCAGCCTAGTCACACCCCTGCTTGACCCCTCCAGTGAGCTTGTCTAGGCATTTTTGCATCAGTGTAAAGCAGGGCTTGAAACCAAGGTAATTAACACCAGTATCCTCCCCCACCCCCTTAACACCAGTGCAGAACATCCATACCTGAGAACTAACCCCAGTGTAGCTACAATGCAGTGCAAAAAATTCCTCATGTTGACAAGCCTGGAGTCCCAGCCCCACATTTTCCATGGAATTATAAGGGAGAAGCTCTTCTCATGGCTGTTTTACTCTAAGCAGAGATACTTCCCAATTAGTGCCTCTGTTCCAGAATCACTGGAATGGCGCATCAGGCCATACATTTGTGTTTTAAAAGTAAGCAAGCTGCAACCATGTTTGGAATGATCTACACCGCTCCAAAGAAATTTCCCACAAGGCCCCTGAGGCCTCTCAGCACTTCAAAGGCAGCCAGTCCAAGGCCTATACAACTTTTTGAGAGGAGGCTGCTGCTGGCAGTGCTTACCCCAGATATCGGATGGCAACAAAAATTGCTGCAGCAGCCTGCTGCTGTAACCTTTAGGTTGAAATATTCCCACTTAATATTAAGTTGTTAAAGATGAGGGTGCAATAAAACCCAACTTAGTTTTCAGGGTCGAGCCTCTAGGTTGGTCACAGGAAACTTATTTAGTAGAGGATGACTTGGTGACACTATAAATGACAACCAAACTTTATTAAAAATTATGATTAGTTAAGCAAACAGGCATACAATTACTACTTACACAATACTGCAATTACACTGACACTATGTGATGAAATGATGTATCAATGGGTGACCAGTCCACTGACAACCGAGTAAAGTACAGGCTGGGATCTAACTATACCCTGTGGATGTTAACTGAAGTTTTCTCCAGTTTAAACAAACCTATTCTTTTTATACCCCATCATAATACTAATTAATATTAAACTGTCCTTTACCACAATTACGTTTCCACCATTTCTTATTGGCTTTTTACATTACACATTATTTAGATTAACATCTGCACCAAAGTCTTTCCCATTCTATCAATATAGACAGCATTTTAATACAACATTTACAGTTCTCAAAAACACTTTTAAAGCCTTGCTCAAAATAGTTATAACCAAAACATCACAATACCATAACCTTGGCTCATGTCCTTGCTAACTCTTACTTTCCCATAACACTCTGTCTCCAATTTATCTTTGACTTTTCTCACACTAGCGACTTCAATTTCCCAGACTCCTCTACACTTGGGCCCAAAACATAACTTCTACTTAAGTTAGCCTATTTCTTAAGCCAAACAACACTATAGGCTACACTGCTCCGCCCACTCCACCAGTTTCCTCTAGTCCTTCAGTGTCCTCCTGATCCAGCAAAGCAACTTAAACATGTCTGTAACTCTAAGCACGTGCCTAAATCCTTTCCTGGAGCAGGGTCCTTGTGAGTAGTAAGGATGCTCAGAAGTGGCAACAACCACCTGCGCTTCCTTGGAGGTGGGGGAGGACAGGAGGAAAGAGACAGACTCTAGAGCTCATTGAATAGGGAACTCAGTTCTGAGTTTTTTAATGGCCCAAGCAATGGGACTTTCACCTTTTCTTCCTGCCCTGCCTACACCGTATTCAGCCTAACTGCTCCCTTTCTCAATTTCATATCACTGCTCCTAGCAATGCCCACTTACACTATCCTATATGATGTATCTCCTTAGTGTTTGCACCCTTTAGGTATTTGTAGGCTGTCATGATCACTCTGACCTCCTGCATCTTTCTTTTCCCAGCTTCCTCCAATTTGTCTCTAATAAGCACCCCAGCATGAACACGGTATTCCAGGTGCCGGTGGCCTAGAGCCATAGAAAGAGGCACTATTATTACTGCCTCTACACATTTGCACTGGCCATTCTTCTGCCATATCACATTACAAATTCATGTATTTGTATTAGTCGTGCCTGTTAACCAACTGAGAACAGGGCCTCATTGTGCTAGGCACTGCACAGGGTCAAGTTCCTGTCCCAAGGAGCTTATCATCTAAGCAGATAAGTCAGCCAAAGGATAAGGTAAAGGGATATACAAGCAGATGGCCTGATCCAAAGTCCATTGCAGTCAAATGGGGCTTTCCAGGCCCAGACTGATTGTTTGCAAACATATTAGTGCCATGATTATTCTTAGAGAGGGAACATGTGCCTGTTTAATATTAGTACCACAAACTATTTCTTGCATTACTTGTGTTCCAAGGTTCTCCACCATAAATTCTCTTCCCCAGCCTAACATATTAACTTACAAGTTTCTCCACTTTTGTACTCTTCTATTTTTTTCTGTCCAGGTTTCTAATATCTTTAGATCACATGCTATTGTTTCCTCTAGTATTTCCAGAAAGTCCCATTTTCATATTCCCAACAACTTTCCCTAATCCAGTATATCTTATTTTGTTTTTAGTCCCTGAGTCATTTCGCAGCAAGGTTGAAATGTTCTACCTATCAACATGGGGCAGCACAATCCTCCAAAAGTCTACGTTCGGAAGTCTGGGATAGGCTCACACTGGAGGCTTGAAACTCAAGAGTCAGAATCCTGCAAGACATCCAGGGCAGAATTATAAGGTAAGTAATTTTCCCTTTTTCCTACTGTTGCATGTCCCACTATGCCAGGTCTTCCACTTGTCAGTCTTCTACACTTAGGGTGACCAGATGTCCCGATTTTATAGGGACAGTCCCGATTTTTGGAGCTTTTTCTTACATAGGCACCTATTATCCCCCACCCTCATCCCAATTTTTCACACCAGACGCTGTCTGGTCACCCTATCTACACTAAAGACACTCTGGAACAAGGACTGCCTTTATTTTTGTGGACTCTTTAGCGCTCAGCCTAATGTCACTGCTAAACAAATAGTAAAGAAATTATAACATCAAATGTACCCTCAAGTGCTATACAAGTAAGAAGGAAGACAGAGGTCCCTGTCCCAAGGAATTACAATCTAAATGGATTATGAAATTATGAAAGGAAGATAGACAAAAAAGCAAGTGATTAAGCTGTGAAATTTAACAGACATTTTATTACTTTTCTTGTCAAGGCTACCCCCAGTTTTCATTTTAGAAAGAATCAGCAAAATGTAAACCAACTGCCAGCAATAAAAGCTTTTTCCTTAAAAAAGTTATCCTTAGTCCTTGACAGCCACTGAGATCCTTCAGCACCCACCAGTATCACTCTCCTAATATTTTGAGTGGCTCCTGGTGGATTCTCCGGCACTGGCAATTTTTAAATCAAGGTTGGTTGTTTCTCTAAAAAAATCTGTTCAAACAGGAATTATCTGGAGGGAAGTTCTCTGCCCTGCGTTCTACAGGAAGCCTGTAGAATACAGACCTTTCTGGCCTCAGAATACATTTGTGGGTGAGGAGAGAGGTTTCCCGCAGAGGCACTAGCTGCCATTGTTGGCTCCAGTAGAAGACGACGAAGAGACCTGGCCCCCATTCTTCATCTGAAAAGTTGACCTCTGTGAACACTTGGTGGTTAAAACAGCTATAATGCTGGAGAGACACATGGATCAAGCTGTGGGATGTAATTCTCTTCTGCAGGAACGGGTGTAGCAATATATGGTTTGCAGAGGAATGTGTTTCAGCTCCAGAACGTCAGTTTGTTTTGTGGCCTCTGGCTTTGATGATTTAATTTTTCAGACCCTAAAATATTTAAAGTTTAATGTAATAACTGGGCGTGAGGAACAGATGTCGCAGAATGCTTATTCTTGCAGTTAAAAATCATCTTGACCTTAAGCTTTCGCCGAGTGCATATTCTGTATCTGAGCAAAATAAATAGATCACCAGAGACAGCAGTTTTGTTTTCAAGAGGAAAATGGGATCCTGGCTCTAAAGTGAGAATTCCTAGAAGTAAACATGCTGAACGATTTCCCCTTGCAGAAGTCCTGCCACAACAGTGACAATGCTACCAGCAGCTTTTAACTTACAGTAGGATCCGAAATTGTTGTTATGCAAGTTGCCTGGGAAGGAGGGTTTAGAAAAGAGCTTTCATATGCAACATTCAAAATCATTATCTTCTGTAGAACTGCAAACAAACCACCTCCCCCCTTACTTTACCCAGAATAGGAGGTGGATTTAAATAGACATTGCAGTCCATTTGCTATTTCTAGCCCATTTTTGTGGTCACTTGACCAAACCACTCTCTTTCTATTTGCATCATGGATTTGGTAGGGTTTTTGAAAACTCTCCCCCAAACTGCTAAGCTCAGGAATCTGTTGCTTCAGTGTAAGACTACAGCTCTGCAAAAACTGTCGTAGATAACCACAGGGAGGGAAAAAATACAGCTTCTACTCCCTAGCCTGTATTTGTCCTTTCACACAAAACTTTAATGTGAACATAAATTAAATATTAATGGAGATATCCTATCTCCTAGAACTGGACGGGACCTTGAAAGGTCATCAAGTCCAGCCCCCTGCCTTCACTAGCAGGACCAAGTACTGATTTTGCCCCAGATCCCTATGTGGCCCCCTTAAGGATTGAACTCACAACCCTGGGTTTAGCAGGCCAATGCTCAAATCACTGAGCTATCCCTCCCCCCATACAAGAAAAGTTAGACAGTACAGAACATTGACAGAGAACCTACAGTGGGTAACTTTAAAAACAGATACAGGCATACACTGCCTTCAGCAGGCTAGGTGCGAAGGGAGTGTAACTTGCTGTTTGTATTCCTTCTATGCTGGTCCAGAAAAAAGGGAATTACAAAGCTAGCTGCTGCAACATCTTAAATAAAAAGGAAAAACCCCAACACCCCGTGTTAAACTATTTGTCTTCGGCTCTCTCTCTCTCCCACACACAAAGGCCCACACGGAGGCAATATTACTCACAAAAGAAGACTTTCCCCCATTCATTTAATATTAAGAAATATTAAATGCTTTTAGCTTCTAAAAGAAATGCATTTAAAAAAAAAAATCCCAGAATGTTAAAACAGAATTCACTAGTGATTTTTTTGGGCAACCCATGTTGTCCAACTCCATCCTTGATGACTCTGTCCCTATTTTTCTCCCACTCGTGCAGAAAACACTTACCTCCAGGCACCACACTGCATCTTTTTGTCTGAGCCCATCACCTTGCAGCCAACCCCACCAACCCTCAACCAAGTCGAATGGTCACAGTTAAATGATAAACCCAAGTTATTGGTAATTTGCTTACTTCCCAGGTGAAATACACCTGAGGACTGGCAAATTTCCTATCTTTCTACAGGCTATTGAGTTGTATCATACAAAGGGGAGGCACTGATAAGGAAGGATGGCCCTGCTCCGTCACAAGCTCCCTACATTTGGGCAAGTCACTTTTTCCCTCTGGGCCTCAGATATCCGTCTGCACAATGGGGATCACAGAATTTCCCTGCATTGCAGCAGCATTGTGAGGTACAGACCCTAATAACTGTGAGATGTTCAGGTGACCTAAGATAGATAAGAACAGAAAGGAGCATGGTGGCTGGGAGTGGAAAGAAGTATGCCGAGGAAGGGCATAAATTCTTTCCTGTGGAAGGAGGCAGAGTTCACATTGGCAGGGCACATACATAGGCACTAAACTAGTACGCTCCTCCGCCGTACCTCACCAGAATGAAGGTATTTGTGAAAGATTCAGGGTGAGATTTTCCAAGCTGCCTATGAGATTTGGATGCCCAGTTCCCAGTGACATTAATTGGAAATGGGTGTTCAAATCCCTTAGTCCCCTTTGAAAATCTCACTCTAAGGGTGTATGCTCCGTGCACATTTCTTCCTATAAGTTGGGTTATGATGCCTTCCCTTATTCACACAAAGAAGTTAAACATCTATAACTACTGCTTTTCTATTAACAGGAGACAAACTTTTCTGGATTCCTGCAGTAACCTATGCAGCCCTAAATGCCATGTAATTCATGAGCCCTCCTTCTCATGTCTAAATCAGAAAATCCTCCTATGAACAAACAGGTCTCCTCCTCCTTATAATAAAACAAAGGTCAAAGGCAGTAGGGAAAGGAATTTTATTTCCAAGCTTCTAAAAGATTAATACAAACACTGGAGAGTAAACAAAATGAAAAACTGTTAAAAAAAATAAGCAGTGTCTTGTAAAAGTGCTCTGTAAAAAACCAAAGGCACACAACCAACAACATTATACACTCATAGAGGCTTAATGAGTTGTGTATTTCAAGCCTTAATAATTCTGAGTGTGAACTCATTTTGCATTCATGTTTTTCTAGTGTTCTGTGAATATTGTTAATCACATTTTAAACATGTTAAGAAAATTCCAACAAAGCAATATCTTGAGAAGCACAAATAAGAGAGAGTAAACAAGTTGGACATTCTGTAGTGAATGTGTCATAAGAATCAAGTCTGTGCTACATACTGTCAGGCAATTTCTATAAAAGACATCACATACTGATTTAAAGGCAGCTGCAAAGCAGTCTGAGTTAGCTCCCAAGTCTTAAAAATTTAAAAACAAAACAAAACAAAAAACCTTTCCATTTGGCAACACTGTTCTCTTATTAAAACTGAGTTCTTGTGTATTTTAACATGCACTTAGTGGGTGTCTGTTTAGAAAATGTAAATACCAACTGTGGGTGAGAGGAAGAAGTAATTTAAGTGTGTAGAAAAATCCTTAATCCAGGCATCACAATTATTAAGGGGGAAAAAAGTTATTTGGTAAAATTAAAATATTTTTCCTTTCTAATATGTAAACAACCTCATCATTAAATAACCTTGTGTAGTAACTATGGAAACAATGTTAACTCAGTTATTAAGAGTGCTTTCTCATATAAAATACTTTACACATATTAGCAAAAGATCTAATCAACTACTGATACACCAGAACAGATTGATAAATATCTAGGAGATTGTTTTGGCCACAGGAAAAGTAGGGCACAGAGATAGTGTTTTCTTGAGAAGGAAAGGCAGCTGTTATTCATTTCATGCTTGAAGAGAACTCTCCACCGACGTTCCCTACAAAAGGAAAAAGAGTTTTATTAAAGGCTGTCTTCGCCTTTCTTCTTTAATAAATTCTTCTCACAAGCTGTAACACAGAAGCCTCTTCACTGTGGGTTAGGTTAAACGTGCCATTGATGGGTGCTAGCTTCCTGGAATACTGTAAAATTTGTCCCCACCATTTATCCTCATAAAGCAGTAGCAAAAGTGCTATGAAATATCGGTCTATTAGCAAAAGAAGAAAAACATAAAACCCAATACCCATTTATGTACTTCTGGAATGCTTGCAATAAATCATTTACTCAGCTCTTATTCCTCAAACAGGAGAAAAATGCTGCATCTTGACAGGCCAGTGTAACCATATGATACTTTATTTCTTAACTCAGATGGAGTCAAGTCCTAGCAACACACATACACAACTAGAATGGCAGCTTCATAAAAGGAACAGAATATGGAAGAGTCACTGTCATCCTAAATATCACATTTGCCGGGACACCTAAGATTATTGTAACAGAGAAAAGAGAAAAAATATTTTTTCTGTTCGTGCATTTGACAGCATTTTGAGCCATCAGTTGCACTTTTTCCCCAGTCAATTTCCCCTTTTTCACCCAGCTCCACAGAGGTGGGTTGGCTGAATGGTGAAGGTCGCAGGTTTGAGTCTTGCTCAGTCTCACACTGAAAGGCCACCTCCAGTTCACCCACCTGCAGAACGGTGCCTGATCCATAGGGTTAGAGTAGCCAAAGATGGTCAGACAGGATCTGACCACACCACTCCCTTGTATACCACTGGCTATGAAACGGACGTGCCTTAACCATGTCAGCCCGATGAGCCATTGGCTGCAGGAGCTTTTACTTTGACACAGCTCCAGAAGAGAAAACGAACATTTAAAAAAAAAAAAAAATAGGAAAATGTGATTTTTAAAACCACCAAATTTGGCAGAGGGACAAAAGTACCAATTAAACAGAATAGATTTCAAGTTGACAGTGTCCTCTAACAAAGCGCAAGTAAATGGGGCTCTCATCATTCCTCCTGTCGTGGTAATTTATTTACCCTCCCTACCAGGAGTTATTACCTTATTTGTCTCTTTTAAAGAATTATGAGGATTGGCTGCTCCTACATTAAACATGCTGCCTGTGCTATGTAAGATTTTTAGGCAAGACCTAGGGGCTTGATCCTGCAAAGAACTACTCACACCCTTGAAGTACCAGGGCTGTCCATATGACTATGGATGGGAATAAACACATAGGTGAGAATGCCTTTGCAGGACCGGACCCTAATGATTTGTCTCTCATGGAGCTGCGCCAGCTGTAACAATGGTGGGAAAAAGCCTAGTGTAGACCCAGCCTAAGTGAACTGCAATACAACATGCAAGTTGAAAAGTGTTGTAACAAGTGGAGAGTTATTTAAATCAGTTCAAATGCTGCAGCCTCATTTGTTTCTTTCAAGCTGCCTGCAGTCTCTTTTGGGACTGCGTTAGTTAACAAAGACACTAATCAAGAATGCAGTTCCATTTGATGCACTTCCAGGTCAATCATCAAGAGCTGAAGAGAGTTAAAGGGTGTGAAGTAACAGGAAAAACGGTATGTTTGAAATGCGTTGTAAGAGAGACTGCAAATGGCATTGAACATGTTAAATGCCGTGCTTAAGTTAATTAGAAACTGGATGATCTATTATTGGGTCAACAGAATCAACCATGTATGCTTAAGTTTACTGCACAGTCAATCCTTCCTCTAAATTTCCTTCCTTTCCCCAGATAACTGACCTTCTAAAATGGTACCTCAACATGAATGCCATATCTGCTGGAAGAAAGCACCCCCTGAAATCACTTCCTAGACAATATTCATTCCTAAACCACTGTGAATGTAATGTGAAGGCCATCTAGAGATGCAAGCGTAGGGAGATGACTCAACTTTGGGGGAAGGGGAACTGGGTCCCTTACTGGCCATTTGGGTAGTACGCCATGCTCCTCTGGAGGGACAGTTTCCTACTCTCAAGTGGAGGTAGCTGCCTTTTCCCTGGTCACCGCCAATGGAGGAATGGGAATTGAGAGCACGGCTGAGTAGAAACAATCTACAGTTACAGCGGGAGAAGATAAAAGCTAACTTGGAAGTGTGCCATCAACGCCTGTTGCCTTTGATCTCTAACCCCTTCCTAGACTCCAAAATGAAGAAGGGTCTTATCTGAAGTGCAGAGTATCAAACTGATTACGCACCCAACATCCTGCTGTTGCTGAAGACTCATTTTAAAAATAGCTACAGACACCGTATCCGCCAACAAGCGAAAGGAGAGAGGAGGGACGTCCGGAGGGAGAAACATGTTTTAACTCTAGTGCCCAGAGGGACTAGGAATCCATTTGGAGGGCCAGAGTAGAGAAAAAGTAAGCACTTTGCTACAGAAGAGGTATTGTTGGTATGTATGTAAGAGGCAGGAAGAGAACCCAATGGAAACTTGTCATTTCTAGGGCTTGGGGTTTACAGCAGATAGCATGTACGACTTCTGTCGCTACCCTACCTGACTTCAGAGCAAAGCACAGGACCTAGGCTCCCGGAAAGGATTGCTCCCAGCAGGAACTCCTATTAGCAGGGCATCTTTGCAGGCGTTCTGCATACAATACTGCTGAAGTTCTGCAGCTGCCTGAGAGACCTGTGCAAGGAAAAAGAAACACTCATATACACAGGGGAAATCAGTTCATTCCCTGGCACCTAGTAAATCGTTGCTCTTTTTAGTAACCATTATCACAGAGTAGGAAAGCAGCCAAGCCAGCTCCCAAAGCGAAAAGTGCTGATTAAAATAACGCAGATTCCAACGCACAAAGCTCTGACAAGACAGACGTCGCGTCAATGAGTATTTTCAATTCTCAGCCACGGCAGCGTGTGGAATGTAGGTGTGGGTGCCACGGGATTCAGTTCCATGGTGCCACAGAGCAATTCAATTTTCTTGTGTACTTTATTACAAAATAGCCACATAGCAATGTACACAGCGCTTCCCACCATGGAAAACATCATTCCCATCCCAAAGAGCTTACGCGCTAAATAACAGAAGACAAATCAGGCGAGACATAGGATAGCAGCAGGGCAGAGTGAAGAGTTTAAATTCGAACCTCTCTTAAAAAATTTAATTTAGGTCAAAATTATCAAGATTGGGTGCCTAAAGTTAATCTCCTAAATCTAGATATAGGCACCTGAAGAGGAGTGGCCGGATAGGTCTGAAGCAAGCTCAGGAGACAGAAGGTATTGAGAAGCCTGAGGCATCCATGCTCCTCTCTTAGACAGCAAGCTGGTTAGCATATGCAACTTTTGGAGCTGGACAGAGAGAGATTCAGGAATCAGACGGTGAGGATGCAGACAGCAGTGTGGATCCAGGAAACGTTTAAGGATGGGGTGTCTGTCTGCCAACGTGGTAGGATTTTAGTCAGCCAAAGGGCACTATTGGAGAACACTAACTGGAATCCCCAATCACCAAGTGTGACGTCCTCACCTGAAGCTACACACCAGGCCTTTTTCTGAACTCAGGAAATATAACTCTCCCTCCCTGTGCAGCGCCCCAGCGCTCCCAGAAGAGGGGAGTGTAGGGGTTTACTTGCTGGATTGGGACAGTGACCCCAACGTCCCCGTTGCCATGAATGGACCATCCACAGGGCCGTCCTTAGGATTTATGGGGCCCTATTCAGTATTATTAAACTGGTGCCCCATGCCCGACGTCAGCCCGGGCTCGCATGTGTATTTTAGATAAGGGTGGTTTTTTTGAAGGATTTATTTAAAAAACTATATGTCTGAAGATCCAAACATTTAAGGCTAAAGATGAATACTCAGATTGTGCATCTAAAAATCTATGCAAGGATTTTTTAGAGATGTGAATTTATAATCTTCAGCAACATACTGGGGGGACAGATAGCTCAGTGGTTTGAGCATTGGCCTGCTAAACCCAGAGTTTGTGAGTTCAATCCTTGAGAGAGCCACTTAGGGATCTGGGGCAAAATCAGTACTTGGTCCTGCTAGTGAAGGCAGGGGGCTGGACTTGATGACCTTTCAGGGTCCCTTCCAGTTCTAGGAGATAGGTATATATCTCCATATTTATACACTAATGAAGTATTTTTAAAGCAAATTTTATGACAGTAATGCACAACTGTTTTGGTCAAGAAATTCAGAAACTGACAGGAATACCTGGGAGTTGGCAAATGCCTGTTAAATGGCTTCATGATTGGCTCTTTAACAGTTTCAGTGTTGAGCTAATAGGTCTGGCAGGCTGGAGGCTTTTTCACTTTTAAGTACTAGATCCCCTCCAGAGGAAGACTCACCAGGCTTCAGCAGCCAACTGTGGTAGGTGCCTGCAGGAAGGGTCAGAACAGGCAGGAGGGTGAACACTAAGCCCCACAGGTGCCCTACACAGCCACCTATGCTGCATATGCCTACGGACGGCCCTGACCATCCATCCCTAGGGAGCTTGCTGCCATTCTCAGACTGTCAGATCCAGCCGCATTCCCAAGCACATGGTGTGGCTTTTCTCTGCCCTCTTACTCAGTTCCCTTTCTGGGGTCTGTTCTATTCACTGCCAGCCACCACCCCCCTACAATATTAATGTTTCTGAGTATCTCATCCCACCACGCTGTGTTCAGAGCCTCAGAGATGCTTGAGGCAGCCTCACCCAAGAGACAATGGTAGAAGGGACTCTGCATCTCAGCAGAAGTAGACTGAGTGATTGCCATTCTCCCTGACCGTGGAGCCTCCCCTTCTGGAATCATAGAATATCAGGGTTGGAAGGGACCTCAGGAGGTCATCTAGTCCAACGCCCTGCTCAAAGCAGGACCAATCCCCAGACAGATTTTTGCCCCAGATCCCTAAGTGGCCCCCTCAAGGACTGAACTCACAACCCTAGGTTTAGCAGGCCAATGCTCAAACCACTGAGCTATCCCTCCCCCATAAAAACTTGGTTAGATGCCACGAAGTAAGTGGCAATGCCTTAACCATATGCGTGTTGTAAAGGTCACTAGGACCTCTTCCATCCTTATCAAGGGGAGTGCTAACCTTCTCTCCTTTCATACAACTGAAGGGTTTCTTATTCTTTCTCGGTCCCTTTCTGGGACTGGCCTCATCATTTCCAAGCCACGCCATTCTCTGGACCGCAGCACCGGTCGCTACTGAGGAGCCTGAAAACTGGACCCTTTCCTGTTGTGTGACCATGCACCTGAAGAGCTAATTGGTGTATTTAAGTGCCCTATGCCAATACCAAAGTGCAGAAGATAAGGGCAGGGCTACATACACAGTGCTCTGCTATGGAATAATTAGCAGAGTGCATCCTGGATATGCCATGTTGTACGTTGCTCAGCACCACTCTGCAGCCCTCTTCTGCCTAGCTTTGCTGACACGGGCAAACTTTGCAGCCAGCCGATGAGCAAGGAGCCATATGTATCCTACTGCTGTTGATAACTATGTCTGAAGGAGGTGCACACCTTGCGTGCGGCAGCTGTGCAGTAGCAGTCTATGTGACACAGGTTAGTACCGTTCAGTAGCAGGGCCATCTGTCATCATTGCTTGTGCGCTCTCCAGGCAAGCCAAATGTACGTTTTCCCCTCTCACTCCCTAATCGATCATATTTCAGCATATGGCAGTAACTGCGCTCAGCCCAGCAGCCCCCCTTGTGCATGTCCCTGTGTGTAGGTATCACTTTCAGACCAGGCTCCTCCTCTGGGAAAGTCTTGCTCCCTGGGCACTCATCTGGAGAGAAGGGCAAAAACCCTACCAGAGCGTGCAATCGTGGGGGTGGATTTCCCTCAGATAATTCATCACATACTCTGAATAGCCAAAAGAGAGCTCTCTTTTCCCCCCGCACAGCATCCACCTCAGCATCTTTTAAAATCCACCTGCATGTTGTTTCATCATTATATTCTATTCCTTGGTGTTTCCTCTTTTTATGCCTATTTTACTGTTCTGTGATCAAATTATCTTGCCAAGAGACATTTTTTTATTGACTTTTTTTTTTTTTAAAGTCCAACAAATAAAACCAGAGAGCCCAATAAACAAACCAAACAACTTCCAACAAAGAACAAGAGTGGAAATTTCTGCCTGACAGGTGAATGTTATCGAGAGTTGAAAACAGAACATTGGAATGGAAATGATTAGGCACCCTCAACTGTAATAGACAATACCGCACTGCTACAATACAGAAGAACTGTGCACATTTGTACCATTGACCAGGCTATTCATTGCAGATTCCCAAATGTAATGAATGAACATGCAAGCAAACAAATGATAAACTATAATCCCTGTTACTGAATCAGTCTATGGGGACGTCTGCACTACCCGCCGGATGAGCGGGTAGCGATCGATTTATCGGGGATCGATTTATCGCATGTAGTATAGACGCGATAAATCAATCACCGATCGCTCTCCCGTCGACTGCTGAACTCCAGCAGTGCGAGAGGCGGAAGCAAAGTCGACGGGGGAGCCACGGCCGTCGATCCCACGCCGCGAGGACGCAAAGTCAGTCATTTTAATTCAATCTAAGATACGTCGACTTCAGCTACGCTACTCTCGTAGCTGAAGTTGCATATCTTAGATCGATCCCCCCCTCCCCCCAGTGTAGACCAGGCCTAAATGTATGTTGTCATTTTAACTAATATTGTTTAGTTTTAATTACTGATGAGCCTTCTTGATCCTATTAGTAAATGTATTGGAGAGAATGGTGAGTTGATGTTAAAATACCCTCTTACTTTCACCATGTAATTGTACAGGTCAGGGAGTTACGCGCTTGCCACTTTCACTGTGAAGCAGATGAGCACAAATTGAGAAAGAGCTGAGACTAGATTTTTCTAGTTATAAAATAGCTGGCTAAACGGCCACAGTTTAAAGTATTGAAGCTGTATTCAAATCTGATTTCAAGATAAGCCTGTGTTTTATGAACTGGGCAGAGTAAGGCTGTGTGCACACTTGGGGTGGTGAGAGAGGAGGAAAATACTGAATGCAAATTAATTTTACTTTCATTGTTTTACAGCATGAAACAGGGTTGGACTTTGCACATAGCTAGAAAGAGTTCCTTTAGCAAAGCAACTGTGGAACATGGAATTCTAAACATGGATCACCAGCTATAAAACGAGGCTTTTTGTTGGCAGGATTTTAGAAAAGAAATAATGATAAAAACAAACATACACACATCTAGGAATTGGCAGGCCTCATTACAGCCTCTCGATTCAAGTCTAATTGGAAGTGGGTGAGATCAGCAGGTTTGGGGTCTAGATTATCGTGTTTGTGGATCAGCAAAAAGAATTAATGAGGTTCTGCTATGTTATTCATTATCGCCTTTTTTCCTGGGAAATGCTCTCCTGCCACACTGATGAGTTGGATTGGCAGGCACCCCACATGCTGCATCCAAGGCTCAGAACCTGTCCCCCAAAGTACATCATTCAGTCACTCTCTCCCAGTCCTTTGTCAAAATACCTCAAACTGAAGACAGTTAACCCCCTCCCTGCCCCATCAGCCGGCACAGACTGCTGAAGCACCTCTCCTCCCCATAGCCTTCTCCATGTTTGCTCTTCCCGCCAGCCTGGGGCTGGGCCAAGTCCTTGCCTACTTCTGTCCTATTGAGCTGGTTCGGGAAGGGGCAGCTCATTTTATTTAACACCAAACCCTATAGAACAACAGAAAATAAGCCAATGTTAAAAAACGCAATCAACTGATGGCTTTTTCCCCTTGCAAACCACCACAGACCTGGGGGGCTACTCAGCCATTGGTTTGATGAGACTTCCATGCCAGCTGTTCGCTACATTCTCCTCCTAACATAAACAGAAGCCACCACAGCTGAAGGTATTTCCCTGGATCTCAGATCAGAAGGCCCCCACCCCAGATGAGCCCACTCACCTGGGTACCAAGTTGTGCCCAGAAGCAGCCAGCCCCCCGACAGCCTTGTAGAACCTACAATCGCTGTAAGAAGACCCTTTTTTGACCCAGCCAGGTAATGAAAGCCTGGTCACAAAACTCCAGCCCTGTCCCAACCTACTGATCCTTGCCGTGCAGCAAGGCTGGGGAGCACTGATCTCTCTCCCCCACGTGCCCAGGTCAGCTGAACAGAGCAGCTGCTGAGTTTGTGCTGCCCAAAGCAGACAAGCCTGTTACAGAAGGGAACCTAGAACCATCGGCCTAGACCAACAGCATCCCTGGGTTCCGATCCCCCACAGCTGCTTGCATCAGTGGCTCTCCCCAGCCCACCCCCATCTCTGCAGATTTAGTAGTCAAAGCCCTTTCCTCGCCTCTGGGTGCACGGGCTGCTGCGGTCTGAGATTGGCATAGGGTGACCAGATAGCAAGTGTGAAAAATCGGGACACTTTTTTTTCTGGGGGGAGGGAAGGTACAGTTTCTTATATAAGACAAAGCTCCTAATGTGGGGACATCTGGTCACCCTAGACTGGGTGGTCGGAGCTACCGTGTTTCCCCGAAAATAAGACAGTGTCTTATATTAATTTTTGCTCCCAAAGATGCGCTAGGTCTTATTTTCAGGGGAGGTCTTATTTTTCCTGGAGCTTCGGGGCCTTATATTCCGGGGTGGCCTTATTATCGGGGAGGTCTTATTTTCGGGGGATGCCTTATATTACAGCGAGAGGCAAAACTGGAAGTAGGTCTTATTTTCGGGGGATGTCTTACTTTCGGGGAAACAGGGTAGTAGAGTGGTGGCTGGACCCCCAGCCAAGTGCCTTTACCCTCGCGCTGCCCCCCTCCGAAAAGGGGACTCAACCTCCCCCCCCCCATTGACCCCCATCAGAGCCACACTGCTCGCCCACTTTACTTGCCACTGCCCTCCGATTTCGCAGCGGGCCACCAGAGCCCAGCCCCTTTGCGGGCCAGCAGCGCCCTGCCTGGGGCTCTCACCTTGATCCTCTCCACCCCCGCCTCCAGCTTCAGCTGCTCCACCAGCCGCTGCATGCTGCTCAGGCTAGCGTTGGAAGACATGCTGGCGGCGAGCTCGGCACCCAGGCGAGCCCAGAGCCCCGAGAGACGCAGGGCAGCAGGAACTGAGCTCAGAGGGGGAGGAGGCAGCCCCGCTCCGGCCCCGCCACGAGCTCCCAAGGAGCAGGCGCTGCCCAGAGCACCATCTAGAGGCCACCAAGCAGCCGCGACGTGGCACAGCGCCGAGGGTGCAAAGGGAGGGCCCGATCCTGCGGAGCCACGCGTGCCCCAGCTCATGCGTGGCAACCCGCGGCGCTGCGCCTGGCCCCGGGGCGGCACCGCTCGCCCTGCAGTTCGGGTTGTAACTGCCCCCCGGAAACGCAGCGGGAAGGTTTTTTGGGCCGTGCAACGTTATCAACCTGCGGGCCCTTGCGAGGGTCGGCAGCCGGCTCGCGAAGTTATTATACAGATTAATATTGCATTGGTTGGGCAGCCCACTTTCTGTGCTGGAGCCGAACCGCCTGTCTTCCAAAGGTCCGGACTCCCGGTCATAGTTAAATGAGGAAGGAAAACAAAAGGCTTCCTTCATTAACCAGTGCCCGGAAAATGGGAGGCTCCTCTTTGTTCTAGCTGCCTGCAAACGCAGGAGGACAATGGCCCGGCCTTAAATGGGTTTATCGGAAGAACAATGTAGCAGTGGCTCGTTAGCAGTGTTGTAAGATTCCTTTTGCATTCGTGTGCCGCAGTTGCACTTGGATGTTTTCATTAATATGAGTGTAAAAAAACATTCTCCTTATTTGCTGTGCACCCATGGTGTTCATGGAACTGTTTAAAATAAAATCAGGAAAACAGGGTCCCTGGCCTGAAGATCTTACAGCTTCAATCCTTAGGCCTTTAAAGTGATCCAGCCATACATGTGAATCTTTGCCATTGATTGAAAGCTGGTTAAAGTCAATAGGAGTCTTTCAGTTAGCTTCAGGGTTTGGGATTAGACTTTTTTTTGACTGTGTAGAACTGACCTCGCAGAGGTTTGCTTACATGGATCTTTTCAGGATCTGGGCTTAAATATGTAGCTTTGGTGTAGAACAGTTGTACTGCAACCATTAGAATTAGCTAAATTCTCCAGATAACAGCTAAACAAAAATATAAATATTGGCCCTACTCCAAATGTGCAAAGTCTTAAGATTAATAAACATCATAAAAAACCCTAGCCACACAGCAGTTAGAAATTGTCACCTGCAGCTAGAACTTGAAAGTTCTTGCAGGTACTAGTGCTCAAAAGTTACAAACTATCCCACTAGATGAAGAAAAATCAAACCCCTGAAAGGCATCCAATTCCACACTACTACCCATTTTTAGGCCTGGATCTACATGCATAGACACCGGTGTCTGTACAGAACCCCATTGAAGTCAAGTGAAAGGGTCTCTCTACACAAATCCAAATGCAGGATCAGAGACTTACAGCTGGTCTACACTAGAAAATGAGGCCAGCTTAACTACATTGCTCAGCACAGAGAAAGGTCATGCCCTGTATAATGTAATTAAGTCAAACCAAACTCTGGTGCAGTGGAGATACCACTAGGGCAATAGAAGAATTCTTCCATGAAACTAGGTACCACCTCTCGTGGAGATGGATTTACCACAGTGACAGAAGAAACCCTTCTATTGCTGTGGTGAGTGTCTACACTACAGTGGCACAGCCGCAGGTGTGCTGCTGTAGTGTTTCTAGTATAGAGCTAGCCTAAAGCCTGGCCTACAATACACGGTTTTGTCGGCAAAAGGCAACTTTTGCTGACAAAACAGTGGAGGTGTACACACTATAATGCTACTTTTGTCACCAAAACTCTATTGTTTTGCCGACAAAATAAAACCACCTTGACGGGAGGCATAGAGCTTTTTGCGGCAAAGTTAAAGCGACAAAGTGTCAGTGTAGACGCTGCCATTTCGCTATGTTGCCATAACTGGCCTCCCCCAGTATCCCACAATGTCCACCGTGACTGCTCTGCTCACTGCTTTGAACTTGGCTGCACTGCATACAGCTATGCAAGCATGCGCCCCTCCCCTTTCAAAGCTCTAGGAAATTCTGACAGCTGAGCATGTGGTCTCAAAACAGCAAATCATTCACCTGAAATCCTGCTCCCCCTGGGCAATAGGAACGCAGCGGCTGCTGCTGTGGGGGCGGAAGGACTCCTGTTCTGTGGAGAGCCAGGGAGAGAGGCAATAGCTGATGGGGGAGGGGGGGTCCCCCTGCCTCAGGACTGGTTGCTTCTGGCCTCTGTCTGAACTTAAAGAGACAGCATGCTGCTGACACACTCACTCTTCCCCAACACACACACACACTGTCTCGCTCACATACAACAAGTCTTCCCCCAACACACAGTAGTCTTTGTCTCACCACCACCACCACCACCCACACACACACACTCCCTGTCACACACTCTTGCCCCCCAACCTTCAGTTGAAAAGCAGCTGGCAATCTAGTAGGATGCCCGTGGAAGATGGGATTGAGAAACCTGCATCATGTGATGCTGTACCTGCCCCATGAGGCATTGCACCCCTTCCCAAAGCACCCTGTGGCCAGTTGCACAGTGGGATAGCTACCACAATGCACTGCTCTCGGTGTCGATGCAAGAGCTGCTAGTGTGGATGTGCTCTGCTGACACAAGGAGCATAGTGTGGACAGGCAACAGCAGTTTAAATAAAGCAATTTCATTAAAGTAACACAACTTTTGTTGACAAAACTCTGTAGTGTAGACCTAGCCTAAGGTTGTCTGCTCTTTAGAGCAATGACTATTTTCCTCTGCATTTGGAAAGAACCTTGCACAATAACCATCTTGCTAACTTTTAGGCTATGTCTACACTACCCCCCAGATTGATGCTCTGGGGATTGATGCACCAGGGTTGATGAAAGAAAGAAGGGAAATATCCTATCTCCCAGAACTGGAAGGGACCTCAAAAGGTCATCGAGTCCAGCCCCCTGCCTTCACTAGCAGGACCAAGTACTGATTTTGCCCCAGATCCCTAAGTGGCCCCCTCAAAGATTGAACTCACAACCCTGGGTTTAGTAGGCCAATGCTCAAACCACTGAGCTATCCCTCCCCCTAGCAGGTCTAGTGAAGACCCGCCAAATTGACCCTAGATCGCTCTCCAGTCAACCCCAGTACTTTACCCCAAACAAGAAGAGTAAGGTAAGTCGACGGGAGAGTATCTCCCGTCGACCCAGTGTAGTGTGGACCCGGCGGTAAGTCGACCTCAGCTACGTCGACTCCGGCTACGTGAATAACATAGCTGGAGTTGCGTAGCTTAGGTTGACTTACCATGGAAGTGTAGCCATAGTCTTAGGGCTCACCTTCGCTGTTAGCTGGAGGTATAATTTGAGCGTGGCCCTTACCCTGACTCCTGTCCACACACAAAAGTCTCTAGCTTAAGTTAGTTGGTGCTTTGAACTCCAGCTAGCAGGCCCATCAGGGGGTGTGGGTGGAAGCTTGAGTGCCACTGATAGTTGAGCTAATAATGAGGTGGAAATGCAGCCACCTGGTGCCGCTGATCAGCTCACTCTGTGCAACTTGAGTGTAATTTTGCAGTGTGGCTGCTCTGACTCAAGCTAACGCTGCAGGGCAGATATATCCAGGATGATAGAACCGTTCACCAGCCAAATACCATGTACTAGAAAGAATTCAGGTTTGGTGGATGTGTTTGGATTTGGGCATAGCTTCTGAAGCTGCTTGTGTACATTTTTCCTATGCTGACTCCTGTGAAGGGGTGATCCATTTGTCAGAGATTTACTTTCCTTTCACTAGAGAACAGCTGTAAGACACTGTCACTTTAATAAAATCGTCCAGGAGGGTAAACACGCCTCCTGTTTCCTTTATGAAGTACCTAATGTCTCTTATATATATCCAATATAAGGGTATTAAGAAGCATCTGTTCTGCTAAAAACATTCTTTAGCAACCAATGTAATAAAAATGTGTGACTGTACAGACCAGTGCATTGTGAGGAGCTGTCTCCTGTTTCCCAAAAAATTCGCTTTGGGGCTGCCCATAAATTATGTAACGCAGTATCTGTGTGGGTCCTTAATTTTGTGTGTTTTCTTTCAGTGTGATGAAGTGTTACAAGGGGTGGCCGGCTGGATCTTGCAACGCACCCAAAAATGCATTGCGTGCTCTTGTGGACAGCCCCTTTCGATCCTTGAGTGGAACCGGCCTTCCCAGTTCCCAGTGGGGCTGGAGGAAGCATTGTGCCCACTTGGGCACATGGCGGAGGTTAAGGCGTCCGACGGGAGGCGGGGCGTGTATCTACATAGCTAAGCCACGTTGTGATTCCCCTGGCTCCGCCCCCTCGCTTGGTTCTGCTTCCAGCGCTCGCTTCTGGCCCCACCTCCCTCTGATAGCCCCGCCCCTATCTAGCCCCGCCTACAATCCTCGCTTTGTTCCGCCTTCCCCGTACCTCAGGACCTGGCCGCCTTCTGCCCCCACCCCTCTTCATCAAGCCCCGCCCCTTTACTCTCCTGGCTCCTCCCCTCTGGCCCCGCCCCCGCGCTAGCTCCTCCCGCCCGCGGCTCCTCCCCATGGCCACGTTCGTTGGCTTGGCCCCGCCCAGGGGCAGCGCGTGCGCATGCGCGGCGCTCGGGCGGACATGGCGGCGGCGCTCTGTGGCGGCGCGCGGGGCCGGCTGCTGTGGTGGCTGCTGGCGGCCGCGGCGCTGGCCCCGCGGCCGGCCCGGGCCCTGATCGAGGGCCTGTACTGCGGGCGGCAGGTGTGCTACGACGTGCTGGGCGTGAGCCGGGCCGCGGGCAAGGCCGAGATCGCCCGCGCCTACCGGCAGCTCGCCCGCCAGTACCATCCGGACCGGCACCGCGGGGAGCCGGCCGGGCCCGGCGGGGAGACCCTGCAGACGGCGCACGAGAAGTTCCTGCTCATCGCCACCGCCTACGAGACCCTCAAGGTGAGAGAGCGGGACCGCTGCCCCGGCCGGAGCCGCTCCGGTAAGAGACACCGCGGGGGGCGAGCGGGGGGGCGTCCTCGGGCGGGGCAAGCAGGCGTGGGGACTAGGGGTTCCCCGGGGGGGGCTTCGGCCCGGGGTCCGGCTGGGGGGGGTCTGGGGAAAGCTGAGGGAGAAGGACTGGGTTGTGGGAAGGGGTGGACCCGGGGGGGGTAGGTGGGGAAGGGGGTGACACGTGTGGGAGGCTCCCCACACTGAGGGAGGAGGGGGCTGGGCTGGGGGAGAGGAGGGCAATAAGAGGGAGGTAGCACAGGCTGGGGGGCTGCAGGAGATGGGGTGTGTCTCAGGCTGGAGGGGCACACCCCAGGTCAGGGGCCCGGGTGATGCCAGGGGTCGAAGTGAGGGGTATGGGGATGATGACTGGCTGGCTCTGGGACTCGGCTCACAGCTGGGGTCTGGCCCAGGTTGGTTACAACTGGGATCCTGTTCCCATCAGCAGGCCTGTCTGGTCCCGGGGCAATGGCCAGGTATCAAAATTCAACCTCTGCAATTGGCCCTAACTCACATCTTTGTTGGCACCTTCAGCGGAGAGGGGATGAGGCACTGTCCCCTAGCTGTGGTCACAGCAGGTCAGGGCTGAGAAGTCATCAATCAGGTAGCAGCACAGACCAAAAAACCAAACACACAGCAAATACTGTACTGCCTCGGGACTTTAGCCCTGGGCTCAGGGCTTCAGCCACACAGGGGGTTGGGGCTGCAGCTGTGGGGGAGGGCGTGCCAGGGCTCAGGGTGGGGGAGGGGGTGCTTGGGGCTTCTGACCCTCGGGAGCACCGGGGCTTTAGACTGCGGGGGGAGTGCTGGGGCTTGGATCTTCGGCTTCGCTCCCAGCTTCAGCCCCGCAGGGGGCGCTGGGGCTTGGGGCTTTATCCACGAGGGGAGCGCTGGTTTCAGCACTGGTGCTCCCCCTGTAGCTATAGCCCCAAGCCCTGGTGCCACCTACCCCTCCACCTCCCAGTGAAGCCAGGAGCGGAGCTGCAGGGCTGAAGCCCCAAGGGTCAGAAGCCCTCCCCTGCCTGGACCCCTGATGCCCCCCTCCCTGCAGCTGTAGCCCCACCCCCTGTGTGGCTGAAGTCTGTAACCTCTTCAGAGTTAGGGAACTGGAGAACCTCTATTCCCGAGGTGTCCATAACTCTGAGGTTCTACTGTATTGTCTTTCAGTTGAGACTTCCCATAACTCCTGTAATGTACTAATCCCTAGATATATTGTGGACACATTTGCTATATCAATATTTGAGTTATATATCATTAGTTTTAAAGTTTTTAAGCTACTAACTGGGTGGCAAGGTAAAAAGTTGCTGCTGAAGGAAAAAAAATATGAACAATGTAGAGTAAAATGTGTAAGAACTCTAAAGGTATATAAACATCTTGTATTTTATCTGGAAATAGTCCCCATCTCCAATTGTAGCAAACTACATTCACTGGAGTCAATTACATTAATCCCCTGAACCCAACTTCCAGACGTTTAGAGCATTGCATTTGGTATGTTCATCCAGGTATCCTCTCAATTTAAAAATCACAGTTCTGAATTTTTTTAATAACGTTACAAGTAGTGTCTGAGATTCTTATAACTGGAAGAAAGATGAAAGAAAAATCTACTTTTACAGTTTGTTTACTTTGTGCTTTTGGAAACACTGCAGAATCAACACTGTTTCCCCCTGTTTGGCTTTCTTACCCAGCAGTAGGGAGGAGGAAGATAGTTTAAAAAAAAAAAGTAAAATGTAATCATTCATAAATTAGCAGCGGGTGTTGTGGAGGACAAGCATAGTATGTGAAACGACCCAACAATTTTTAAAAGTAATGTTCCAGACTTTTCAAGTTAAACATATTCCTTTAAAACAGTGAGAAAAGTAATGGATGCAGGATCAGAATGGCTGAAGGGATTTGTGAGGAAAGATTATAATGGCCAGATAGCTGTAGCTTGGCTAAGCCACAGCTAAGGGATGAAGTAATGGATACAGGAGCAGGTATAAATACATGAAAGGATGGGGGTTGCTTTACCAAGTGTAAGGTCAGTGTAACGAGATAAAACAATTAACAGCAGGATACCAAGGGAGGAAAAATAACTTTTGAAGTGGTAAGAGAGTGGCCCATTACAGACAGTTGACAAGAAGGTGTGAGTAACAGTAGGGAGAAATTAGCATTAGGAAAATTAAGTGTAGGTTTTGTAGTGACCCAACACTCCCAGTCTTTATTCAGGCCTAATCTGATGGTATCTAGTTTTCAAATTAATTCCAGTTCTGCAGCTTCATGTTGGAGTCTGTTTTTGAAGGGGTTTTTTTGTTGAAGAATTGCCACTTTGAGGTCTGTTATTGAGCGACCAGAGAAATTGAAGTGTTCTACTGGTTTTTGAATGTTATGATTCCTGATGTCAGATTTGTGTCCATTTATTCTTTTGCGTAGAGGGCTCGTTCACCTGCACATCTACCAATGTGATATATGCCATCATGTGCCAGCAATGCCCCTCTGCCATGTACATTGGCCAAACCGGTCAGTCTCTACTGGGAGTGGTTGGGTCATTACAAAACCTAAACTTAATTTCCCCAATACTAATTTCTACCTACTGTTACTCACACCTTCTTGTCAACTGTCTGTAATGGGCCACTTTCTTTCCACTTCAAAAGTTATTTTTCCTCCCTTGGTATCCTGCTGTTAATTATTTTATCTCATTAGACCAGGGGTGGGCAAACTTTTGTATGGAGGGTCGGATAGGGAAGGCTGTGCCTCCCCAAACAGCCTGGCCCCTGCCCCCTATCCGCCCCCTCCCAGTTCCCACCCCCTGACTGCCCCCCTCAGAACTCCCAACCCATCCAAACCCCCCGCTCCTTGTCCCCTGACCGCCCCCTCCCGGGACCCCCGCCCACTATCCAACCACCCTGACTGCCCTGATCCCTATCCACACCCCCGCCCCCTGACAGCCCCACTGGGACTCCCACCCCCTATCCTACCGCCCTCTGCTCCTCGTCACCTGACCACCCCCTCCCGGGACCCCCCGCCCCTAACTGCCCCCGGGATCCCACCCCCTTATCCAATACCTCCTGTCCCCTGACAGTCCTCCCAACCCCTATCCACATCCCCGCCCCCTGACAGGCCCCTGCCGGGACTCCCACTCCCAACCCTCCCTGTTCCCCATCCCCTGACCGCCCCCCCAGAACCTCCGCCCCATCCAACCACCCCCTCCTCCCTGACTGTCCCCACGACCCCCCCCACTCCTTTACCTAACCCCCCCGCTCCCTGCCCCCTTACCAGCAGCAGGAGCTCGCAGCCACGACACCCAGCCAGAGCCAGCTGTGCTGCCCAGCGGGAACAGCGGGCCAGAGTGTGGCCCATGCGGCAGCGTGGCTGTGGGGGAGAGGGGACAGCGGGGGAGGGGCCAGGGACTAGGCTCCCTGGCTGGGAGTTCAGGGATGGGCAGGATGGTCCCACGGGCCGTAGTTTGCCCACGTCTGTGTTAGACTGACCTAACAGTTGGTAAAGCAACCCCCATCCTTTCCTGTATTTATACCTGCTCCCATATCTTTTACTTCATACATCCGATGAAGTGGGTTCTAGCCCACGAAAGCTTATGCCCAGATAAATTTGTTAGTCTCTGAGGTGCCACAAGGACCCCTCGTTTTTTTTGCTGATACAGGCTAACAAGGCTACCGCTGAAACCAGCTAAGGGATGGAGAGTGTAATCTACAGATATTTTATGGGAGAAAGAAGAGAATTATGCTGGATGGTACAAAGGGTATAACTAAGACTAATTAAATGTAATTAAGAGATGAGATGCTTAGGCTAAGTACCAGGAAAATGTTGAGAAAGTGAGATCCGTTAGGCCCTGAAAATCTCCCAAAGGAAATGGTAGCAGTCCTGTCACTTGGTGCATTTAATATTAGACTGTCCCCAAAAAACTGAAAAGCATACTATGTATTTTAAGAGTGTGTATTTCAAAACAAAAAACCTCACCTTGCATTGACTCTAAGATGGATTAGAACCAATTAATACCAACTGTGTGCTTAGTATGTGGCTGTCAAATGCTTAACTGTTTCAAAATGAAATTTCTTCAGACAAGGCCAAGTATGCATTATTCAGTCAGGGCTACATATGTGTTTTAGAATAAACTCGTTTAGGTTACCAGAGTACAGGAAAAGATCTGAAGAATTTTCATAAGACCTGGAAAGCAGAAGCTTATTATTGAATATTAAAAATTGAATTTTTTAAAAAAAATTCCCTAACACAGATTTTACAACAGTTTTGTGGCTAACGATGTTGTAACACTAAAGTAATTTTGGTAACTAAAAATCACTTCACTACCAAGCCATCTTATGAAATGTTCTATGTGACACTGATTAAAAGCTTAAGGATACAAACCTACAAAACTTTGTTTTAACTGTTTTCTTGCCAGGATGAAGAAACACGTAAAGATTATGACTACATGTTGGATCATCCTGAAGAGTATTACAGCCATTATTATCACTACTACAGCAGGAGATTGGCACCTAAAGTGGATGTCAGGATAGTGATTCTAGTCACTGTATGTGCTATCTCCGTGTTTCAGGTAAAATAGGTTTATGCTTATTATGACTATTCTTATAGTAAAAGCTGAAATCTAGATTCCTTTACCATTAGTTAGTTACTGAGGTTTTTTTCTTTAATTGTACAATTAGAAGGCTCCACTGTTTCTACTTAAGTGTTGTCTACTATCGTTGGTGTACTAGACAGATATTTGTCCAGTCATATAAATCTATATCCTGGACCAAGGCTGGGAAGTTAGTGGTACTAACCTGTTTGTTTGGGGGTTTTGTGGTACTATATATTTAAAGGATAAGAAACTTGCACTGCTGGAGAAATAATCTAGTTCCATGGTTCAAAAAAATTAAAGTCCATCTCAACAGTAGGAGATAGATTATTGCTCAGTGTTAGACTGAGCCAATTTCTCATTTTTATATCAGTGTTTTAAGAAGCTAGTTTTGAAATTCTTCTTGAAAGAATGTTCATAATGATGATGTATTTAAAACAATCATGCTCCTAATTTCATAGTAGCCATTAAAATAAGAATTAGCTTTGATCAGTGAAGTCTTGCTCTTAAAATGCATGTATTTTGCTGTGTAGAAATTTGTAAATATTTCCTTTTGGATAAGGTAATAACTCTGTATACATCTTTGAACAATTGTTTAAATAGAATAAATTTCTTAACTCTTTTCTTTAATACTTAACATTACATATATTGGAGTTACTTGTTCAAGACTTCTATAAAAGATAAAATGTCCGCTAGTTAATATGCTGTAGCTGAAGAAATGATTGAACCTTGCTATCTAATGGTCCAGATGTCTCTCTCAGCATTTTCCCCCAAATAACCCAACTAAGAGCTTTTGATTCCTTAATGCTTATGGCACCATCTGCAGATCAGTAGCTGTCCTAGAGTTCTCACCCTCCAAGCAGTGTTCACTTGAACTGGTAGATCCCTAAAGGCTTATACAGCTACATATCCTACTTCTCCTCAAGTCCACTTGGTTCTGATGGTGAAATAGCACCCGTCTCTCCTTCTTTTCCTTGGGTATAAATGGGGTGATTAGTTTTTTGCATGAAATTTTCTAAACTAGAAAATAGTAAAAACTGAAGTCTAGATTCCTTTCCCATTAGTCAGTTACTGAGGTTTTGATGATTGCAAAGGCAACATAACCTCACATCTAAATCTATTTGGCTTTCTTTTGCTCTCTGCTGCCTCTGCTATAGTTGTTGCCTTAATGCAAGAGTTGATCTTTCCATAAGTTGCACTTCACATCTTTCACTAAGGAAGTGTTGCCCCGGTAAGACTTTGGTAACTATTTGGGTGAATTAGGCAGAGAGAAGGCTGTTTTTTCTCATCTTTCTATCCTTGTTTTGTCTGTTGTCCCCTCCTAACTCAAGAATGAAGCAAGAGATGGAGGGGGATTGAGTCTTGTAAAGCAAATCCTGTCAAGCTAATAAGATTGCCCTTACATAAACTGTTTAATTAACTATTTAAAATGGATAGTGCCACTTATGATGTACTGTACCACTGCTTTATTTGCAAATCCAAGATAATTAAAAATCTTTAAGAACATTTTTGTCCAGTAGAAAACAGTGAAACAGTTTAACATGACATTTTAAGCTAAGATGTATTGTGTGCCAATCTAAACAGTGACTCATAGTCCTGTAATACCATAATATGGGCTAGCTACTGTGGGTAAATCCTCTGATACTGAACTGGAGAATTAGAACTAAGGTCCCAAATTATTTAATGCATTGAAGTTTGCAAACCATAATTCCATTTGTATCAAACTTTTGCTGATAGTGATGTTTGTATGTGGGAGAAATGATCTCGCCATAATAGGGTTCCACTGTACTGGACAAGTATAGAATTTCTGTCAAGCAGCAAACTCAAAATATGTCCCCTATTATGCCATCATTGCTTGTGGCAGTATGCAATGAGTAAAGAAATTCTGCATATTCATCAAACAAATGTATAAGCAGCTGAGCCACAGTGTTTTAGTATGGAAGAGAAGCATTTTCTTAACTATTGTCGTATTCTGTAGCAAGACATGATGCTTCTGGTAAATTAGTTTCTAGAATATGCCCTGCAAGCTTCCCCCCATTGTTCTGTAATTTCTTTGTATCTCTGTGAGAATAAACATAGCAGTTGCTAGTATACTGGGTTTCATTAATAATGTGGGGTTAAAAACCTGTCACTGAGACAGAGAAAATCATCAGGAAAGGTTGCTAATGTAATCCACAGGATAATCCTTCAGTATGAAAATAACTTCTCTGATCTAATACATGATGATTATGAAAATTAATCCTTCGCTATCTTACTACTGTTGTAAACTCGTTCTACCTGTCATTAAAAAGAATGAAATTAAATGTTATCAGATTCTTCTTTTCCTTGTACAGTCTAGATTGTGAAATATGTTTTCTTTAGCAGAATGAGCACAGGGTTGGAGTCCAAGAAGTGTATAGAGTTCTAATCCTGGGTTTAACAATGCTAACACATTGTGACATTTGTTCCCCGTCCAGTAGCTGGCCCACAAAAAGGTTTGAGTCTGCAACTCGTGTTAAGCCAAGGGGATCTGGTCCTTTAGTTTAGGCAGGAAAATCACACTGAAGTGTCTTCATTCCCCACAGAAGACCCTTTCAGGGCAGAGATGTTCTTACACTGGCGTTCCTACTGACTTGCTGTAAGACCTTGGGCAAGTCAGTTCATCCCTCTGCATCTATAAAATGGGGATACTACCTCTTTTACTAAATATGATTATGTACCAGAGGTAGTAGATTTTCTTATGGTTTTTCTTCTGTTTTCTTTGTTAAAGCTACTGCTGGAACTAACAAGCTATTACTATTTTATATTCTAGTTCTTCAGCTGGTGGAGTAGCTACAACGAGGCCATCAACTACCTAGCTACAGTGCCAAAATATCGTATACAAGCATCTGAGATTGCCAAGCAACAGGGCCTACTGAATAGGACTAAAGAAAAAGGCAAAAACAGACGGTCTAAGGAAGAAATCCGTGAGGAAGAGGAAGAAATAATCAAAGACATTATCAAAAATAAAATAGATATAAAAGGCGGCTATCAGAAGCCTAAAATATATGATATCCTTTTATTCCAAATCCTCTTAGCTCCTTTTTACTTATGCAAGTATATAGCTTGGTATTGTTGGTGGATTTATTGTTTTAATATTAAAGGGCAAGAATATGGTGAGGAAGAGAAGCTGTATATCATACGCAGATACATGAAAATGTCACAGTCTCAGTTTGACACTCTGGAAGATAATCAGAGAAAGACGTTTCTGGAACGGCAGCTATGGATAAGAGAGAACTATGAGGTGAGTAGTTGCGGCATGTTGTGAAAATGAACGTTAAATGCCCAATTTACCCAGCTTAAAAACTGGTGTTCTCCCAGGGTATCTATTGTGGTTGTACTGCATGTAAGACTGTGATTCATTTCTAGATATCAGTCATTAAGCTGGAGATTTTTGGCAATGAGATTCAGGTTTTCTGACCAAAGACCGTCTTTGCTCATCTATTAATGTGCTAGAATATCACCCTTATAAATTAAAAACACCTTTTTAACACCACCATTATAAATGCTGGGGGCAAAACGGGGTGTGGGGTGGAGGCTGACAGCTTGCAACTCCCCATGTAATAACCTCGCGACCCCCTGAGGGGTCCCAGCCCCCAGTTTGAGAACACCTGCTCCAAAGTAACTGTTTATCCAAACCATTTGAGATTGTTTGTTGTTGTTGTTTTTTATCACTCTACCAATTCAGCTAGTTCCTGACTCTGCCCTCTTTACCCTTCAGTAGTTCTTCTGACTTTCAGTGATCTAGGGTCTGACATACTTCTTTGCTGGGCAGTGGCTGTTTTATTCAAGTATAGTGCTCCATTGTTCCAGATCAGAGACTCCACACAATACACAAGCTCTGTGCCCTGGTCCTGGGGATGTTCCAGAGCCTATTACTTTGATTTAAGTATTGACTCTGCTTGTTGTTGTACAAGACACAAGTGGAGGATTATCCTTGTACCAAGGAATTTGTAAGTGAGAACACATTAGGAGCCCTTATAGTTCTTTAGCACAGTAAATCTATATTTAAACGTTTTCTGCCTTACTGTGTTGCTGTGGTAATTTTATGATTATTGAGAGCAGTACTTCGTATTTTGTAATACTGTGCCACATAGTATCTACAGTTAGCCAGTCTGGGGTGCAAAGTTCTTCAAATCTCTTGTGCAGAAAAACTTCAGTTACCATTGAGACACCATGCAATCATCCACTGTTGGAGATCAACCCTATTGACTGCATTACTAGAAAGAAGTTAGCTAGTTCAGGAGCAGGTGGAAAAAATATTAGGAACTGAAAGAATCACAGTAACAGCGGTGCCAAACAGCGATAAACAGGCTTGAAAAAGTTTGTGCAGTCTTGATAATGGGCAAGTTTAACTGTACAGGTGACTTCCACATGGCATGGTGGCTTTTTCATAACGTAATGGAGGGAAAATTTGCAGTCTAGACCCAAGATTTACTGATCCTTTGAAACCTGTGTGTTTAGTACTGTTGTATCCCATGAGGATGTTACATTTTAAAGATTAGAGTGTTGAACTGGTGCCCCGCACCCCCTAAAAAGTAGCTGTCAGCATTTGCTTAGAATTTCCTGGCAATTAAAATATCCAGTTATAATTCTAATCCTAATGCATCAAATGTGGTGATAAAAGCATTTACTTCCACAGCTAAACAGATAAAAAAAAATTAAAAAATCAGATTTAACCACATTCCAAAATTTGTCTAATTAGTCTTGAATACAGAGGGACACAAGTATGAAAACAACTGGAGGAAACAGTTAAACCAGTGGATCTAGCTACTACATTGAGCAAACCCTTTACTGTATAGGAAATATTCAGTGTCCTGAGTATTGCCTATCTTTGTTGCTGTGACTAGTATTGTCTCCTGCACAAGCATGCGGCTTTTAGCTAACGTTCCTGTGTGTTTTACAGTGCATTCTTTTAATGGCTTAAGAAATTCGAGATAAAGCCAAATTCTGCTCTTACACCACCATAGACCCTAAATCCAAAGTAACTCAACTGAAGTTAATGGAACTATGGGCCAAATGCTGCATTCCACCAGCAATCTGAGACTGACCTGACTCTGTATAGCAACCTGGAGTGTGTGGTTTAAAAAAAAAAAAAAAAAGTCTGCAGTTTGATTCATTGTAATAGCTGGAATAGCTCTTGCCTCTAGTATGAGGCTTGCCTTGAGGGCTGACTTTTTCTTGGACTTTAAATAAAGTCACTTTTTCTTTCTCCTATCCAGGTGTACAAGCAAGAACAAGAGGAAGAGCTAAAGAAGAAGATGGCCATGGACCCTCGATGGAAGAGATATAGACGGTGGATGAGGAATGAAGGACCTGGAAGATTAACGTTTATTGATGACTGAAGGCTGCTGAACAATGTGCAGTACTGATAAACCTGACTTGCAAAAAATTTTCATAACTAAATTTTCAGAGTTTTATCTGCTGTGCCTCGGCAGTGATCTAAAACTCAGGAATAATTTCATCAGGCAGAAAATTAGTACAAGTTTACCATTTTTATAAATAAAAGTGAATCTGTTAAACAGAGACTTAGTTCATTGTTTATATTCTACTTGCTTGTGGAGCTGGAGTTCATTGCTTAAAAAGTGTTTCACATGAAATCTGTAAGAACAAATACCAACCCAACTATACCTTACACCCTTCCAGACATTTCTTGATGAAGTCTCCTAGATATATTTTTGTTTTGTCCCCTCTTTAAAACCACAAGGTTTGTACATTTGGTTGTTAGGGATGTGTAAACGCTCATGTAAAATTCTATATGCAGGGCAATTTTATGGCTCTTCTTCTATTTTTCCTCTCTATCCCCACCCAAAAGCTTCCAAAATCTGAGTGATCTTGCCAAATAGTATATTTGATGCAGACTAATCATAATGGGCTTATATATGCCTTTTCCCATGCCCTGTCCAGTTGGAAGCATAGTCTTTATTCATTCTGGTAACAAATGGTGCATGATTGTTCAGCAATGTGACACAAACAGGCCTTAATTTTTGTCTTTGTTCTGCAGAATGATACATTAAGCAGATTTTGCTAGAATCTTAGGTTTGGGTTTTAATCTTTGTACACTGAACTGTAGATACTTGTTTGGAACAAGTGTAGCAGTATTCTACTAAATGTGACATGTTACTTGCACCGTAGTATTGGTATAAGGGAAACTAATCCTTTTGTTTAAAAGGGGCAATTTGATGCCTTATGTAAATAAAAAAAATAGTTTATTATATTATAACCCCAATTCGTTTCAAATTCTAAAACCAAATTAACGTTTATAAATAAAATATTCTCTTTAGCTCTTGTCTGACTCTTTTGAACGTAGCTATTTCACAAGTCATCTATGAAGGGAAAAAATGGAATGTTTCCCTCTTTACTTCTCATTTATGAAGAAGGCATGGGAGGACTTTTCATTAGGAATTCATTTCTTGTCTTCTTGGGAAGGTTCTGTGGCCATCTCTCTGTTAAGGAACCTTACTGGTGGAAAGACCTAGTGTGGTCAAGGCTCAGGCTGCTTCCACCATTTAATACAGTGCACAAAACAGATATTGTTAGTCACGTGTATGCTATGGCTCCCACTTATACCAGTGTCTGTTCAGCTGATCAGCTGGTGGCACCTGTTAGGGACTTTCTTTAAAATTTCCTCATGTAGTTGAGGCTTTGGATGGCTAGAAAACTAGTGAAATGACAGACCAAGAGCAGGAGTGAAAGCTTGAACAATTGAGGGGGAAAGGGGTTTAGTCAAACTTAGGGTTACCATCCATCCGGGTTTTTCAGCTTTAAATGGCCGTCCGGGGGGGATTTCTAATAAAATAGAAATGTCCGGGATTTCCCCCTTCCCCTCATGCAGAGTGCGGCGCGGCTGATTGGATGGCTGGGCCTGATTGAAAGCCGCTCGCAGGCACTGGGGCCTCTAGCAGCCAGAGTCCCTCCCCCTCCCCCGCTCCCTCCTTCCCCGCAGAGCAGTGCCAGTGTTTGGCTCCACATGGAGCCCGCAGCTCTCCCTCGGCCTGGTAGGGGGAGCAGGCAAGGGACAGGGAACGGGGGGGGTTAGATTGGTCGGGGGTTCTGGGGGGGGCTGTCAGGAGAAGGGGGTGTAGAGAGCAGTTGGGGCAGTCAGGGGACAGGGAGACTTAGATGGGTGGGGTTCTGGGAGCAGTTAGGGTGGGGGGGGTCTCAGGAGAGGGCAGTCAGGACAGGTAGGGGAATTCTGAGGGGGGCGGGAAGTGGGAGGGGGCAGGGCTAGGGCCTGTGTCCTCTTTTTTGATTGTTGAAATATGGTAACCCTAGTCAAACTGGTAAAATCTGCTAATAGCTATTTAACTCCAATAGCTGTGCAGTATTTTGGAGAATTGAACTTTATTACAGATTTAGCATCATCCGTGCTTCGGTTATGATACAACTCTATGTCTGAGACATGTAGAAGGTCTTGCCAGGACAACCAGGGAAGATCATGCTTGATATTTCAAAGGTTTAAAAATGGTGTGGAGCAGAGGGGAACAACTTGATTTTTTTTGGCACCTTAGAGACTAACAAATTTATTAGAGCATAAGCTTTCGTGGGCTACAACCCACTTCTTCGGATGCATATAGAGTGAAACATACATTGAGGAGATATATATATACACACACATACAGAGAGCATGAACAGGTGGGAGTTGTCTTACCAACTCTGAGAGGCCAATTCAGTAAGAGAAAAAACTTTTGAAGTGATAATGAAGATAGCTCAGTACAGACAGTTTGATAAGAAGTGTGAGAATACTTAGATTAAGTATTCTCACACTTCTTATCAAACTGTCTGTACTGAGCTATCTTCATTATCACTTCAAAAGTTTTTTCTCTTACTGAATTGGCCTCTCAGAGTTGGTAAGACAACTCCCACCTGTTCATGCTCTCTGTATGTGTGTGTATATATATATCTCCTCAATATATGTTTCACTCTATATGCATCCGAAGAAGTGGGTTGTAGCCCACGAAAGCTTATGCTCTAATAAATTTGTTAGTCTCTAAGGTGCCACAAGTACTCCTGTTCGTTTTTACAGACACAGACTAACACGGCTGCTACTCTGAAACTTGATTTTTTTTGCCTTTACACGTCATAAAACAATAAAATGGTTACTATTTAAAGTCCATTGGAGACCACTTTTAGAAGTACCTCCTGTCAAGTGTAAAGTTGTTAATAAGAGTGTAAATTCGGACTCTTATGCTAACCCATTAACAATTTAATTTGCATTTGTTAACTTCAAAAGAATTGCTAGAAACTTGCTTTGCCACTGGACAGTGCTGCTATAAACCTGACCCTCACTTTGTCAGGAACCTTTTAACATAAAATCTTGGGAGGCCCAGAGTGAGCTGTTTCTGTGCTCCTATGAGGGAACGCTGCAGACATCATTCTTAGAGTTCCTAGCAGGATCCAGGCTGACTGCTGAGTAAAGCTGTTCAAGTACGGGGGTGGGAGGAGCCGTTCCAGGAGTCCGGAACTCCAGGGAGTGGGGCAGGGAGGCAGGATACATGTGGTCTCAAGACAGGAGCTTGCAGGAGACAGCGCAGCCTCTCCCCCTGCAAAAAAAGAGCTATAGCTGCTGTGAGGGAGATGGAACAGAGGCAGGAAAAGTGAAGCTTCTGCCTTCCTCGCGCAGGAAGCCGTGGGAGTGGCAGGGTGGATATGATTTAAATCACCAGTCAGGAAGACTCAATTTAATCATGGTTTTCTACATAAAAGTGCATTCTTGTTGGTTGTTATAACCTTAATACATATTCTTCACAACTCGGAGATGTAGGTTTCATTTTTAGAAGGGACACTATACATTTTTTAAGTGATTTATTTGGAAAACTTTTCAGATTAGCTTTACAGCTATATCAGAAAATTAATGATTGGTTATTTCATTTACCAAAGGTAATTGAAGCAGATATTTATGAAGTCATTGGGAGGTGAACTATCTCCAATTCAACAGGTTAATCATTAATATTTGGAGGATTTTCTTGACATGCTGTATTAGGAGGAGAACATCACCAGACCGACATTTAAATTGTTTTATTTAACTAAAACAACGTTATGTATTCTGGATTTTTTCTTCAACAGCAAACATACTATTTTAACAAAACAAGCATATGAATTTTTGAATTTAGTTAAACATTCAAGTTTTTTAAAATCAGGTTTGTTTTTCTTAAAATTGTTTTTAACTAAAATAGTTAAATGAAATATATATATTTTTAAAACAAATTAAATTGACTATGTCAGCCAGGTCAACATGAGAAACTTAAAATATTGGCTTCTGCAGCTAACTGTCGTCTTCACCTTCATTTTCCTGTTTATTCATAATCGGGAAAAGAAAAACAAGCTTTCCTGCTTTTTCAGGTCCCAAATGATTTCTCAATTTGGAATGAATTAGACCAAAGGAATAAATATTCTTTCTACACTGACAGAAGAAGCTACTGCTGTTAAAAGTGAGATTATCATTTCAACAGTCTCTGAATCCAAGTGCTTAAGTGACTTCCACCAGTTCACTGGTGTGACTTTCTTCATCAGCAAACCTATATTTCTTGAATGGTTCTTATTCCCAAACTGGGCCTTTTTTATGGCCTGCTGCCATTATAGGTTTTCCCTTCTAGTGAGAGAATGGTATGGTAGATCTCAAATCAATGAAGGCTACACTCAAAAAGACCTCAAGGCTTCTGGAATATGCTGCTCAAACAGTTTCACTTTTGTTTCTACTGCCTGTCCCTCCCTTCTCCCATTTATCTCCAGACTTCTTCTCCTTGCCCAGATCTATTCTGCCCCCATCAATCTTCTAGTCATTGAACTTTTTGAAACTTTGCACTTTTAGAGAGAGGTAAGGGATTGACACTGTACACAAATTTGCAGAGGGACAATAGGGTTGAGGTCTGTTATTTCTCACCTCGATTTATTTATTTATTTATTTAAAAACATTTTTGCTCTTAACAAGCATATCATTTATGGAGATACAAGTCCACAGTTTGAGAACTGCAAAACTAAGCATCTCTGATGGTATCTTCTAGACTGAGCACTGAGTCCCATTGGGTAGATAGAAAGATTAACATGAATAATCTATACAGAAGCTCCTGGAACCCCATAAAATTGGGTCCCTAATCCATGAACTATTGGAACTCAGTTACAAAACTTTTCTTAAACATTACATGACGATATTGTCTTATACTATAGAATTGGAATTTATAATCCTTATTCCATGATGAGATATCTTTGAGCTATAATGTATCTTAATTAAAACTATCTTTAGATAGGTTTTTTTTCCTCAAAAAGCATTTTATCAAAAACTGTTTATTTAAATTTTTTGAGATATATATATATATATATATATATATATATATAAAATTTTAAATCATTGATTTTTATCCACCGTGGGGAAGAGGAAGCAGCAAATCCTGAAGAGCAATGATGCCTCATCTGATGAATGGGTGAGACTGGAGACAAACAGCAGGGGGAGCTACAGGTGATTTTGCAGTCAGGGTATGTCTATGCTGCAGTTAGACACCTGTGGCTGGCCTATGCCAGATGATTCAGGCTTGAGGGGCTCAGGCTAAGGGCCTGTTTAATTGCAGTGTAAATGCTTTGAGATCTTCCCACCTCGTGCAGCCCCAGCAAAACCTCCCCTCTAGGTCCCTGTGTGAGAGCTCTGTACCAGCAGAGGGATGAATTCCCCTGTAATGATACAATTCTGCTCTTAGTTCCAAAGGTGTTATTCACATCAATATCACGACAGTTTGGGAGAAATTCAAAGTTGTTAATGTGACCAGGCTCTGCCACAAACTTCTTGTGTGGCCTTGGGCAGGTTACAATTTCTGTCTGCCTCCAACCCCTCGTCTTCACCATACACTCCTTGAGCCTTTCTTGACGCCAGGAGAAATATTACTCACCTACCCCTCAATTCAGGAAGATATTTAAACTTCCTCCTAACTTTTAGCACATGGTGGGTGTTCAGAGTTAGGAACTTGCTTAAGTATATTCCTGAATTGGGGCCCTAGGCCTTGTTTCTGCAGACACTCACACATGCTTAATTTGAAGTGTGAGTAGTCCTGTTGCCTACTTAGAGATACATATGTGCGTAAGCGTTTGCAGAACTGAGGTCTATGTTATCAGTGTGCTCAAGCATGAGCCACTAAAGTCAGTGCAACTCATAGGTGCAGGGGTCCTTGCACAATTTGCTGCTCCTCTTACATTGAAAGGGACTTTGAAACGTCCTGTTGAGCATTGATTACAGTTACTGTTCATGTTTTTGAAGATTGACATGTGTATTATAAGATTTTAGTATTTATTGATTATATTTTATATATATCTAGATCAGTGATACTCATCAGACTGAAGCTTGGGAACCGCAAGAGGCTCTTTAATGTGTCTCCTGCCGCTCTTTGCAGCACACGATATTAAAACACTGTGATTTAATTATTAACCAATCTAAGTTACCAAATATCAGGATCAGTTGTAGAATACTTAGTCAGTCATTTTGTTGTGAGAATAATATATCTATGTAGTAAATGAAGCCATGAATTCATACTACTGTGGCTTTTTCAGGTAATGTTGATTGCCAATTTGGCTCCTGAGCCACTGAAGTCTGAGTATTACTCATCTAGATCTAAAGCTACACACACACATCTATTATTTGTATTACTGTAGCACCTACAAAGCCTGGTCATGGACTAAGACAGTGGTTCTCAACCAGGGGTCTGTGGCCCCCTGGAGATCCGTGAGACCTTTCAGGGGGGCCGCAGGAAACCTAATACCCTGAACTCTGGCGCAGCCCCCCCGAAGTTGGCAGCGGCACGGCGCAGAAGCCGGGAGCCTGGGTGCCCCCCCGCCAGGTCTGAAGCAGGGAGCAGTGTGTGCCCCCTCTCCCCGGTCTGAAGCCAGCAGCGGCGCAGGGCAGAAGCCGGGATCCCCAGTGCCCCCCCGCAAGTATGAAGCCAGCAGTGCTGTGGGGCAGAAGCTGGGAGTCTTGGTGCCCCCCCACTCAGGCGCTCCCCCTGGGCTGAAGCCCGGAGCACTGCAGGTCTGAAGCCCCAAGCCCTGGTGCTCCCCACAGGCAGAAGCCCTGAGCCCATGGGCAGAGCTAGGGGAGCACAAAGGTGTTGCCCCCACAAATGGCTGTGCCATATCTAGAGTGGGGTAACCCTGGGGGCAGCTCCAGTCCCCCTTCCCCTCCTCATCTCCACCAGTTCCCCATAGGCCCTCTGGGCAGGTTGAATCCAGAGCCAGGCAGTGCGGGACAGCTGGTCCTTTGGCTGGTGGTGCCATGGAGCAGGCAGCTGTGGCTTTCCCCCCGTCTGCTGCTGGTCCTCAGCTCCCAGCCCTCTGACTTCTCACGCAGCCGGTAAAGGCCACCCGGGTGGGGGGACCCGGGTCCGGGGCTGCAGAGCCCTCGGGAAGCAGCCACCACACGGGGAGCCCTCCTAGCACACAGCCCCTAGCTACCCCCTCCCTGCATGCTGAGCTCCCCTCCCACGCCCGCACACAGCCCCTAGCTACCCCCTCCCTGCACCCTGAGCTACCCCTGCCCGCACACAGCCCTTAGCTACCCCCTGCCTCCACCCTGAACTACCCCCTGCCCGCACACAGCCCCTAGCTACCCCCTCCCTGCACGCTGAGCTACCCCCTGCCCGCACACAGCCCCTAGCTACCCCCTGCCCACACACAGCCCCTAGCTACCCCCTCCCTGCACGCTGAGCTACCCCCTGCCCGCACACAGCCCCTAGCTACCCCCTGCCCGCACACAGCCCCTAGCTACCCCCTGCCTCCACCCTGAGCTGCTCCCCTGCCCGCACACAGCCCCTAGCTACCCCCTCACTGCACCCCGAGCTACCCCCTGCCCACACACAGCCCCTAGCTACCCCCTGCCCGCACACAGCCCCTAGCTACCCTGCACGCTGAGCTACTCCCCTGCCTGCACACAGCCCCTAGCTACCTTCTCCCTGCACCGAGTGGTTTTCAAACTTTTTGAACCGAGTCCCCTCTTTGAGTTATAATTTTTGGTGCGTCCCCCCTGGGTGGCCTGCTGAGGTGAGTCAGGGGGGTGAAGGTGGATCTCCCTCCCTGGACCCCACTGTGTGGAGCTGGCCCAAGGCCCACCGGCCCTTGCCCCCCACCCCCAAATAAAAGTCAAACTACGCCTATGCCCCATCTGTAAACAGCTTTCTGTTTTTTGCAGTGCACTGTGCAATCTTGTAACTTCCTCCTGTAGCTTTATTTTTACTTACACTTAAGCATTTAAAAACACTGCTTTTCTTCTCATATCCTGCTACTGCCTTCTTGATCGATTCAGTCTTGTCTGCTTCAACAAGAAAAGTTTTCTCGTGCTTCGTTTCAAAACGTCGTCGAACACCTGATGTGCGACAAACAACACTTTCACAACAGAAAGCACAAACAGCACGGTCCTTCTTTTGAATAAATCCAAATCTGTCTGTCCAAGAAGGCTGAAATGAACGGACATATAACTTTGCTTTCTTAGGAGCTGACATTTTGTCAAATGTTCCCCTCAACACACAGTGGGGAAAAAAATGGCGACAGAGGGCATGCACAACGTCAAATGCAGTGCGCGGTTCCACGTGCCTGATATAAGCCCCAAATCAGGACTTAAAAATATCCCAGTGGTGCTGGAACGATTTTTAAGGTGGGGGTGCTGAGCTGTGCCCCCACTTGCCCCTGTCTGCACCCCTCACTGCCCCAGGCTGGGGCCAGTGGGCCACAGCTGGGGATGGCTACAGAGCGCCGGGCCGAGGCCAGGAGCAGAGCCCCGGGTCAGCAGCCAGTATCCCAGGCCAGCAGCGGGCTGAGCGGGGCCAGCGACCGGGATCCCAGCTGGTGTGGGGCTGGCAGCAGGTATCTCAGGCTAGCAGTGGGCTGAGCGGGGCTGGCAGCCAGGACCCTGTCTGGGAGGGGGCTAGTGGCTGGAACCCCAGACCAGCAGCGAGCTGAATGGGGCCAGCGGCCAGGACCCTGGCTGGTAGGGGGCTGGTGGCCAGAATCCCAGACCGGCAGTGGGCTGAGCGGGGCTGGTGGCTGGTATCTGAGGCCCGCAGCAGGCTGAGCGGGGCCGGCGTCCAGGACCCCTTCTGGCAGGGGGCCGGCAGACAGAACCCCAGGTTGGCAGCAGAGTGCCACTGAAAATCAGCTCACATGTCACCTTTGGCACACGTGCCATAGGTTGCTGACCCCTGCCATACTTCAACAAAAAAACTTCAAAAACAGACTTCAAAGAGAAACTGCAGAGCTACAATTCATTTGCAAATTTAACACCATTAATTTGGGCTTGAATAGGGACTGGGAGTGGCTGGCTCACTACAAAAGCAATTTTCCCTCTCTTGGTATTGACACCTCCTCATCCATTATTGGGAGTGGACCACATCCACCCTGATTGAATTGGCCCTGTCAACACTGGTTCTCCACTTGTAAGGTAACTCCTTTTTCTTCATGTGTCAGTATATTTATGCCTGTATCTGTAATTTTCACTTCATGCATCTGAAAAAGAGGGATTTTTACCCACGAAAGCTTATGCCCAAATAAATCTGTTAGTCTTTACGGTGCCACCGGACTCCTCGTTGTTTTTGTGGATACAGACTAACACAGCTATCCCTTTGATACTTTTTTATTTGGCAGCTGGGGATTGCCTGAGGGGGTTGGTAGTTGGGAGACCTGTCAGGATTGGAGAGCTTGTCATTGGTGTTGTGGGGGGAAGTTTAACTTCTGGGAGGAGGGTTCAGAAGCACTAGTCCCCAGGGAGAGGACTGAGAGGAAGTCTTTGCTACCATACTATGTTAACCTTGCCTGGGGCAGTCTGTCATTTTTTGGAATTGCTGTTGGATTAGGATTATGTTGAGACACTTGGAACCATAAATCAGGAAGTTGGAATGCACAGAGATATGGAGAAAATTACAAGGGCATCGTTTAGAGACAGACGCCGCCGCAATTAGATGCAAGACGCAGCAGAATTTATAAGAAAGCTGCTTATTGAAAGATGTCAGTAAGTAACATCTTACTGCCCCGCCCCCGCCTTTGAGAAATGTGATCTACTGAGTGGAATAGAGGGAAGGGGCATGATAACGGAAAACCAAATTGAGTTACAGCTCTTAGATGTCTGTAGAGCCTTTGTGCCCAACCTAACAGTCATGATGGGAGGGAAAGACAGAGTCACAACATCTTTAGTTGAAATATATTATTCAGCCACTAGATGTCTCATATGCTATATAGAGTTCCAGCCAGGGTGTGGTCCCTTGTATACAAGGGTAACAAAGCTGGTGCTCAAACTGTGTAGAAACCCATTGTTTCTTTGTAATAATAGTTGTTTTCTTTAATAAACACACCTCCTGATTAAGAAGATTGTTTATTTCATTCCCCATGACAGCAAGGACCTTGCTGGGCTGTTGTCTCAATTGTAGGGTTTCTTTAGGGGTTTGAAACCAGAAATTAATTTTCAGTCCTTCGTACACTTTCTGACTTCAAAGCAATGGAAATTTCACTTTAAAATCTGTTATGTTCCTAATTATTCGGATCTACTGGTTGTGTGGGAGGTAATGCTAACACCTACACTCATTTTCCATACTGAAGATCTGAAGAACACACTTCCTTGATTGGGATTAACCTGGTGTGGAGAACTGGGAAACTTCTGATTTTTTTAATGAAAGAATATATGTGTGACTCAGTTTCCCCTCTCACCTTATATTGTTGTTACCTGCTGGGTGTAAAGAGGTTAATTTCTTTCTTGGAACAGAGCAAGCAATGAAGTGACTGGGGGGACGTCGCTAAGCGTGAATGAACAATAAAGCACTAAAATCACTGTGGGAGCGGGAGGGAATTAATGCAATTCCCTAATATAGAGAGGGTGTGAGGGCATGTCACTCTCACTAGATGCAAGAACTTACTGAAATGACACTGTGACCGAGAGAGCCAGACCCTGCAGAAAGGGTTTGAAGGACTTTGAAACCTACCAGGGTCTCCATGTGGAAGATGGGTGACACCTGGCAAGACAGTCATGCACATAAACTGTTTATTGTTTTCACGATATGCGATGCTTTTGTTCTAAATAAATACTTTGCTTTATGAAGGCTGGCTGGTCACTGGTAAACCCTGTCATCGCCCCTGGGAGAGAACAGTGTGGCAGGTGCTGAACTAAAAACAGACTTGCTAAGGTGATCACTGTGAGTTTCAAGAAGCAATTGCAGCCTGAAATCCTTGGTGTAGAAGGAGAGGAACATAGATTACTGGCCCAAGAAAGATGATGGCTAAGAGGCCTGAGACCTGAGGGAGGGTGCCCTCGAGGAGGCCACGAAGGCCTCTGGAACAGTGACAGCTGGCTTTCCACTTTTTTTCTTAGCTGCAGTCCTTAACCTCCCCAATTCCAGCTACTTGCATATTAGACCCAGCCAACAAATGTGCTTTTCCCCCCCCCCCGCCGCCCCTTTTCCGTTTTTGCAACTTAGCTCCCTAGGATCTTGTCAGTTTTCACTCCCCTGCTATTTTCTTTAGTCTCCACTAGGGGGAGAGGCACTCCCCTGCACATGCTCACCTAATTGACTAGGCTGGAGAAAGACTGTAGCCTGAGGGCCTTAGGCTTGTTTTCTTTGTGCTTTCACTATCCAGTCACTTAGGTAAACTTTCCTGTCACTTTCAGTTGTGTGGTTTATGTATTTCATTTGCTAATGAAACTGAGGCCGGCTAGAGCACATCCTTTCATTTCCAATCTGCTTTTCTGATTCCTTAAAGCTCTGAACTCTCAAAAGTTTTTATAAAGCTTGTGGTGTTGGAACACGGCTAAAATACTGGTGGGGAAAAAATCATTTAAAATTACCCCCCCCTCCAAATTCCACAAAATAGTGTTGATCTGGAATTAAAAAATGCCTGATCAGTGAAAAATGTCCTCCTGAGCCCCAGAAAGGGTGGTCAGATACTTCCAAGCATAAAACTGGTTAATATCTGTTGAGATGAGTTCCTGTCTGCATCCTGTAAAACTTGCCCATACCGGTATTGCCCTGGCCTCTTCTTTTGTCATTCAGTGTTGCACGCATTCTAAAGCAATATGCATTTCCTCACCTTTTGGGGGCGAAGCCAGACTTTGAGGCACCTGCTCCCCTACTTGATGTAAACTTTGCTTGTGCCAATCAGAAACGAACACAAACAGGTTTTGGGCCCGTCCCCTATGACACGTCTATGATGTCATAGTTGGTACTTTATGGGCTGCCTGCCATGTGCAGGCAGGGAGAGGAGAAAGAAAAACGAATCCTGTGTATCCTGTGTACACCCGTAACCGAGCCTGATCACCTCAAAGCCTCTCTCTCAGCTCACGTGTTTCAAACAGAGTTTCTACGTTTGCCGGTCGTTATGCGTTGGTTTGTATTTGTAAGTATCAGTTATTACTAATTGCTGCATCTTTGTTTATAAATATTGTTAGTAGATATTTTAGTCATTGTGTGTTTTAAGTTTCATTAACTCTATTAGCTAATCAAACACTGCTCCCTTACCCCTTGTAATTATCCCCAATAAAACTTTAAATTGATTAATTTTAGCTGTGTGTGTGTGTCTGCAGTTTGTATCGTGACCCATACTCTCCTTGCATCCCTTACCAATATAGTCTATTGCCACGTGCAGCCTGGTAAATAACAGGCCTGCATTTTCTTTCGCCCCTGCGTGCCCGTGGCAATCCACAATATCCTTTTATCTTCTTGAATTTCTGATAAATATGTAATGCATGAACACTTTTTGTCTATGTCTTCTCCTCGGTAATTCCATTCCACGGATTCACCACTCTCTTTAAATTAATGGAGATATCCCATCTCCTAGAACTGGAAGGGACCTTGAAAGGTCAACGAGTCCAGCCCCCTGCTTTCACTAGCAGGACCAAGTACTGATTTTGCCCCAGATCCCTAAGTGGCCCCCTCAAGGATTGAACTCACAACCCTGGGTTTAGCAGGCCAATGCTCAAACCACTGAGCTATCCCTCCCCCCCAACATAAGACCTCTTTAAATTATCCCTGCATATGTCCTTGTATCCAATATACACCTGGTCTTGTGGGATTTGTAGCCCTTTACAATCCACTGTGTATTAGAGCAAAGGGGTTTGCCACCCAGCAGATTTACATTGATAGAGACTAACCCTTGATTTTGATAGAATTGGCAGAGGCATTTTCTCAAAATCAGGCCATTTCCAGTAAATTGGGATCTAGTCACCCTATGCAGGAAATTATGTCATAAAAATACCCTTCATATTCATTTGAGCTGTGATGCTTTTATCCACTGAAACTGTAGTCCCACCATGGTTTTTCTCACTTATGCTTCCTACAGATTTCTTTGTCTCCTTTCTGCATTAGCAGATACTCTTGCTTGCTTTTTCCCATATCCTTAAATCCTTTTCTTGATAGATGAACACAACCAGCTCTTCCCAGCCCATTCTTTGATAGACCTGACTCTCACCGCAGGGTGATGACGTTTCACTTGTTTGGTTTGTTGCACCTCGCTACAAAAACCAAATAGCTCACTTGTCATCTGGCTTTTCCAATCCTAGCTGGAATCTTCTCCTTCAATTCTTTATCACCTTTAGTCACTTTGTGCAGGAGGAAATCACTGTTAGCATTGTGAATGGGTTTTACCTAACCACAGTTTGAACTCCTGTCCTGTAGCCATTCTGATTAGGACTTGAAGTAGTATGGTGTCCATGTTGTCTTTTTGGTGGCAGCAGGCCAACTGATTGTGCATACACACTCACTAACCCACCCGATTCTTCCTGGGATGGGTTTAGTATTTGGTGTGCCAGCCACTCACTCTCCACTCCCAAATGGACTCACGTAAAGCAAACTGCAACTTCTGCTAACACTGGCAATCAGAGGTGAAAGTAAGCCGGTACAGTCCGGTCCGGCGTACTGGCTACGCCGTGCCGGACTGGACCAGCTTCTCTGGCGGTGATTTAAAGGGCCCAGGGCTCCAGCTGCTGTGGGGAGCCCTGGGCCCTTTAAATCACGGCCGGAGCTCCAGCAGCCGGGCTCGGGTGGGGATTTAAAGGTCCCGGAGCTCCGGCCCCTGTTCCTGTCGTGTGACTATTTTGGTGCGGGAAGGGTGTTTGGAGAAGCATGGACGGCTAATATTTTTGCTAGGTCTTTGGTTTTCTATTATAGCAATTCAACCTTATGTTTAAATTTGCTTAGAATTAACATTTGCCTCCTCTATTAACAGGGTTTAAAAATAATATCTCAGTGAGAATAACCTCATGCTAAAAAAAAGCTTTCAATATGAAACTTCAATTCCTTCCCAAATATTTATTTGCAGAGTTTTTTTAAACATGGCCACAGGAGTGTTGGAGACAGAATTATTCCTTGGAGGATTCTTGTGGTGTGGTTATACCTGACACACCTTGATGCTGATACCCATTCGGGGCTGAAGCACTAAATAAGGAGTGGTGACAATGTCTTTCTTTAAAAGAGCATTTATAAATTAGAAGTACTGAGAGGAGTGGAAGCCTTATGGAGAGCGCTTTCTTTCCTATAGTTTAACCCACTGGAATACACTATTGGAATAAGGTACTCTTATTCTGGAATATGAGTGTCCACACATGAAAAGTAATCTGGAATATGGTAGGATGTGATTTTAAAGCTGCTTAACTATTCCTGATTAAGTCCATGTGTGGACACTCTTATTCCGGCATAAAAGTGCCTTAGTCCGAATGAGTGTATTCCAGTGGATTAAGCTAATTCAGAATAAAGCACTTTTATTCTGGAATAAGAACACATGGAGTTTTCAGGATTAGCTATTAGGAAATAACTCCCCATGTAAACAAGCCCTAAATTAGATTGTAAAGAAACACTGAAGTAAGGGAGGAAAATCTCTCCTGGAGCCGTTTGAGGGTATGGACAGGAGACTAGTAGCAGTGGAAGGACAGATGGGAGGAAGTGGCACCCCCTGGGAGTGTTTCACACTTCCTCTAAAATCTGTGCCCGACCGGCAGTGGCTCCAAGTCCCAGGCAGCACCTTTCCCAGTTAGAAATCCTCCAGACTGCTACAAGCACCTACCACAGATAGGGGGAGAAACGCAGCCGTTTTGCTGCTGATTGACCTGTTTCTCTCCACCCCACCCCGACCCCCCTTCTAAGTGAAGAAAAGAAAGTGCCTCGGCAGCCATGGAGGTCAGCATGGACTCAGGTCAGTTGCCCTCCCCTTGGGGAGGCTGGGTGCAAAGGCAGCAAGAGGAAAGCCACGAGGGAAGCAGCCCCGAGCACATGGGCAGCAGGCGAGGGCTGCTGGGTTGGGGTGAGCACCTTCAGCCCTCGGGGTTGGGTTGTTTCTCAGGCGCAGGCAGAGGAGGGGGAAATAGACCAGGGAGGGAGGGAGGGAGGGGGGGGGGGGTGGGACGAGGGCTCAGCTCTTTCTAAATATAAAACCGGAGGGAGGCTGGACTGGGGGAGGGTGTGGGAGCCACCCTCGCTCGCGCACGGAGGGAGCTGCCGCGCTCGCCCGGCGGCTGGCGCTGGGGAGGGGAGAAGCCGGGCAGGGCCCCGGCCCCGCGGCCAGGCGAAGGGGGCGCGGGGAGAGCGAAGGGGCGAGGCGGGGAGGGACCCCACCCCACCCCGAGTGACGGGATTGCTCCAGAGCCCCCGCCTCCTCCCGCGGCGGCTGCCAACATGGCTGCGGCCGCCTCCGCTGCCCAGGACGAGCTGAGTAAGTGACACTGACACGGCTCCGGGGCGGCGGAGAGGGGGGGGGTTCGGGGGAGGGGGCGCTGGGTTGGCAGGATCCCCCTCCCCCGGGCACCCCCCCCCCCCGGTGTGTGCCTGTCCGTGGGGCGGGGCCGGTCCCCTCTCTCTGAGGGGGCGGGGAGCTGGGGAAGGGGGGGGATGCTGGTTTCATCGCCCCGTGTGGCCGGGGGCGCCCCGGGCCGGGGGCGGGGAGGGAGCCGGGGCTAGGCCTCGGCTGTGCGCAGTCACGGTGTGAAATGGAAACTAAAGCCCGGGGCCGGGGCTTCCCCGCGCGTCTCAGCCCGGCCGGCCGCAGCCCCGGGCCAGGGTCCCCGTGGGGGGTGTGGGGGGCTCTGCCAGGCCGGGCCTGGGGCCACGAGCCTCAGCCAGCGGCGCCTGGGGCCCGAGGCTGAATGTCTCCCCCCGGGGCTGGGCCCCAGGCCGCAGTGACTCTGCTTTCCAGCCCCCACTGGGGACGCCCCGGGGAGCCCCCCGGCAGCAGGGCGGGGACAGGGCGCTCGGCCCCGCGGGGACAGGGCGAGGGGAGGCTGTTGCAGGCTGATCAGGGCGGGGCCCCGCTCGGGGGTCCCCCCGTTTAATGTCCCCCCACCGGTGTCGCTCTCCCTGCCAGGGGCCTGGGCCCTGCCGTGGGAGGGGTGAGTTTCTGGGCCTGGGGCCCCGGAGCAGGAACTGTCAGCAGCCCCGACACTGATGCTGGCTGGGAAATGTAGTTCTCAGTCCTAGCAAGTTACTGGTGGGCGTCAGCTGAGACTGGCTGAGTGGTTAGAGCAGATGCCTTCCCTGCTCAGTGGTTACAGGGGATCTCTGGCTCATCTCGCCATCATGCTCGCTGTGTGACCTTGGGCAAGTCCCTTCCTGGCTCCGTGACTCAGTTTCTCCATCTGTGAACTCCAATTAGTTATGCTCCCTTATCAGACTAGAGTCTTGTGAAGCTTAATGTTTGCAGAGGGCGTGGAGATGCTTGGATCAGAAGTGCTACAGAGGTGCAAAGTATTTTAAAGTTTTGGTTGTTTATATTCCTCTCCAGAGTAGCGTCTGACAGCACACAATAGATATGAATAATCCTTCACTCATTTCATATTTTTTTCTTGTAATAATAAGTGCATATATACAAACTCTCCCCTTCCAGAGCTTGATATGTTTTGTTTGAATTTAAAGTAGGAATCTAGTATAAGAATAAAATATATTGGAAAATACATTTTATCCATTTCAGTTTTCTTCTATTCTGCAAATGATGCCTCTGATCCAGCATTAAAACTCCATGGCAGGTCCTGTGCCCATGCAGTTCTCAGTGCTGATCAGGATGGTAGTCAGAATCTGAGTCACGTAGTTCAAATTTAGATATTTTTTTATTTGGAGGGAAAGGACACCCAGTTTGGGGTGTTTTTTAACCTTCAAATCTACTGCTGAATCTGGTGCAGTAATGATAGATCTGTCTCTGAAGAAGTATAAAATGTTAAGGGAGTGTTTTCTTGTCTTGTTGCTGCATCTCCTGAGATATAACAAAACTAGTTTTCAGACAACCTTGATGAATTAATAACAGCGTGATGTATAACCCAGCTGATCCTGATCCATGGGAGAAATCAGTGGGCTGAGGAAAGTGGTGTTTTAAACTTGGCTTGACTGTGGAATTGATTTCACTACCAGAAACTCAGCAGAAGGAAGAAAGGTTTTAATGCAGACTTTCAAGCTCCAGGCTGTCAGATTTAAACCATGCATTGCTGCTTGATGTATAACTTGATTCTTCTGTCCTCTCTTTAGAGAAAACCCCTTTAGCCTGCTTAGTTTCTACAAACTATTGCAGCAGTTCTCAAACTTCATTTGACTGTGACCCCCTTCTGACAATAAAAATTACTACACAACCCCAGGACGGGGGACCGAAGCCTGAGCCTGCCCGAGCCCTGCTGCCCCAGGTGGGGTAGCCCAAGCCCGAACCCCACCGCCTCAGGCTAGGGGACCAAAGTCTAAGCCCAGCCTGAGCCTTGCTGTCCAGAGCTGAAGTCCTCGGGCTTTGACTTCGGCCCCGGACCCCAGCAACTCTAAACCAGTCCTGGCGACCCCATTAAAATGGGGTCATGACCCACTTTGGGGTCCCGACCCACAGTTTGAGAACCACTGAACTACTGGATGAGGTGAATAGACTACGGAACATCAAACTAGTGGTGTCCCTGATGCCACTAAAGAACCATAATTTCATGTAGGAATAAGAAAAACCTACAGAATTCACTGATTCTCAGGTCTGACACAAATCGCAACATACTTATTCCAGTGACAGTTGGGATGAATCATTGTCATGACCACTGTAGTCTAGAAAAATTGATCACAGACTCCATGGTCACCATCAGCCATGAAATTCTTCCTATACAGTCAACTATATATTGCCAGTGTTCCCTTCACTTGCAGACCTTGTAAAACTACTCAGGCCTGGTCTACACTACATAGTTAGGTTGACGTAAGGCAGCTCATGTAGACCTACTTATATCAGTGTAATGTACACAGTACAGCTTTGTCCCGCTGATGTAAGTGCCATACTACACATAACTCCACCTCCAGGAGAGGCTTAGGACTTATGTTAATGTAGTTAGGGTGATGCTGTCTCAGACACTGAGTTACTTACATCTGCTGTTGGCTGTCTTGTCAATTTCAAGGCTCCCTGCTGGAGTCCTGAAATTGACAAGAAAGCCCGGCAGCTAGATCCTGGCTGACACTGGCTCCCCAATCCCAGCCAGGCTGCATCCGCCTGGCTCCCCGCTCCCAGCTGGGCTGCCCCTGCCTGGCTCCCTGCTCAGGGAGGTGAGAACCTCGGGTGTCTGGCCCCAGCAGGGAATGGGGAGGTGAGAAGCCCGGGCAGCTGGCCGGGAGCAGAGCGGAGCTGAGAGCCTTGTCCCCCACACTGCCCCTCTTCAGTCGGTGGAAGGACGCGCACCACCGACAGAAGAAGGGTAGTATGGACATCAGCCACCACAGTAATTACTGCAGTGACTGTAAGTTGACCTAACATAGGTCGATTTAAGTCTAGCGTAGACATGCCTTTAGAGGAAGAGTTCCTGCTCGCAGACACAGCTTTATTCAATCTATGGAGTGCTAGTTTCCTCCACCTACAAACTGAATATAACTGTTACCTGTTTTTGGCAAGGTGTCCTTTGGTTATTGTCACTGGGTTTACAGTCACATTTAAATTTAATCTAAGCCTGGAAGAGGGGAAAGAAGAATGTCTTATAGGGTACAATCCAGTTTAACAATTTGATGTCACTCTCATCAGATGTCTCAAACTATGTAAACTATGACTTATCTGTCAGCTGTACCACTAGAGAGTGTATAGTACCACCCTTCTGACTTGAGGGTGGTGGGGTTTTTTGTGGAGAGAGAGGATGGTGATTTTTCCAGTGCCGCCTCTATCAATAAATGATAACGTTGTGCAGTCAAAGGTGGACTTTAACAGGAAGCATAAGAAATTCAGGTAGCACAGAGGGGGAAAATTGGGCAGACTTCTCAGGTAGAAGTGTGTGAGAGACTAAAATTAAATGCATCAAATTGTATTGTGAAAGGAACCCGATCTGCAGGATAATGAGCCTCCTGAAGGAGTAACCAAAATTTTCTTTTAGATCACAAAACCAATTTGTCCCTGTTTTGTAGGCGTGTAGCGATAAGAAACTTTGATCTGTAGCAGCAATCAAATAGATGAGCTGTTACTCCTTTTTTTGTGTTGAGAAAAGAGTGTATGCTTAAACTTTTTATGAGGATGCTTATGATTTGGTGGATGAATAATTTAAACAGTGATAGCTTGAATCCTAATATAAAATCAGTAAATTGGGCCTAGAGCTGTGCGTGTTCAGAAAGAAAGAAAAGCCATTTTCAAAGAGAATGGGTAGTAATCTAAAGGGAGTCTAAACATGACACGCTGCACATGGAAATCCAAATTCTGGCATTTCAAATCTGTATCTAAACTTTTCTCTGCTATGGAGGAATATGATGAAAATAGAAAAATACATTCCCACAGTAAAAGATCATGTTTTATAAACTTGAGTAGTGACTAGGACAGGTCCCTTGTGGTGCTCCCTTAAAGTCATTTGAGATTACAATAGAGCCATGAACAGTACCTCCAAACCCTGACTCCCAGTATGCTGCTATAACCATTCTAGATGTACGTTCCCCAAGGCCTAATACAATTCCAGCAAGAATTTGCCTGGTGTTTTAATGGAAGCATAATACAAGTAGATCAGAGTTGGACTCCCAAACTGGGTATCTTGCTCCTCCAATCCAGAGTGGTGCAGAATCAGTTGTTTAGCTTCTGAAGAAATGAAAGCCTCATTTTGCATTCTGTTCTTTTAATGTTTGCTTCAGTCTCCTCTTCTTTCCCCCCAATCATCCCGGGAATGAAGTTGACTGACTATATCCAGGTAGAATTAAGCACTTATTTGACATAGGGCCTTTTGGAGGAAAATTCCAGGATATGTGCACAAAATAACTTTTATAAAATGGTCTTAGTGCAGTAACAATCAGCTGTTTTTAAGGAAGTGTACATCCTCCGGAATGGCTTTAATATTGTGATCACAGGGCTCTTGCTATAAAATGGAGTTTAGGCTGGGGAAGGTGAAGGAGGTAGCTGCCTGCATCCTCTCACAGAAAGTTACTGTCACAGCTCCTGGAGTCCTGTTGTTTTCCAGGCTCAGACTGTATGGCTGGGTGCCTAGGATACTGTTGTGCTAACTAGATCAATTGTGAAGTACATCTGGTTTGACATGTCCCAGTCTTAGTAGTCCCGCAAATCTGCTTTCATAAATAGAAGTATGCACTTCATACTTGATATTCTCTTCTTACCCGAATACACATCACAACGTTCTGTAAAGAACAGCTGACTTGCTGTTTACAATGGCTATAAATGCCACTGGGCGCTAATTCTTTAGTATAATAGGAAGGGAGGAGAAACTGGACACACAAAAAATAGCATTTGAACTGAGAGCTGACTTCTTTGAACAGATGGATAAACAGTGAACGACACTGATGAGGCCGAACATCCAGAAGGGTTTATTTTGTTGTTTTAATTGAAGAAATGATAAGAGACGGGTGGCAAAACTGTCTTTTAAAAGGTACAGTATATTAAACTTCTTCCCCATCCCTCCCTTTCCACTATTTCTTATGGCAAACGACCATATAACAGAACCAGAGCAAAGGCCCAATCAATCTCCTATTGGATTTTTGCCATTAACTTCAGTGGCTGAAGGATCCAGCTCGAAGGCTACAGAGATTTAGAGGCTCCTAAACAACATGATGTAATGTCTGATCAGAGATCACTGCGGTAAATATGGGAGACGGGGGGGTCATAGAATCATAGGGTTAGAAGGGACTGCAAGGGTCATCTACTCTAACTCCCTGCCAAGATGCAAGATTTGTTGGGTCTAAACTATCCAAGACAGATGGCTGTCCAGCCTCCTTTTGAAAACCTCTAGTGAAGGAGCTCCCATAACGTCCCTAGTCACTTACAGTTTGCGGTTCGGGGCCTTGCCATTAATCTGGCTTTGCTTTATAAAAAATATTTATACTCCCTTGATGGTTTAAAAAGAAAGACAATACTTGTGGTTTTATACAATATGTAGTATCTGCAATCTGAAATGTATTGTTCTTTCTCCTAGCGAGATGTAGTATTTCCATCAATTCTGAAACCAATATTCTTTCACATACTTTTATCATATAGGTTGGAAAAGAACCAGAAGGGGTTAGAAATGACATTAGAAATCCTTAAGTTACCATGGAAATGCTGTTACCTACTTGTGAGAAAAAATATTTCTGCTTCTAAAAATATCATCCATCTATATACACAAATTGACCCTGGTGCTGTAAGCAATGGTCTAAAGATTTCTTCGGCTTCTCTACTTTCCTGATTCTTTAGTGCAAAATGAATGAATATGAAAGGACACCTGAAATCTGATCAGTTTTGTAAAATTAGTTCTAAAGTAGTTTCAGATATTGTACCTGTTCCCGACTCCCCCACCCAATCTTTGTGGTTTTACAAACACATTTTCTTAAAACTCTCCCCCTGTTACTGAGTGAAAGACCCTACAATAGTAGGAAAAAACAAAGTCGCAATCTTGCAAACACCTACATACATCAGTAGCGCCATTGAGTTATGCGTGAGTGTTTGCAGAATCGAAACGGGACAGAGTAGAACTGACTATAAAAAGCTATGTCAATTGCACATAGTATACAAACTGCAATAAGAGAGAATTGTACGCACCAAAAACTGCAATAAGAGAGAGAATTGTACGCACCGTTTCTTACAGTAACAGGTAAAACATTTTCAGACTGATTTGTTTAACAGTTCATGTGATGATTCTGGTTTTTACTGCTTTCAAATAATCAAGCCTGTTTTAATCTTGTCATGCTACTGTTTGCTTGTGTTTTTAATTTATTCTTGATAAATAGCCAGTGGCTATCATAACTGGAGCACAATTGGAAAAGGTCACACACATTGGGCCCAACTTCTGGGTTACATGGTGACTAGATTTCATTTGAAAAAAAACAAGCTGTTTCTAGTCCTCATGGTTGGGAAGAAAAGCTTGAAAAAAGTGTCCCAAGGGTAACTAATGCCGTGATATCTGCCCAGCATCCTAAACAATAGCTCTGATTGGTGAATTGCGCCATTAATCATAGTGGGCTGTTAATTCTGAAAGCAACTGCTGGGGGAGGCCTGGCTGATACCATCCCAGCAGAGGATTGTGTGTGTCCCCTCATTGCCATGACACCATTGTGTGGTGGTGGCAGAGCCTCACACGCACACACTCCTTTGCTCAGGAGGGGTGGGGCTGAGACATCCCTTCTCTAGGATGGACTCCAGCCCACCTGAAGACAGGGAAGAGATGGTCCATGGAGAGGTAAGGCCGAACCTTCTCAAAGAGGAGTGGGGGTGGAGTCCCCTGCCAGCCAAACAGACAGCTCTTGTGCAGGAGACGTCTTGCCACTTCACTTCAAACAGAGGTCATGGCCACATTGTGGGTCATGGCCATGGAGTGAACCTAGCGACCCAGAGTACCTTGGTTAATAATTTGGGCAGATTTATATTTGAGAGGATGGTTAAAAGCTATAGAAGAGAAGTTATTTCTCAGACAGACTTAATATACGATCTGGCTCCGTTAAGCTATTCTAGCTCCATCTCCTATGAATCCCTCTCTTGTTTCCTATCCCCCTTTAAAAAAAAAAAAAAAAAAAAAAAAAAAAAAAAAAATTTATATGTTTAACCTTAAAAAAAAGAACAGTTCATTTTAGTCACTTGGTCGAGTTAAATTTAATCCCAGACCTCGATCAACATTCTCTGTGAGCCTGGATTTGAGACCTAGGAAATATATCGGGGTAGAGGTGTAACACAAATTCTGATATAATGCGGTAAAGCAGTGCTCTGGGGCGAGGGGGAGCGGGGCTGCGTACTCTGGCGGATCAAAGCAAGTTCTATATAAGTTTCACCTATAACGCGGTAAGATTTTTTGGCTCCCGAGGACAGCGTTATATCGAGGTAGAGGTGTAGTCTGGTGTAGAATCTCAAGAGTTCTCCAGATGTAACTTGCATTTCAGTGACGGATGAAATGATGCTTAATTAACGTTCATACCATCATTGTAATCTTCATCTAAGGATTGCAAAATGCTTTACAAATTAATACTAATAAAACACTGACTTAACCAACTCATCAAAATAACAGATTACAGAAAGCATATATGTCAATAGATTGAATTAAAAGCTTCAGTCTTGGTTAGCAGATTGCACGTCAAAGGCTTTTACTTTTTATTTATTTATTATTTTTGGCTAGTGGGCTTTTTATTTTTAATTTGCTACAGTTACGGTCCAGTTGTGAGAAGACACTTTGTGGAGCAGATCACAGCAGTATGGAACTGCCAGGGCTAATCCAAAATGGATCTGATTACTGAGGCTGTCAAGCGATTAAAAAAATTAATCACAATTAATCACACGATTAAGAAAATTGCGATTAATCACGCGATTAATCACACTGTTCATTTATTTAAATATTTTTGGATGTTTTCTACATTTTCAAATATACTGATTTCAATTACAACACATAAGAACATAAGAACGGCCATACTGGGTCAGACCAAAGGTCCATCCAGCCCGGTATCCTGTCTGCCGACAGTGGCCAATGCCAGGTGCCCCAGAGGGAGTGAACCTAACAGGTAATGATCAAGTGATCTCTCTCCTGCCATCCATCTCCACCCTCTGACAAACAGAGGCTAGGGACACCATTCCTTACCCATCCTGGCTAATAGCCATTAATGGACTTAACCTCCATGAATTTATCTAGTTCTCTTTTAAACCCTGTTATAGTCCTAGCATTTGCAACCTCCTCAGGCAAGGAGTTCCTAAGGTTGACTGTGCACTGTGTGAAGAACTTCCTTTTATTTGTTTTAAACCTGCTGCCCATTAACTTCATTTGGTAGCCCCTAATTCTTGTATTATGGGAACAAGTAAATAACTTTTCCTTATTCACTTTCTCCACATCACTCATGATTTTATATACCTCTATCATATCCCCCCTTAGTCTCCTCTTTTCCAAGCTGAAAAGTCCTAGCCTCTTTAATCTCGCCTCATATGGGACCCGTTCCAAACCCCTAATCATTTTAGTTGCCCTTTTCTGAGCCTTTTCTAATGCCAGTATATCTTTTTTGAGATGAGGAGATCACATCTGTACGCAGTATTCAAGGCTGGAGGGAGGTTACTAGTGGAGTTCCTCAGGGATCGGTTTTGGGACCAATCTTATTTAATCTTTTTATTACTGACCTTGGCACAAAAAGTGGAAGTGTGCTAATAAAGTTTGCGGATGACACAAAGCGGGGAGGTATTGCCAATACAGAGAAGGACTTGGATATCATACAGGAAGATCTGGATGACCTTGTAAACTGGAGTAATAGTAATAGGATGAAATTTAATAGTGAAAAGTGCAAGGTCATGCATTTAGGGATTAATAACAAGAATTATTGTTATTAGCTGGGGATGCATCAGTTGGAAGTAACGGGAGGAGAAGGACTTTGGAGTATTGGTTGATCACAGGATGACTATGAGCTGCCAATGTGATATGGCTGTGAAAAAAGCTATTGTGGTCTTGGGATACATCAGGCGAGGTATTTCCAGGAGAGATAAAGAGGTGTTAGTACCGTTATACAAGGCACTCGTGAGACCTCATCTGGAATACTGTGTGCAGGTCTGGTGTCCCATGTTTAAAAAGGATGAATTCAAACTGGAACAGGTACAGAGAAGGGCTACTAGGATGATCCGAGGAATGGAAAACCTGTCTTATGAAAGGAGACTCAAAGAGCTTAGCTTGTTTAGCCTAACTAAAAGAAGGCTGAGGGGAGATATGATTGCTCTCTCTAAATATATCCGAGGAATAAATACCAGGGAGGGAGAGGAATTATTTAAGTTCAGTACCAATTTGGACACAAGAACAAATGGATATAAACTGGCCATCAGGAAGTTTAGACTTGAAATTAGACAAAGGTTTCTAACCATCAGAGGAGTGAAGTTCTGGAACAGCCTTCCAAGGGGAGTAGTGGGGTCAAAAGACATATCTGGCTTCAAGACTAAGCTTGATAAGTTTATGGAGGGGATGGTATAATGGGATAGCCTAATTTTGGCAATTAATTGGCGTTTGACTATTATCGGTAAATATGCCCAATGGCCTGTGATGGGACACTAGATGGGGTGGGATCTGAGATACTACAGAGAATTCTTTCCTGGGTGTCTGGCTGGTGAGTCTTGCCCACATACTCAGGGTTTAGCTGATTGCCATATTTGGGGTCGGGAAGGAATTTTCCTCCAGGCCAGATTGGCAGAGGCCCTGGGCGTTTTTCGCCTATCTGCAGCGTGGGGCACGGGTCACTTGCTGGAAGATTCTCTGCACCCTGAAGTCTTTAAACCATGATTTGAAGACCTCAATGGCTCAGACATAGGTTTGATACAGGAGTGGGTGGGTGAGATTCTGTGGCCTGCGTTGTGCAGGAGGTCAGACTAGATGATCATAATGGTCCCTTCTGACCTTAAAGTCTATGATTCTATGAGGGCGTACCATGGATTTATATAAGGGCAATAAGATATTCTCCATCTTATTCTCTATCCCCTTTTTAAAGATTCCTAACATCCCGTTTGCTTTTTTGACTGCCGCTGCACACTGCATGGACGTCTTCAGAGAACTATCCATGATGACTCCAAGATCTTTCCTGACTAATTGTAGCAAAATTAGCCCCCGTCATATTGTATGTATAGTTGGGGTTATTTTTTCCAATGTGCATTACTTTACATTTATCCACATTAAATTTCATTTGCCATTTTGTTGCCCAATCACTTAGTTTTGTGAGATCTTTTTGAAGTTCTTCACAGTCTGCTTTGGTCTTAACTATTTTGAGCAGTTTAGTATCGTCTGCAAATTTTGCCACCTCACTGTTTATCCCTTTCTCCAGATCATTTATGAATAAGTTGAATAGGATTGGTCCTAGGACTGACCCTTGGGGAACACCACTAGTTACCCCTCTCCATTCTGAAAATTTACCATTTATTCCTGCCCTTTGTTCCCTGTCTTTTAACCAGTTCTCAATCCATGAAAGGATCTTCCCTCTTATCCCATGACAACTTAATTTACGTAAGAACCTTGTCAAAGGCTTTCTGGAAATCTAGGTACACTATGTCCACTGGATCCCCCTTGTCCACATGTTTGTTGACCCATTCAAAGAACTCTAATAGATTAGTAAGATATGAAACCATGTTGACTTTTGCCCAACAATTTATGTTCTTCTGACAATTTTATTCTTTACCATTGTTTCAACTAATTTGCCTGGTACTGACGTTACACTTACCGGTCTGTAATTGCCAGGATCACCTCTAGAGCCCTTTTTAAATATTGGCGTTACATTAGCTATCTTCCAGTCATTGAGTACAGTAGCTGATTTAAAGGACAGGTTACAAACCCTAGTTAATAATTTTATATTTGAGTTCTTTCAGAACTCTTGGGTGAACGCCATCTGGTCCTGGTGACTTGTTACTTTTAAGTTTATCAATTAATTCCAAAATCTCCTCTAATGACCCTTCAATCTGTGACAATTCCTCAGATTTGTCCTCTATAAAGGACGGCTCAGGTTTGGGAATCACCCTAACATCCTCAGCTGTGAAGACTGAAGCAAAGAATTCATGACTTTATCGTCTTAAGTGCTCCTTTTGTAACACAGAATACGAAGTGTACAGTGCTCACTTTATATTTATTTTTTATTACAAGTATTTGCACTATAAAAAAACAAAAGAAATAGTAGTTTTCAGTTCACCTAATACAAGTACTGTAGTGCAATCTCTTTATCGTGAAAGTTGAACTGACAAATGTAGAATTATGTACAAAAAAACCTGCATTCAAAAATAAAATAATGTAAAATTTTAGAACCTGCAAGTCCACTCAGTCCTACTTCTTGTTCAGCCAATTGCTCAGACAAACAAGTTTGTTTACATTTGCAGGAGATAATGTTGCCTGCTTCTTGTTTACAATGTCACCTGAAAGTGAGAACAGGCATTCTCATGGCACTGTTGTAGCCAGCGTCGCAAGATATTTACGTGCCAGATGCGCTAAAGATTCATATATCCCTTCATGCTTCAGCCACCATTCCAGGGGACATGCTGATGACGGGTTCTGCTTGATAACAATCCAAAGCAATGTGGACTGATGCATATTCATTTTCATTATCAGATGCCACCAGCATCTTTTCCTCATCATTTTTACAGTGCAAATATTTGTAATCAAAAATAATATACACTTTGATTTCAGTTACAACACAGAATACAATATATATGAAAATGTAGAAAAACATCCAAAATATTTAATAAATTTCAATTGGTATTCTATTGTTTAACAGTGTGATTGAAACTGCAATTAATTTTTTCAATTGTGATTAATTTTTTTGAGTTAACTGCGTGAATTAACTGCGATTAATTGACAGCCGTACTGATTACCTTTCTTTGGAATTTGGTAGCCAGGAAAGCAAGTCAGAGAGTTGTTAATCATTTGTATTCTAGTAGCACCGAAAGGCCCCTACTGAGATCAGGACTCCATTGGGATGGGTGCTGGACAAATACATAGTGAGAGAAAAATTGTACTCCAAAGAGATTACAGACTAAATAGATGACAGATAAAGGATATGAAGGGAGACAAAGGTGCCGAGAGGTGAGATGACTTGCCAGACGTAACACAATCAGGTCAGTCATAGCTGGGAACAGATCTAAGGTCTCCTGAGTCCCAGTCTGATGCCATCTCCGTTGGACCAGATGGAGCCAAATGTGTTCTTTTATTTGGTTCTTTGGGGATGCTCTCCTCTAAAGTACACTGTCAGCTTGAGAAATGACAGAGACAAGATGGGTACGTAATATCTTTTATTGGACCAACTGCTGTTGGTGAGAGAGAAGCTTTCAAATTACACAGAACTGCTGCTTCAGAGCTCTGTGTAGCTCGAAAGCGCATCTCATTCAACAACAGCAGTTGGTCCAACAAAAGATATTACCTCACCATCGTGTCTCTCTAATACCCTGGGACCAACACGGCTACACCAATGCAGCAAACAACTTGAGAAGTGGTCAATTTAGATCATTAAAAGTGGTTTCAGGTGATACAGCTGTCAGGGTTTGTGGGTTTACAGTCACATTTTCTTGTTTTTATTAAAACGTTTTTCCTCTTCCCTGTTGCCATGTGACAAGCCCACACCAACAACAGAGGAAACTGATTTAGTCCATGATCCTGCAAACACCCATGTGCTTCACTTCAAGCATGTGAATAGTTCCATTGCAATCAGTGGGATTACTCCAGGTTTAAAGTTAAGCACACGAGTCCGCATTTGCGAGACTGGAACTTAACTGACCATACAGAGGAAACCTGTGAAAATAATGTACATGTCAAACACACAAAGTAAATACATTGGGCAGAGAGGAAATTGTTCTTTCTCCACTCTCTTTCATCTTATCATAGTAGTCTTGGGTGCTACGTATAACAATAGCAGAGGAAAAAATTGGAAAAGCAGTATACTTTTTGTTAGTTGACCCTTCCCTTTTAACATACGTTTTGCTTGACTGCTGCTTCACAGAATTCCTATATTTCCTGTGGCTTCTACTCTATATCTCTGCTTTTGAAAATTATATATCTTTAGCTGAAGGTTATAATAAATAAACTTATCTTCTTTGCATTCACTGCAATCAAGTCCTGTTTATTCTCTACCACAAGGAACATGACATTGGGAAGGCCTCCCAGATGTGGAGTTTGGGTGCACTGCAGCCAGTGGTGAGCACAGACACTGCAAGTATTGTTGTTGGCTTTGTTAAGGTTACAGAACGCAGTCAGAGTTGCGTGTGCCCACTGACTCTCAGGATCAGGCTCTTATTACCCCAGGCTGCTCAATTCATGAAGCATCGGAGAATTCTCAGAAGGCAGATACTTTAGGGAAATGAAATATGACAGAGAAAGGCAGGACATGAGAGAAGCTTTTTTTAAAATTAGGTGGGAGGAATGTATCTTGATTCCCTGAGGCAGCTGATAGCATGAGAAAGCAAGAAAAATCCCCATAAGACCAGAGATTCACTGACAAGTACAATTTGTATTGGAGGAACTGCTGAATTTTGACTTGTAATTCAGCTGGCATTAAAATCTTATAGTCATTTGTCTTTTCAACTGCTTACCCTGTTTAGTTCAACCGGAAACAAAATGTTGGGAGGGACGTGCATGCGCTTGGTCTGCTGCCTGCAGAGAGATGATACTGTGGCTAAGAGGTCTATACGACCACCTTAGTCGGTATAACTACGTCGCTCAGGGGTGGTGGAGTACCTCTGCCGACAGGAGAGCGTCTCCCATCGGCATCTTCGCTAAGTGCTAAAGTGGCACAGTGGCACTGCTGCAGCGCTGTAAGCGTAGACAAGCCCTGGAAGGGCTTTAACAAAGGGATGGGGAAAGTTAGAGACAATAGAGCAGCATTTCCAAAGGCCTTCCTATCTGCATAGTGAGTGTTCAAAAGTCACTTCAAATCTGCAGGTACAGTATTGGTACTTAAACCTCCGTGTTGCCCGTTGAGGGACTGATTCCCTCCATCCCTTGTGTATCCATCCAAAACTCATTGACTTCCGGGGGAGCTTTGGGTTCCCAAGGAATACAGGGTTAAACCTTTGTGACAGGAGGGCCTCTCCCTCCCCCAAGTCTGAGCAGCCCATCCCTCAACCCATCAAATCCTCCTCTCTTTTGTAGGGTATAACTGAAGTTCAAACAAACATTCTCTCCTTTCGGGTGCTTCAAGCAGAAGAGCACTGCTTCCTCCTTACTTGACTGCATTAGACTGGCCCCTCTTTGCTGCTGCTTCCTCTGATATGTAGCAGTAGGGCTTGATAGATTGTCAAGACCAACTGCATGTGGACCATAACTCTGTAGAGCTGATAGAGGACTGACTCTTGACTCTACCTGGGTCTCCAGGTAGTACACTCTGTCACATCCTTTAATGCGTGGTATGGATCATCTAACAAGGGATTTTCCTTCTCTTGTATCAGAGCATCCTGGAGCCCCCAACAACATACTTTTGTCCTGCAAGCATCACAGATTAGGGACAGGGCAAAGGGCATTTCCCCTCCATTTAAGTTAAGAGCAAACCATTGTGGGGCAGTCCATGTTGGATCTGTAAGGGTTTTAGCTTCCCCTTGTTGTAGGCTGCCTTTTTGCCTGTAATCTCCCAATTGCATTGACCCTGTTAGCAATCCGTTGTAGATCAGGTGTGCATAGTGAAGATGCAGAGAAGAGTCGGGAACACTACTGCCCTTGTGTATCAGAACCATCCTGCCCCCATCCCAAGCTGTGAAAGTGCTGCTTCGGTGTCTTGCTACCCATGTGTCAGTCTGCTTTTCTTCTAGTTTAGCCATCAGATCAGCTAGATCCTCGTGCTTAAAACAGTGACTTTCCCATTTATTAGTCTAAAGACAGTTGGTCTTCAAGCCAATTGCTTGAGTTGCCGATAGAGGATTTTGGTCTTGTCAGTGTTCCTAAGAGGATCCTTTCCTAGTTCATACAGGAACAGATGCATGTTTTTTATCTCTTCCTCCCCTCCTGATTTTGTATCATTTGTGACTCCTATGTCCTTACTGACATTCATACTATTATTTTATACTCCTTCCTGGGTTGGGTGGTCCTGAGAGGCGGTGAGAGGGATAGAGAAATGAGATTGTCAGAACACTCCAACACATTCATGTGGGTGATAGGACCTTCAAAGTCTTTTGCATTTTAAGTTATGTCAAAATATCATTACTTTTCTGGCACCCACGTTTAATTCCTATTGATGATGACAGTCTCGCTTGAAAATTGGGTTAACAAATAATAGCAAATCCAGATAGTTTGTTCAGCTTCATAAATGGTTTTTCTAATGGTGGCTCAGTGGATTGGTATCAGAGCATAGAGCCTTTCCTCTCTAGGTTGCTGGATCAAATCCATCCCTCGTTACATTGTAAGCTCTTGGTGCAGGGACCATCTGTTTGTGCAGTGTACAGCACCAGGGGGTCCTGGTCCAGACAGGGGTTCTTAGGCTCTACAGCAATATAAATAATAATAGACCAAAAGTTATTGCCATTCAGTGGCTGTCTGGTGGCCTTTGTTATGGTCTTAGTCCAGAGTCCAGCAGACAGATGTCTGTATCTCAAAAACGACCACCACAATTGACACGTTGGTTGGCGGTCAGAGCAGCGAGGCCAAAGGATTACTAGGTACGGAGGCTGAAGTACTGTCTCCGCCTGTGGGTATTCTAGATTAGGGCTGAGGCCCATAAGTGGGGCAGTGTGTGGAAGTTTGCACTGCTGAACCCGATCTGTGAATAATCGAGGATTGAAGGCCATCAATCCAGCATCTTTCAGCAACGGAAAGTTTGCATGCAGTTTTAAGAATAGAAGATCATGCTTTGTTGAGAGCTTTGATTGAAGATGCTCAATCCTTACCATACTTTCATCCCAGCTGCTGTGTTACAAACCCATAAGTAGGAAAAGATTTGTCTGCTGTTTGGCTTTCTAACTCCAAATTAACTTTATTTTTTTTAAACTACAGATCAACTTGAACGTGTATTCTTACGTCTTGGCCATGCAGAAACAGATGAGCAGTTACAGAATATTATATCCAAATTCCTACCCCCTGTCCTGCTCAAACTGTCCAGCACGCAGGAAGGAGTGCGTAAAAAGGTAAGGGTGCAGTTATTGTAAGATTTCCAGTCACTGGAGATGTAGACATCCATGATGTATCGATGATTTGGTGTTACTGGCTGCTTTCCGTAAGAGAAAATATTCTGTGTAATGTTAATGTGATGTATAGAGTCACTCCTGTTTGCTGTCAGACCAGGATACTTGCAATAGTCATTGCTATCATTCACTTAACTGGTTGTGTGTCAGTTCAGGGCAACTGCACCTGTATTTCCCCCTTGGTGGTCCAGCAAGGGCACCCACTCATAGGCTCCCAGCTCCTCAGCTGTCACCTTGTGGGCGGAGACCCACGTCTCTCCCCTCCTGACTGGGTTTTTTCCAGATTGCGCAACTCCCTGCCTTACACTGTGAGTTCCCCAGTAAGTCAGATGGTCTTAATGGCCTGCACCTGCACTTTGCTTTCTCCTTGGAGGCTATACACAGTGTAATTGCCCTCAGTGATATCACACAGCCCTTTCTAAGAAAGCACGTTTGTTCTTCAGATGAAAGCAATACAGAGAAAACATTAAAAGCAAAAGAAGCTGCACCCATGCTAATAAGCTTATTGGAAATCATCTCCAACTCCAGCAGGGGCTCCGGGAGGAGTCAGTCCTTCAAACCCCACCAAGGGATTCTTCTGTGGTTACAAGTTCCTAACAGCTGGTAGCTCAGAATAGGCTCCCCCAAGTGTCTGTATAAAGTCACTCCTTTATATGGTTTGGGCCTTTGATCTTGGGGGGAGAATCACCCCCCTTCAGGGCAAAGGCTGGGTTTTTGCATAATTGTGAGTGGGGAATTTGCATTCATCTCCCTCCTAGATATTTCCTGGGAAATCCACTTCACGTGTTGTCCCAAAAGTTCATTCTTATCTGCCACATTGTGCATTATAGTCCTTTGATCCTCAAGGCCCTCACTAATACATAACCTTTGCATTTAATACAATGGACTCCAAAGGTACTTAAACTTAATTCAATATCTCCCAAAGATATTGCAGGAAACTGCCATATCTGTTACAGGGTGCACTAGAAATCTGGGCATAGCAACTGAGAGATGGGCTACCACGGAGATTCAGGTTTTTTTTTGGAATCTGCCAACCCCCCCTCTCCACCCCAATGTTATCCATCTTGTGCAAGTGGGGAAACTATTGTCCCACTATGGCCAAAGTTTTCTAAAAAGCTCAACACCTACAGTCGGGGCCAGATTTTCAAAAGAGCTCAGCTCCCATTTAAGCACCAAAAACTGGTCCCAGTTGTGGGTGCCGAATACTTGAAAATCTGGCACTAGATGCGTATTGTTGTCAACTTGCTGAAGGACTGTTGTGAGAGAGAGCATCCGGCTAGCTGGTGAAGTTCCTTAATGTCTGGGTATGTGATGTGTTTTCTTCTTTCAAGTTGGAATTTGTTAACCAGATTCATCTGAATGGTTATGCGTAGGAAAAGGCCAAAGACTGCAATTTTTAAAAATTAAAAATCTTATGTAATTTAAGGAAGAAACCTTTTAAAATGACAAATGAATATTTTTGTTTCGGTGTGGGCTTAACATTAAATTGTAAACCAAAAAATATTACTCACTTTACTTTCCTGTCTAGACCAAAGTTTGATATTTTCCATGCAAAAGATATCATGAACATAACCGATCATTTTCCTGTGCTCCCAAATGTTTGTAAGGTCCACTCTCGGCAGGGAAATACAGAATCCTGAATGTTGTTCTTGACAAAATGGGGTGGGGGAGGAATTGACTCTTCCAGTATTTTTGTTTTGAAAATTATTTTAAATCCCGATTTACAGATTATTCTGTTGGTTTTTAATTATGTTTACGGTTCTAATCTTAAACAAATATACAGGAAAATTATTCTAAATTAAGTGTTTAGCAGCCAATCAAAGGTGATTAAAAACCTAACTGACCGCTCGTAAACCTCAGCAAAGATCTAATCTGCACTATGCATTTGTGCAGAGAAACCTGTTCAACGCAAGCTCTGCTTTTGATACGATTATTTACCTCAAAGCCTTGCTTTTCAATCTGCGGGCTCACTTTAGTCTCACTTCTAAACTACCACAAGAGACTGAGAAATATGGCATGTTTTCAGACACCAACAACTTTTCAAAATATACCGAATGGTCTGTGCTAACGTTGGTCTGATTCAGCAAAGAACGTTGGCCTCCCTCTTTAGACCCATCCCTATTCAGCGAAGCACTTAAACACATTTGAAGTCAAACGGAGCTAAGCACAAGCTTAACTTTAAGCACTTGCCTAAGCGCTTGCTGAATTGTGGTCTTGAGAAAACAAAGGCCAATAAGCCAGATGAATGAAATCGGAAATGGAAAGATGCTGGCATAATCTAAGTGGCAAAACCCCTGCAGCGTAGACATAGTTATAGGATATAAAAGTGCTTTTGCGGTTTAGCTTGCTCTGATTTGGGAGTTTAAATAAGCTCTAGCAGTGTAATTATACTGGGATAATTGCATCTACATTGTGGCTTTTACCGGCATAACAGTGTTAGCAAAAAATAATCCCACCTCCTGGTTATACTGGTAAAACGTTCAAGTGTAGACTAGCCCTAAATGTCATTGTTGGTCTTAACGTAGTTTTAGAAGAGCAGGAGTAGTTTCTTCAGTTCCAACCAGTTTTTCCACCATACATAGGGTTTCTCTGACCATCAGTACTTTTCCTCCTCAGGCTTCCCTCCCCTCCCTTTGATTTCTTCCAACTAGCATGTTACTTCATTTCCCTTGCTCTCATCCTGAATTCTTTGACTGCTAGCACCGTGCCAGGTGTCTCTAGGATGGGTCATAGACATGTAGACTGAGTGAGAGGTTGAGGCCGACCGCTTACCTTGAAACCCTCATATACCTTCTTAACTAACTTAGAAAATCTAATACCTCCTCAGTCGAACCCAGACACATCTGATTCGAACCAGCTTCTTTCTCAACTGCCATCCTGAATGGTTTAACCAGGTGCCCCAAACTGTCATTGTATATGGAAGTTCTCTTGCTGTGATTACAATCTGTTATGCTTTGTTCTCCTGCATAATGTGTTTTGGGTGTAATTCCCTCCCCCACTCTGTATAATAGCAATAATATGTGGTTACAGGTGAAATACCCACAATTAACTGCTTTAAGGTTTGCTACATGTGTTGTCTTTGCTGGGTTAGCTTACCAGGTAGCGGTTTACAGACTCTCATAACACCCCAGTTCCATGTTATTGCTCAACTGTCTATGAAAGCTTTTTATGCTACCTCTTGCACTGTGCTGGATCCTTCTCTCCCTGAGCTTGGAGAGGGAACTAGATTATATTCCCTACAAGCCCATACAAGGAGAGGCTAAGTTAGATCAAAATCAGTTTGAATTGCACCTATAAATAAACTGAAGTGCTAATTGTCCTCAGCTCCAGCTGACTTCTGTGGATCTTTGGGGTTCCTCAGCTACCCAGTGCAGTCTCTAGAGCAGAGGTGTATTAGTATTTCTCACAGAAAGCATAAAGGCAAACAACTGCTTTCTTCACCAGCAGAAACATCCGTTACGTCTTCAGGAGTAGCCCCAAAAGCAGCACGTTGCAGTAATCCCCTCCAGTGGTAACGAAGGTGCAGGTAACCAGGGTGAGCGCTACATCAAAAAGAAAAGAGTTGCAACTTTCATGCCAGTCTAGATGGGAGAAAAAGCACTCATGGCCACTGCTGCTATCTGTGGCTCCAGAAGTAGCAGAGATTTGAACAAGTTATCCAAGTTGCTAACTTGGGTAACACAAGATGTGCAGACTCTCCCGGCTGAGATAGTAAAGGTCAGCTCTGCTATTTCCTCCAGTCATTTTCCCCTAGCCTGCCAACACTGACTCTGTGTTCTCCATGCTGCGCTTCAGCTAGCTAACTCTCATCCAAAGCCCAGTCTCAGCTAGACACCAGGAAGGCTGATAGTGTGTATTGGGTAGATCATGCCCAGGTGCTTCAGGAACAGAGTTGACCGTGTGCAGTCTGGAGTCTTTGACCATGCTGGCCCAGATGAGGCACTTGGGAGGGGAGAAGGTGGTATACAAACAGAGCTGTCCCTTGGGTAGGGCGAATCGGGGCGACTGCTCCGGGCCCCGTGAGCCGGTGCGATTGGCTGGCGCAGTTGGTCCTAGAAGAGACGAATCCATCACTTCCGCTCCAGGCCCCGCACCCTTCTAGGGACGTCCCTGTATACAAATGTTCTAGCTCAATTTAATTACTGTCTCATTTAATGTGAATCCTTTTTCTTTTCTCAAACTGGTTTGGCAAGTGCTAGATTTTCAGTACTAGAATCCTCCTCTGTCCACAGGGTACAGCACTGATGGCACATTGCAACCTTCCCCACATCACTCTGCCAGCATTCCTCCATCTTGAGATACAGCCGCCAACTATATATAGAGAGACAAGTTAACTCTCCATAATCATTCCCTCCTTGACATCTCTTCCAATCCTGCTAACAAGGGCACCACTTGTGGTGGATGGTTTTGTGATGTGGATGAGAGTCCATTAGAAAGTGTCTGGAGACCACCAACGCATTTCATGCGAGCTAATGGATAATATGATAAATGATGGCAGCCATCTTGTCAAAGAGTTGGAAACTAAGTCATGCAGAACTCTTTGGCCTGTTCTGTGTTTAATGGATCATATTGTATTGGGAACATATTGAACCCAAAGCTCTGAGGTTAATCGTTTTTTCTCCCTCCCAGGTCATGGAGCTCCTAGTTCACTTGAATAAACGCATCAAAAGTCGTCCAAAAATTCAACTTCCAGTAGAGACTTTACTAGTCCAATACCAAGATCCCGCTGCAGTTTCCTTTGTCACCGTAAGTACTGTTCTTCCAAGAACATTACCTGATTTGTACAAAGGTGAGCTTTCTATTTTTTAGAGGCTCCTCGTGGTACTTAACTCTGCCAGTTCCCTTCAGAAACATATTATTGTGATACGAGAGATGCTTTAAAGTGACTTAAAATAAACAACTATATGCCACTAGCATGGGTGAAACTAGTAGTTTTATGAAACCACTAAATTGCTGACAACTTTTTGTGAGACCACTTCAATTATTCTCCAACTTTCATGAGTACTTGAAATTGACAGATTTGTTGTTTGTATTAGTCGCACCTAGAGGCTCCATTGTGCCAGGTGCAGAACCAGCACCTACTGAGTGAATCTCTGCCCTGAAGAGGTTACAATTTAGGGCCACGATCCTGCAAATATATAAACATGTGCTTGTCTTTATGCACATGAGTAGTATGTGTAAGTATTTTCAGGATCAGGGCCTTGATAGATGAGACAAAGCAGGAGACAGGGAATAATATCCCCATTTTTCAGAAGGGAAACTTTATCAGATTCATTTAATCTTAAAAAAAAAAAAAAAAAAAAGACCTAAAACTACTAACCACTTTGTGAAACTAGTGAAGACCATTCTTAGCTGAACTGTAGTGTGTGTATTACAAATACTGATACTGATTTCATGGGAAAGACTGCAGAACATTGGAAAAGACCTGTCTTCCCTCTCATGGCTCTGCTGCTAAGCCATGCGTGTTCTTAACGGAAAATAACATCCTTGGGAGCGGAGATGGAAATGTTTAGACTGTTAAACTGTCATTAAGTAGCATTCACTTCCACTGGAACCCTGGAAGCAGCTGATTGTCCAAAAGCAAAAGCTAACAATGGGAGAAATTGTACATGAGCTTTACCTTGGACGAGGCCAAGGATTTACAAGCGGTTCATATTCTGTAGAACACTGAGGAAAAACATCTTGTGTGACGGTAAACTTGAAAAGCAGCTTTGTGTGCCATCGTTGTTGTCTATGGCAAAAATCTGCTGACAATCCTATACTGAAGTGATGTATGTTGTTTCTTACAGTGTAGTCCGTTTTGTGATGTTTTAATAAATACCGTGACTACAAAGAAACATAGCCCAGCTCACCTCTGCATTGTGTTGGTCGGCTTAACGGTGCTAAGAACATTGTGAATCCTTTCCATTGTGAATCACTGCTTCTATTTCATTACTGAACATTTGAATTAAATACCACAGAGGTCACGTCAGAATGGTCTCTTGCTAACTTCTCACAATGGTTTGATCTTTTAAAAAATTATTAATCAGATAAACCAGTCAAGGTCATGTGTGCGTGCAAATTGGAGAAGAGCTGTAACCATTTCAGAAGATGATAGTAATTTAGTAGGTCCATGCTTAACTTAATCCAGCTGGAGTAACATGGTTAGAGCATTGTTGATAAGAATTTGAAGGCTTTGTTATACTTATCAGACACCTGGACTTAATTTGCAGCTACACTTTGTCTTAAAAAAAGTACTTGGCTCAATGAATCTTCATCCAGGGCTCAAAATTCCTGTTCACACAAACAGAGTCCTTATTTATCCACAGATCAAATGTACTGATCCAACATTATCCAGCCATTCTGACTAAGCTTTGACTTTGAACGACTACCTCTACACACTAGAGAGTAGTCATCTCTCTGGGGGTATTTAGTCTTTAGCCGCTTGGTTGAGATTGACAAGACTGCCAACTCTAGTGGTAGTTCTAGTAATATGGGCACTTGTGCACTGGGAATTGGATTGACTCCTGCACCCTAACACAATTGTTTTAACCAGGTCATTGAACAGCCAGCAGGTAACCATTCTACATCACTACAAACCTGAGCTGGATTTGAACCAGCACTTTAGCAGTGCAAGGGGTTCCTCTCCTGTTATCAACCTCTTGTGCTGTCCTATCCCACAGCTCTGTATTTTTAATTTTATTTGCAGCCTTTGACCAGGAGGATTTCTCGTAAGTGTCTGTCCTGGGGTGCACTCACCGCAGGTGGCGCCTCCCCTTGGTTGCTCTGGAGATTAGCTCTGGCCAGGCATTACGCCATCCTCTGGTGCTGTCTCTCCCGTCGTCCTCTCATCCTGCGGACCCAGGAACTGCAGCCTCGGCTTTGTGACTCGGCCCTCTGGCTGGGTCACTACATGGTTCCCCTTCTGTGGGGTGTAACACAGTCTGTCCTGGAACAAATAGACCTCTGTGTCCTCTGCCTAGTATGCCGTGTCCCCAGTGGCTGGTAGGGGAACCCGGGCCCGCCTTATACTTTGGGTTCCAGCCCAGGGGCCTTCTCTTCAGCAACCAAGGTCTGGTCCCCTATTCCTTGCTGCTCTTCCCCTGAGCCTTCTCCTACCTTCCTGCCCCCCGGTTTACCAGCCTCCCAACTCCCTCCTCCCAGGGAGTGACCGTGGACTACCCTCTATAGTCCTGAATGCACCTCCCTCCTCCCAGGGAGTATCTGCCACCTACTTCCCTGCAGCCCCCTTCTGTTGCCAGCTACCTGGCTTTATATAGGACCCTTCTGTTCCTGTCCAGCTGAACTTCATGTCTGATTAATCAATCTCTGCTCCCTGGCTGCTCCTCCAGGTGCCACCTTTGGGTTAATTAGGCCTAATTTACTCTCTCAGGGCCAGCGTGGGGAGTAGACTCCGTCACAGTGCCTTACTCAGGAAACCTCCCATTGAAGTCAGCAGTGGTAAGAGCTGAATAGGTGCTGAACCTGCCAGTAGAAAACTGTCGGTTAATCATCGTTAGCCCTGGAAATAATTGCTTGGTCTTTCAGACCCTCAGTTATTATATACAACAATGTCAGAAATGTACCATATGGGGCTAGTTTAACAAAATCCATTTTTCTTTTGCATTGATATTACATATATATTTTTTTTTTACCCTGGCAGAATTTTACTATAATTTATGTTAAGATGGGTTACCCTCGTTTGCCTGTGGAAAAACAATGTGAATTGGCGCCTACTCTCCTCACTGCAATGGAAGGGAAACCACAACCACAGCAAGACAGGTATGATTATCTGCACTTGGAATGAAAGAAGCCTATATCGTTAGACTAAAATGAAATGCACTTTTTCTTGCTGATCATTTGATTACCTAGAAAGACTTGCACGATGGATAATATATTCAGAAATCCAGTTTTGCTTCCTGACCATTAGTTAGCATGGAGGACGCTTCAGGGCAGGGATTGTCTCATATGTTGAATCTATATAATGCCCAGCACAATAGGGCATCAATTTGATGGGGGGTGGGGTCTCTAGGTGGTACTATAGGACAGATCTGTCTAAACTTTCAAAAGCAGCTGATGATTTGGGGTGCCCAACTTGAGACACCTTAAAGAAACCTGACCTTCAGAGAGTGCAGAGCACTGGCCCTCTGAGAGCTGGGCCTTTTTAAAGTGCGTCACGTTGGGCACCCCAAAATTGAGGCATCCAAACTCGTGTCACGTTTGGAAATATATCGTAATAGATAAGATACTGACTATTACAGGCCAGGTATAGGAGCTGCTGTGTGCCAAGCACTTCTGGCAGTGTACAGGGGCCCTAAAATGAGTGTAAATGACATCTTCACTTACTTGAAAGTGCCTTTATGCTACCAGAGTGGTAAAAAGTGGTTTAATTATAAACGAGAATCAGGGGGTAAAATCTTGGCCTTGTTGAAATCAATGGCAAAGTTCCGGTTGACTACAGTGGGGCCAGGATTTCAACATCGGCGTGTAAGTGGGAACTGTTGGGTGCTGAGGCCTTTTGGAAACCTGGCTGTACATGTACAGCAAATAGACCTGGTGTAGGTATGCTTCATAACTCTGGGTCTGATCCCATGAGGTGCTCATCTCCCTCTACTCCAGTTAACTTCAATGGGACTTTGAGGGCGCTCAGCCCTGTGCAGGATCAGAGCCCAGGTTTTGAACAGGAGATGTTCTCTGTGAGTCTCTCTTTGGTTGCAGTTTCTGAAGCTAGATTGTGTGTGTTTAAATGAATTCACATAAGTACAACGTAGTAATGTTCTTAAAAATGTGGACATAGATAATTAATTCTTATCCTTGCTTGTGGGTTTGTATTTTTTTTTGTTTTGTTTTTTTAAACCCAACCCCCCAATTTGCTTCCTGCCTCCCATTGTTAGACATGTTGGGTATCAAGTGAAAGCTACCAGAATAGGAATCGGTTGACTTCCCCCCTCTCCCCACCTAAATCTCTGCTGTACAGTTTGTCTGTTTAATGCTAAGAATCAAAAGGTGTTTTTGTAAATAGTTGCAGTAAATGTAATTGTTTTTCAGCCTAATGCATCTTCTAATACCAACCCTTTTTCACATGAAATATCCTGTTGAACCATCGAAAGCAGCTTCTCCATTTAATCTTGCCGAAAAACCAAAGACTGTACAGCTGCTCTTGGACTTTATGTTGGATGTGCTCCTTATGCCTTATGGGTAAGTGAGGGCGAGCGGCAGCAAAACCCTGTAACGCTTGGAGTATCTTGTATGATGGATGATCGGAAGTGTGCACAAAAGAGACTTTTTTTAAAGTGTGCTCCTTTACCTCCCGTTCCCAATAAAGTTGATGAGGCCCTGATTCAGCAAAGTACTTAAACAGGCACCTTATTTTAAGTTTGTGAGTAATCCCATCCCTATTCAGCAGAGGGCTTAAGTGCTTTATTGAATCTGTTTTTTACAAATCTCTCATTGACTTCCGCTGGGAGTAGGATCAAGCCCTTAGAGAGGTAAACTGGTTTTAAATAATCATGATTTTACAATAAAATAAAAATCAAACTGCTTCATCATCTCTCCCCTGCACCTCCCCATTTCTAGGCTTGGTCTGTTGGGGCCCGACCATCCACGGTTCTGAGCACTCCCAACTGCACTAGATAGCAATGGGCAATGAGGGCTCATATCTCACAGGATCGGCCCCGCAGCGACGAGATTTATGTTACGACTTTCTGCTCGTTAGAGATGTTGTAATCTGATTAACAGCTGGAGTGGGTGTGCACATCGGCTCCCAGAGCAAGTTTGTGTACACTCATTATTTACTGCGCAGTTTGGTTTTACTGATCTTGCTCTTTTGCATATTTAATCAGTACTTTTCAAAAGCCACGTCCCTTTGACTCTGTGTTTGCCACTCATTTATATTGTTCCGGAAGAGTTCACTTGGAAGGACATTGGAAATTATTTTAAAAGCAGGACTCCTCCCTCCCCACCCTCCTTGATTGTCACTTGACTGCAGGTGACAGCTGGGATGTTCTAATGCACCTGAGTCAGATAGGAGGACACACCCTTTTATATTACAGCGAGACTAGTGCTCCTGGTGCACTTTGGGTGGGATTTTCAAAAGCTCTGGCCAAGATTTTCAAAAGTGACCCGTGATTTTGGGTGCCCAACTTGAGACATCTTTAAGAGGCCTGATTTTTTGGAAAGTGCTGAGAGGGTATCTCAATTTGGGCATCCAGAATCACTGGCCATCTTTGAAAATCTTGGCCTCTGTGTGGAAACTATGCATAGCCTGTTTTAACTTTGATTTACCCTTCTTGGCATAAAATTGCTCGGTGGAACTTGCTCTGTGATTATGCTTCACAGGTCGGATTTGGTCCACGTGTACTGAAGCCGTTATGCTGATAAATCTATCAGGAATGAGTGCTGTCTAAATAGACCCTTATTACGTTCTGTTGTATTTAGTGGTGCAGCCTGGAGGGGGAAGGAATATCCCAGTATAAAGCTATGGCTATTGATCAGGCAGTAGAAGGATTTGTATTCCTGTTCTATAGGTGATATTTTGTTACAAGCTGTTTCCTTTACTATGTTCTGATCTGAACTTCTGCTGGAACTGAATCTTGGAGTGAATGACCAGGTCTCTGTTCCCAGTAGCCTACTGCATAGTTGCTTGATTGTTTTGTCTCCTTAAATTTTAGTGCTAAACGTTTCTTGGAGGCTCCAGCTTGCAGCAAGATTTTAAAAAAGGGCTTAAAGGCCCAAATCACACAGTTGTTTAAACTCTGTACGTCAAAGATCATGCTCTAGAGTTGGGATGAGCAGTCGCCTGCACTGCTGAGATCGTTTTCTGCCACAGCAGATTCTGGTTGTTCAGAGCAATAGCAAATTGTTCACCTTGGTCTCTGTGCCACAGTTCTCATGTTCTGATTGGTTTAGCTGGCTCCTCAGCACACGGGGGGAGTGGCTGTTACCCTGGCCCCTAGGAGTGCGTGTGGGTGCTCGCAGAAAGACTTGGCTGGTTACTTTTGGAGAATACGTGAACACAGGAGCTGGAGGTGTAACTTCCAGGGCAGGTAGACGTACGTGTTTAACTGATGGAGCTAGCATGATGCAAATAGCAGTGCAGCCGTGACAGCGCAGGCGGTGGGATGGGCTAGCCGCACGAGTAAGTACCTAGGTCCTAGGTGTGTTTGTACTCGGTGGCCAGCTACGCTACTGTTGTTAGCATATGAGCTCCATCCGGGCTAGTGCAGGAACATTTACCTGAGCTAGCGTCAATATCCCTACTATGCTGGAAACGAAACCTCCAGGGTTGGGGGGAGGGATAGCTCAGTGGTTTGAGCATTGGCCTGCTAAACCCAGGGTTGTGAGTTCAATCCTTGAGGGGGCCACTTAGGGATCTGGGGCAAAATCAGTACTTGGTCCTGCTAGTGAAGGCAGGGGGCTGGACTCGATGACCTTTCAAGGTCCCTTCCAGTTCTAGGAGATGGGATATCTCCAAAAATAAAAAAAATAAAAAGTTCCAGTGTCGATGTACCCTATGAAGACCAGGGCCGGAGCCCCCAACCTCTGAGTGCCTGAGAATTTGAATTCTGTTGCCTGTCTCCTCTATCAACACTGCAGAGATGGGCTGTTTCCAAGGGGTGTTTGTTTTTTTGTTTTTTACCACAGCTCTCCCCTCTCTTCACATCTCGGGGTTGCCCCCTGAGCAGAAGGAGGCCTGCTTTATGCCTTCTATGTGTTTTCATGCATCCCAGCCTCCTCTGTGAGATTGAGGGGATCATAGAAGATTAGGGTTGGAAGAGACCTCCGGAGGTCATCTAGTCCAACCCCCCTCATACAGGCTCCAGTTAGTACTTGTATAAGAGTTTATCAAATACTGTATTTACTGGGTGTTGCATTCTAACACTGCAGAACCTCATTAAGTCTTAATTCACCGATCACTAACCTGCTAATGGTCACCAAAAAACCCCTGCTATCCCTCTCCTCTCTCAACAAACATTTACTAGCAGAGCGTTATTGGGAAGCCTGGAGTTACTGGGCCTTTGTTCCTTTTGCAGCATTTACGATAGCAGACCGACTGTTATGCTGGGAAGAATCATCTGAACTACTCGCTCAATTAACAAACTACATTTTGTGATGCACTGTTGTGTTCGCTTACAGGCTAACCTGTAACTTGCAGTTGCTCTCCCTGTCACTAATGCAACTTGGCAAGGCTCTGCTGTGTGTTTAAATAGTCTGTCTTATGTATATATGAGATGTTGCACTCCATATGTTTTATGGAAATATGTTTATAAGTGTGAATATGATGTAACTGGAATATGCTTCGTGCAAAAGGTCTCCTGTAAGGTATCATTACAGAACTTATAATCTACTGAGTGTGTTCATCCTATTTGTGTGAATGTATCATTCTTGTATCTGAAGCTAGAAATATGAAGTATTACTCTGAAGTCCCAGCTGGAAGGGAAGACGGGCTCAGAGATAGTTTCAGCACATCAGGTGACAGTCCCAAGGGGGTTTCTGTGACCGAACCTGTCACAATATGGTCAAAAAATAATATTTAAGGGGGAGGGAGGAGTGATATTTATTTTGATCTCTTTAGGTGCTTGTAATGAGGAATTGACTTCAGTTCATAGGGTAGTTTAATAAGTCCACTCAAGTGTTCCTTTTTTCCTTCCAGATACGTACTGAATGAATCCCAGAGTCGCCAAAATGTGCCATCGGCACAGGGCTCTTCTGCATCCAGTAGTGCTGGAAGTTCGGGGATCCCTCAACCTCCTCCAGGGATGAGCTTTTACGCAGCCAAGCGGGTAATTGGAGATAGCCCATGGACACCTGAACAGCTGGAACAGGTAATGCAAATCACGTGGGCTATGCAGGTGTATGAAACGGGAACTTCAGTAAAACGACTTGGTGGGTACAATGGCTGCAACATGCAAGGAATGCACGTTGGTGTGGAAGTAAATGTAGAATTCACTCCAAAAAATGGCTTGCCCAGCTTGTGTGTAAAGCACACGGTGCCTGACTAGGTGTCTGTAGTCTATGTGCACGTTCTTTTGAAACCTGCACTTCATGCATTAAAGCACCTACAAATGGTGAGAGTGAGACAGAGGTCTAAGGCTGCCACTATCCTTCTAACTTTAAAACATATTTTCAGAACTTGCTAGTAAATGCCCAGCTGAGCTCTGTCCTCGCCTGTGTCTTTCTCTTAGATGTAATCGAGTTTCTGAACTCTTCTCTCAGTTCATTTCCAGTGGAGGTTTCACATAACTCTTTGCCACCTAGAAAGCTTAGCTTCTCAGCTGAGGGCATGCCGAGGAGATGGAAAGAGTGAGAGTTTCTCTCTCTAGGATTACAAAAGGCCCAGATTTCGGTCTGCTAAACTTGACATGAATGTAGCACGTCGGCTGGTCAGTAATTTTTACTTTCTCTTCTGCGTTGCGGAGCAGTGTAAACTGGGAATAGTAAAGTTCATTGAAGCTGAGCAGGTACCAGAGCTTGAAGCCGTCATACACCTGGTAATAGCCTCCAGCGACACACGACACAGTGTAGCCACTGCGGCAGACCTGGAACTGAAAAGCAAACAAAGGTAATGGCTTCTGTTTAAGAATTGGGCACTGGCATTTCTAATAATAATAATTGCAATTGATGTAGTGATCCTGAAAGGGTACAGGCTGAGAGGGGACAGCGAGTTTATCAAATGGGAAAGCCACACCACTTTCTGGCAATGGACATTTATCCCGCTGGTTAATCACTTCAGCATTGCCCTGGGCTGTCCTCTTCCACAACAGCAGCAGCAAGGTTTCTGTTAACCCATCATCTTGCATGATGACTGTCTCCTCCCCAGCCAATGCTGGCTGGAAATAATGCTCCTCCTGGAGGAAAATCTGTGTTTTTTACCTCAGGCCGGCAGATGTAGTTGCTACGGCTATTTGCTGAGTCACTTGCTAAGCAGAGGCTGCTCCGTTCACACAGGAGGCAGCCTGGTGTTCATGCAGCTTGTGGTTGGAGCATACACAAACTGACTTCCTTATTATTGGAGCTGGATTGGTCAGCCTTTTGAATGTGTGGATGAATTCTGTACTGCTGATAGTGTGGGGCTAAATAGTATTGGTTTGAGCCAAGTACAGCATAAGCAAGTCACGTGACGCCTTCTCCAGTGCACCTCAGTCATGGCCAGAGAGATTATTTTAATTCATTGGAATAATTTGGTTGAGAAAATGACTCCATTCTTTAGAACCTGGTTGTTCACTCCCCTTACGGTGGTATTGTGAGCCCTAAGAACTGCCTCAGCATAAAACACGTTTGTTTAAACACATCTTACATTATGTATGCAGCTGCTAGATGTGCCATATGTTAACCCCATGTTTAGGGCTCAGTTGTTATAGGCAAAAATGTGTGTGCCCTTCTCCTTGATTACCCCCCCCCCCCCAGTTATTTTTTTGGCTCATTTGGCTGTGGACGCCACTGTTCAAAGGACAACATAGGACACTGGGGTGAAAGGTCCTAGGTCAGTGATTCAAGCCCAGCTCAGGTCTATAGTGACAAAGTTGTTCTGATCAGCTGGCTGTTTGTTGGCCTGTGTTAAATGGGTTTGGACTAAATCCATTTCCCAGCTTACAAGGGTCCCTATTGCTAAAACCACCATAGCGATTGTCCTCCTGGTTGACAGTCTCATCGGAGAGGCCCAGGATGAATGGGCCTGGAGCTTGAAGTATCTTCTCCCCTGTAGGAGTGTCCCAGCCAGGTCAGAGTCAAGGCGCAATGGTAAGAAACTTGTGGTCCTTACTGCCCATGCCAGACCAGTTTTGTGGATAAGCAGAAGTCTTTGTTTTCTAGGGCAGTCACTTGGGCTGCCCCCCCCAGCACTAAATTCACATCCCCCGCACTTCGTGGGAAAGGAAGAGAAGGGAGCTACTGGGGGGTTTTTTCATTGCTTATTTGGGAAGCAAAAATCCATCTGTGGAGTACCTGGCTGTGAGGACTTGCTTGTAATTCTTTACCTCATGACTGCAGATTGTAGGTGGGCTGAGGGTGAAATTAGACTGCACTTGAAGCTAATTAGATTTAGTTTTTTTCCCCTTCAAAACATTACACAGTGCTGTAAAATATATTTGTAAATAATTAAGGCATAATTTTAACTTGTTCCTTTAACAATTCTTTAGCTTAATTGACTGGAATAATCCTACTATCGTCAACAAAATGTACAAAGTGTACCTCGGGGATATACCACTGAAAACTAAAGAGGTAAGACTTGCTTCCAGAGCTGTGTTCCTGCTTTATTCATGAGGATCTTATTTTATTTGCCGTGGTTTATTTGCTGGACAAAGCATCCATTTTTAGTTTGTCACTTCCTTTGATCTTTGTTTTTGCCGAGCAGTTGCAGTTATTTTCTGGGGCTCTATGTTTCAAAGGTGAGGAGACAGGATATAAAGTAATGGCATAATTGTAAGGGATAGGTGTGTGTGTGTGTGTGTGTGTGTGTGTCTCTCTCTCTCTCTCTCTCTCTCCTGGCTCTCTCTGCTGACTTGGCAGTTGAATAAATATTTTTTTTTCTTTTTTGAAAAAAATACACACTTTCATGAATTATTAACAATCAAGTAGTAGTAGCCACAGCCAAAGAAATATCTTCCATCTTGTTCCTGACAGGGAGTTGTTCTGAAGCCAGAACTGAAACGAGATCCAGTCAGCACCCGGGTTAAATTAAAGATTGTTCCTCATCTTCTGCGTTCCAGACAAGCTGCAGAAACATTCCCAGCTAACATTCAGGTGACACCTTCACTCCACAGCAGCTATTCATAACATATCTACTATAATTGTATCATTCCTCCAGTGCCTAGGAAAGGGTTGAAACTTAACTATTGCATATGATAGCTAGGGAAGGAAGGGAATGCAAATAATATTCGAAAATTAAACCAGTCACTGTATCCGATCTTCTCATGCTTCCCACCAGGTGGTATATGATGGACTCTTTGGTGCAAATACAAACACGAAACTGAGAACTCTGTCCCTGCAGTTTGTACATCATATTTGTACAAGGTAAGCACCTTAGATGGTTTATGGTAATAGATGCAAAACTATTTCAAGCGATTTACAGAGACAGCTTTGTATGGTAAATATGCAGTTGTGCTGAAGACAAAGAATATTTAATTCTATTGCACATGGGTTTTTTAAAAATATTGTATATCTTTTTGTATGTTAAGCTGTAATACTGGCAGAACAGAGAAGATGATGATGGCAGTTATAGAAAGCAATCGGTTTTTGGTATCGGACTGTAGGAGGTGCAAAGAATATATCTTAACACGTTTTCTTTTAAATTCCAGTTGTCCAGAAAGTAAAATAAAGCCACTAGGCCCAATGCTTTTAAATGGGCTTACGAAACTGATTAATGAATACAAAGAGGTGAGTTGAAAGGTTCTTTGTTGTAGAGTCACATTTATTTATTTAGCCCTGGTCTACGCGAGGGGGGAGGAATCAATCTAAGTTGCGCAACATCAGCTATGTGAATAATGTAGCTGAAGTCGACATACTTAGATCGACTTACCGTGGTGTCTTCACTGCGGTGAGTTGACTGCTGCCGCTCCCCTGTCGACTCTGCTCTCGCGGTGCTGGAGTACATGAGTCGACAGGAGAGGGCTCGGGGGTCAATTTATCACGTCTAGACTAGATGCGATAAATCAGTCCCCGCTGGATCGATCGCTGCCCGCCAATCCAGCAGGTAGTGTAGACATACCCTTAGAGAGACAATGTGGTGAGGTAATACCTTCAGCAAAAGTTGGTCCAATACCTTTTATTGGACCAACTTTTGCTGAAGGTATTACCTCACTCAGGGCCATCCCTAGGGTGGTGTGGGACCCGGGACAAATCCCCCTCCCCGCTCATCTCCTCACTGTCCACTAGGCGACTGCTTGCCTCTCTCCCCACCTGCTGCTTGCCTCCCCACCCCGCTCGCCCTCCTGCCTCACCTGAATATCGGGACAAATGGCATCCTGGTCTTAAATCGGTCGGGACACAGGCCAAAGGGCTGAATATCGTGACAGTCCCGATTTTATCAAAGCACGGGGACCCTTGAAGCGCGAGGCCTGGGGTGGTCGCCCCGATTCGCCCTACCCAAGGAATGGCTCTGACCTCACCCACCATGTCTCTCTAATATCCTGGGATCAACACGGCTACAACAGCACTGCAAGGATTTATTTATTTAGATTTATAAAAAAGAAAAAAAATGATTTGGTCTGATTTGAACTGATCTGATTCTTATACCTCATTGCTCTTGCATGATGTTTATTTTAAAAGAATGTATAAGGAAATATTTTCAGCAGATAGGCCAGAGAGAGGAAAGGTGATCTCATGGTACTGAACAGGGATCCAAGAGGCCTGGACTAAATTCCCCACTCTTCCATAAATATCCTGTGTGACCTTTGGCAAGCCATTTGGCTCCCAGTCTTGCAAACACTTATGCACATGCATGTGAGTAGTCCTGTTGATTGCAAGATTTCCATGGCACTATTCATGTACACTTCTACCCCGATATAACACGAATTTGGATATAACGCGGTAAAGCAATGCTCTTGGGGGGGCGGGGCTGCGCGCTCCGGCGGATCAAATCAAGTTCGATATAACGCGGTTTCACCTATAACACGGTGAGATTCTTTTGGCTTCTGAGGACAGCGTTATATCGAGGTAGAGGTGTACTTGAAGTTAGCACATGTGTAAGTGTTTGCAGGATTGGGGCTTTATTCTCTCATGCCCAGATCTGGGGAGGTACTTAAGCACATGTATAACTTTAAGTATGACCTTGATGTCATTCACTGCCTGATGAAACTTCCATGTAGTGGTCTTCAGGCGTAGTCCCAAGCAGAGTGCATTGCAATAGCTTAATACAGAAATATACAATCGCTTAATACAAAGCATTGGTTAGTGTGTGCAGTCTGCATTGGAGGGATAAGTTCCAACCGTCTGCCCTAACAAAGGCAGAAGACTGCACGTAGCCACGATTGTAGCTTACCTCCCAGGAGCAGCCAAGGGGCCAAATTTAGATTGTAGACCACGTTGCAAGGGTATGTCCATCTCTTGCCAACGGAGGGTGCGGAAACCGCTTCTGTCAGGTCCTCTGGATGCTTCTCCATTTTGCATCAGCAACATCTTGCTCCTCTCTGGGTTGAGTTTGCAAAGGGAAAGCTGAGGCTGTGAGCCGGCAGGGTTTGAAAAATAAAGAGCTGCAGAGTAGAGCGTGGTCCGCAGGCTGGAGGACTGGTTGCATTGGGTAGACCACTTTGCTGCCTTTTACAGATTTTTTTTGTTTTGATAACAAGCGAAGTTGAGCCAGACACATTTAAGAACCTTCTGATTCAGGGGTGTTTTTGTTAACTACTAATTTAAATGCCAAAAGCCTCCCAGATGAGAGGAGAGGAAGGAGGAGGTGGTGAGGACAGGAAAATAACAAGGCAGTAGGGCAGGGAGGCAGTGAGAGGAGTAGGTGAGGGGATGTAGGAATGTTAATGTTGCTGAGACATGAGGGAGTTTGGTAAACAAAAGAAAACTGCATTAGATGCTCGTTACTTAAAGCAAGGAGAAAACAGAAAGGATAGGAGGGTTGCCAGTAAATGCTGGGTGTATAATTTAAATCTCTCTCCCTTGTGTCAGGTGCATTGATAGTGTTTGTGGAGTGTCCATGAACCATAGTGCGGCAGTTCCAGTCAGTGGTGATGGGCCAGGGTAGCCGCGCAGCGATTATTGTGATAGCACCTGGGAGTTGCAGTCATGGACCTAGACCCCTTCGTGCTAGGCGCTGCACGGGCCTGATTGCAATACCCTAACTCAGGCTGAGGGCTTGTGTAGGTGAACACGCAGTGCGTGGCAAACGGGTGTAAATCTACCCCACACTAACTGCTTTCTGTCTAACGGCTAGACGGACAGCTAGTGCGCGGCAGCAGTGTCCACATGGCCAGTTATTGCACAGCAGGTGAGTTTGATTGACACCCAAGCTTGCCACACACTAGCTGTTCGTCTAGCCGTTCCCTGAGTAATACCTTCCTCCATGTGAAGTCAGTGGGACCCAAGGCGGGGTAGGGTACGGTTGGGATGGTATCATTTCAACAGGTACTACCAGCCATAACTAAGGGTGTCGTACTCTGGCCCAAAACACGATGCAGGTTTTCCCAGTGTCATTTCATAAAGCAAACTTTTCTAAAGCACGTTACCAGTGCCTGATCATGCAAACCCCTTCCTAGTGCAGATTGTCCCAATAAGTGACTCCAATAAGGCTGTCAGATGAGGTGTACTGATATGAGTGGGGTGGGCCTTTACTTTCCTTACGAAGGGTGTGGTCGGGGTGCATTTAAGTGGTTGGATGGGTGCTACCGGAGCAAAGAGTTTTTAAATAATTGTTAGCCCGGGGACCCTGACACTGTTGTGTGACGGGTGACAGGCTCTGCTGGAAGTTGGTTGGGGTCAGTGGAAGGTGTGTGTCACTTGCTGGCCATTTCACATACCTAGCAAATCCCAGCAGTTTTTCTTTCTTGAAAGATAAAGGCAGCTTTTTTGGCGTAATTTTCTGTTTTTGTGGGAAGAACGTACTGCATCTGTTCTTCGTTTACAAGGTGCTTTGCTCTGGGATTTGATTATTTTCTGGGGCTCTATGTTTCAAAGGTGAGGAGACAGGATATAAAGTAATGGCATAATTATAAGGGATAGGTATGTGTGTGTCTCTCTCTCTCTCTCTCTCTCTCTCTCTCTCTCTCTCTCTCTCTCTCTCTCTCTCTCTCTCTCTCTCCTGGCTCTCTCTGCTGACTTGGCTTTTCATTGTTTTATAATTCAAGGACCCCAAACTGCTGTCAATGGCCTATTCAGCTGTTGGAAAACTCTCCAGGTAACTAAAGCGCATTTTAAGTAATGGGATGTCAGAAATTTTTTCCAAAGCAATTTGTAACTCTGTCAGCAGGCAGGCGAGTTAGTGTCGTGCCAGATGGCCATTTGCAACAGAGCACAGTGTGTAGAGAAGCACTGTCTTTTGTCATCTCTGCATCTGTAAAATGAAACATGGTGGTGGTGGATCGTTCTGCTAGGAATGACTGATGGTCGTTCATGGAAGCATGCAGAGAGGATCTAATAATGGTTCTCTTCTCTAGATTGCTGCGGGTTTGTTAATTTATGATTTTTAGCGGAGGTTAGCACACATGAACTCCGTGAGCTGTGTGTTCAAAAGTGGACCCTCCAAACTGGTTATCAAATTGGCTGTTTCATAGAATGTCTTGATTTCTGAGCCACGCTGAGTGGTTGTTAATGGGAATAATTGCCCAGTGGTGGAGGTTATGGTTGGAGGTAGAGGTGAGTTGCAAAGAGACGAGGGAAGTGAAATGCAGAGTATGGATATGGTTTTGCTCTCAAATTCTTTTTAAAAAACCTACTCAAATGATTCTATTCCAGTCGAATGCCTCAGCTGTTTACCAAGGACATAGCTCTTGTCCAGCAGTTTTTTGAAGCTTTGTGCAAGGTAGGTGATAACATGGGTTTGGGAGAAGGTCATTATTTTAATGCTCTGTTTGGGAGGACAGATTGGAGAGTAATGAATCCTCTTGTTTTCATATTGCAGGAAGAGCCTGATACCAGACTTGCTATTCAGGAGGCCTTGTCTATGATGGTTGGAGCATATAGTAGTTTGGAAGGAGCACAGCGTACGCTTATGGAGGCTCTTGTGGCTTCATACCTAATAAAGGTATTTTATTAGAGATAAATATCATTTTTTAAAAGAAGAGAGATCCGCGTGGTATGACCCAAATACTCTTTTTTTCTGTTTTTAATTTCATCAAGGAACTCCCTCCCCTCCCCCACCCAAATTCTGTTTTTTGGCATGAAACGAACGAAAAAAATCAATGATTCACTCAGCTCTAATCTCTAACACTGTCTCCACTATGTTTTGTTAGAGATGTTCCGCTCTTCCATTTTCCTTGTACTGTTACATCTATGCAGAGGCTTTCCATGTCATGAAGTGAAATGATTTGAAAATGTTCTAGTGACTGGAATAATGATATCCGTGCACCTTTCTTTTTCTTCAAAATTTCCCTGTATCCAGGCCTGTCTTTTTCAGAATTGCTAGTAGTGCAGCTAATATGCACCTGGAGGTTCTGCAATTGTATGGATAGTTGTGCATGCCTTTCCTGTGACATACACATTTACCTGTGCAAAACTAGGTGTACAAATGCATGACAGTTTTGCCCTTGCAATTCTAGATATCTGGGCCTCAAGACAGTATTCTTTTAAGAAAGAGTCTGTCCTACCTCTGGAGATTCTATCCAGACCTTGTAGAGAGGCTGGGACTCACTCAGCGAATAGTTCTTTTTTTCATCTCTGGCTACTGTTCTATTTATTATGGTCTAATCCTGCAAATTCTTGTTTTGTAACTGCTGAGATGATTAAGGGTTTGAGATCATGGCCCATGATTCCTAATAGTGTGTGTGTGTGTAATTACACATTTAACTATTCTCGCTGTGCTTACTGCAAAAACTGGTGGTGTTTTTTCTGTGTCTTGCTGCACTAAGTATTGGTTTAGAGAGGTGGCCTTGAATTGCCCGAGCAGGGGTTGAGACACAGTACTGTACCAGATAAGAATACTGTTAAGGCTGGTCAATTTCAAGTACAACAGCCTTTTCGGTGTTCATTTAAGTAGCTACTTCAGTGTTGTGTTCTCTTCACTTCGGTACCAGTTTAGGATTGGAAACGTCACAGGACTGTGTTTGTCCCTCTGGGGCAGAAGTAACACAGAACGGTGTGTAACACAATAGAAGGAAGTATTCTGACCTCTTCTGATCTTGAAGAAAATTTTTAAATCCCAAGTACAGCCACTGTTTTCCATAGGAATTGTCACAAAATGTCTATGAAAAAGGATGTTGCTAATTACGTTTACAGTGGTTGCTATGACTAGATATGTTTCCAAATGCACTTCCATGTTTCCTTGCACCTCCATAATTACTTTTGGCTTAATTGGGTCAGATCTAAAGTGAAGATGATTGAGATATCTGTTTGCACGCACACCACATGGAAATCCTTTGTTTTGGCTGCAAATTATTGTTTGCATTATAGTAGAAACTAGAGGCCCCAACCAAGATCAAGACCCACTGAGGCGATACTGTACAGACACATACGTCTAATTTGTCTAGATCCATAACTTGTAGGGGCAAAACAATTATTTCCTTCTTCAACTGAAGTAAACTTTTTTTTTATTGTTGAAACAACTGTTTAGGTTCATCTTAAGGTTTTTCTTTCATGCAATTGCCTTTGTTTAAAAAGCTTTTTGTTGTGATGGGCTAATGAGGACTTTTTTTTTTAAGCCTGAAGTCCAAGTGCGTCAGGTGGCCGTGAAATTTGCAAGCACAGTGTTCCCTTCAGATCACATCCCTTCCAGATACTTACTGCTTTTAGCTGCAGGAGATCCGTAAGTTTCAGGAGGTGTTAACTTTGCATCTGGGTTAAAATAAATAAAAAATTCAATGCAGTTGTTTGGAAATTGGCCATTGTGTTGTAGCAGTAATGGCAAACTTGCAGAGACCTGAAGCTCTGCCTTATCTTGGCAAGCTAGGGAGGAAGAAGAGAAATCAAAATCTTTCACAGGGTACTTTTGTCTTTTAGTTTAAACCAGAAAAACAAAGTGGGGTAAGGATGGACTGACAATGTCAAAACTTGAAGTGCTCAAGCTTTGATTTACCACACCATCATATAATTAAATCAAGCTAAGTAAATCAGTTGCAGCTAACGTGTCTTGCACGGCATTGGGTTAGTGATGCCCGGGGAACTGCTGGTTCAGATAAGCACTTCGTGAGAGGACTGGCAATGGGTCAGCTAAGGGCAGGGCCATAAAATGGTGAAAAAGAAGAGGTGAAGAGAGGAAAACAAAACTTCTAGGGTGGGGGAGTAGAAAGACTGGAAACTGAAGGCAGTTTGTATAGCTTGGTTAAGATGCTAGCCTGGTAAGATGGGGATGGTGCTGGATAGATTGAGAACACTGTGATATGTAAGCCAAGAAAGTCTCTTATCATCCAATCTCCTTTCTTCCAGAATCAAAAAGCTGTTTATTTTCTGTAACCTGCAGCTGGTTCTCTGGAGTGTTTAAAAAAGCTTCTTTCTCTGGAGTGTTTAAAAAAGCTTCTTTCCTTAAAAGCCCTCTCTCTCCCCAAGAAATGCACTTGTTGTTTGTTAAATAACATTCGCTCTGTGCTCGTGTGCAAATGACTTTCCTTTCTCATTTTTCCCCTTGAAAGACGAGAGGAGGTGCATGGAGAAGCCCAGCGCGTACTGAGAATGTTTCCTGGTAAAAATGAAAAGGAGAGTGCTGGTAAACAGATGCCTTCCTTCCCAGAAATGGTCCATTACATTCAAGACAAGGTACAGCACTGCGGCAAGACTTGTAATGATTGCAGGCTTTTTTACCCCCAAGGCAGTGGTGTTAGCTGAAGTTTGAGGAAAGAGCAGATTTGAGATTGCAAGAACCTCCCTCTCAGTTGGTCCCAATAGGCACCATTACTGGCACCCTTGGCAAAGAAACTGAGGGTTAAGCAGGGCTATGGAAACTGGTCCTTTGAAATAACCACCCTTAGGTCAGCGGGGAAAGCTTGCGCTGCTGCTTGTGTTGAATCAGTTGTGTGGGGGGAGTTCAATCTCCAGGGCCGGTCATCCAGCACCTTACACAAGCAGTGACTTCACACAAACCATTCTTAAAGGAACAAAGACCATGTGTTGGCTGACCCAGAGAAAGGGAGGAATATATTGTACAGCACATAAAAGCGTTAGAAAATGGAACAAATGAAGGAGGTTGCTATTAACTCAAAGGCTTAATTAATCCTCTTCATAGTAACTCAGTGGAAAAATGAAAATACTGACTGTGTGAGTGACATGTCATGAGTCCTACAGTGGGAGATGCCCCAGGGCCTGACATGACATGCTGCTCTAGCAGTTTGTTCCCCTCCGTATGCACTTAAAGGTGACCTGTACGGATTTAAATAATGGGCTTGTGCCCTTCTTCGCTTTTCTTATGAAGTATAAAGTCTGAAATGACTTTTGTTTTAAAAGGGTTTTTTTCTGCATGTTTTTTTCTTCCTTAGGAATATCAGGGATGTCAAACTGGGACTTAACTGCCTTTATAGCAGGACTTCTGGAAGGTCTCAGGGATGTTTGTGACAGCTGACACTTCAATGTCATAGTCATAGAGTTTAAGGCCAGAAGGGACCACCAGGTCATCTAGTCTGACCTTCTGCATACCGCAGGCCACTAACGCCAGCACACTGAACGCAACAAATGGAATTAGACAAAACTATTGCAGCCCATAGGAAACGAATCTATATTATGTGCCCCAGGCAGAGCATGGGAGGGACTGAGGTGCGCTAGTGCCCAAGGTCCCTGTAATGGCAGGAAAATGATTGGGATGTATCCAGATAATCCCGGCAAGTGACCTGCACTCTGTGCTGCAGAAGAAGGCGAAAACCCCTAAGGTCACTGCCAGTTCAACCTGGGGGAAATTCCTTCTTGACCCCACAGATGATGATCAGACCCTGAGCATCTAAGCAAGAACCAGTTAGCCAGGTACCTGAGAGAGAGAGAATGCTCGGTGCAACCTCAGAGCCCTGGCCCATCCTGTCCAGTGGCTCATCTCCAACCCTGGCCAGCTGTGATGCTTCAGAGGAGGGAGATTAAAATAAACCCAGAATGCATTGAAGGAAAATTCCTTCCTGATCCCCTGCAGGTAACTGGCTGAAGTCCTGAAGCATGAGATTTAGGCACATAGATAAATTCATGGCTGGTTTATACACATTTGTTCTTGTATCAGCATTGTCCTTTAGCTTAAATAGCTCTTCACTCTCCCTGATGTATTTTTAGAGAGCAGTCATATCCCCTCTCAACACTGTTTGCTAAGCTAAACAAGCCGAACTCTTCCAGTCTCATCTCATAAGATAGGTCCTTCATTGGCCGTGATCATTCTACTTGCTCTTCTCTGCACCTGTTCCAGTTTGAATTCATCTTTCTTGAACATGGGTGAACAAAATTGTACCCTGTATTCCAAGTGAGGTCCTACCAGTGCCTTGTACAATGGCATTATTGCTTCCCTATCCCCACTGGAAATGCCTCTCCTGATACATCCTAGAATCCCATTTGCCTTTTTCATAGCTGCATCACATTGGTTGCGCATAGTTATCCTGTAATTGACCAGTACACCTAGGTCACTCTCCTCCTCTGTCACTTCCAACGAATGAACCACCAGCTTGTAGCAGAAATTCTTATTAGACACTAAGCACTCTGTGCTATTGAATTTCATCCCATTTCTGTTTCTCCAGTCTTCAAGGTCCTGCTGTATAATATTCCGATCCGCCTCTGTATGGATAATACCCCCCAACTTTGCATCCTCAGCAAATGTCATTGAACTGAGGGGCGATGGTGTTGAATCTCTAGCAAAATCTTCCTTTATCCAAAATAGGAGTCGTTCCAGTTAAATAGGTGTTCAGAAACCCCCCCAGAATTTTCATCAATGTGACTAAAAATCCCTTTCCCTTTCAGTTCCCTTTTTTGTTCTCTTGGCTCTCGTGATGTCACCACTTCACTTGGGATCGCAGAGTCCTTCAGCTTTGATATGACCTGAATTTCTAGTGTGAAAAACAAACAGGAGAACCCCCTGTCCACACCCCCACCATTATTCGGGTCTTTTTTTTTTTAACAGAAGCATCAAAGGATACAAGACTAATTTTTCCCCTTTGCTGAGACACTTTAAGTGTTTGTTTTTCATATGCAAGTGGTGAATAATAAATATGTGGTGGAGCTGGTCCATATAAGAACACTTTACGGCCAGGATCAGTGTGCAAAATGACTTCCCTACATAAATGAGCTTAACTCTTGTCTTCAAAGTCTAGAGAACTAAATTTAAAGGAGGAGTAAGATCCAGTGTTTCCAGAGCCTGGAGTAATGGGCTCTGATCCAAAGTCTTCCACTCATTTGACTTTGGACGCTTGCTTAAGCTGTCTGTGCCTCATTAGGGCCCCAATTAAGCAAAGAATTTGTGGACATAATTGATTCCACAGTTGTTGAATCCAGGCCTAGAGTCATCGTACATGCTGATAAACTAATATCTGCCGACCTTATTGGGGTGCTGAAAGTAGGGCTGGTTGGAAGCTTGTCTGACGGAACCTTTTACTCTTGGAAGATGTTGATTTGTCAGAATTGAAAGATTCTGTGGGAATGTGTTGATTTTGATGAGTTTCCAGGGGAAACCAGGCTGGTTTCCTGCTGGTTCCTAAGCTTCCTGGCTTCTTGCTAGCCTGAGCTGGCAGTCTCCAAGCTTGGAAGCTTTTTTGGAATTTGGTTTGAAATTTTTGAAATGTGTTGGGTTTTTTTTTTTAATAATTTTTTTTTGAAGTTTCTAGGTTTTCCTGTGGAAGGAAATTCCAGCTCTAGTTGTGAGCCTTAATTAATGATTCTAACGCACTTTTGAGATCTTCTGGTTAGCTGCATTATGCAAATGCACAGTGTTTTGTTTATAATTACATTTGCTGAGTGGAAGATAGTGGTACAATTAGTTGCAGCAGAAAAGATTATTACTAAGTATGTGCGCCATTTACAGCCTGGCGTGTACCCCTGCTAAATATATGTGTTTGTTTGTTTAGGCCTCTCACCGAATGAAAACTCCTGCTAAATACATGACCGGAACTGCAGTCCTGCCTTTCAATCCTGCTACGTTTGGAGAGGTAATTGTGTCTGTCTCACGGCAATAGTGATACATTCTTACATGTCATTATTTAACCTATGGGACACTGGGAGAACAGTGGTGATAGGATGTCAGGCACTGACTTGGGACTCAGGCAATCTCGGTTCAGTTCTTTAAGGAATTCTGGGGAGTTTACCTGACTGACTTTGCCACAACCTCCTCAATAATCTTCCCTAAAAAGGGAGATTTGAGGTAGCTCAGTAGTTAGTGTGTCATGGTTAAGGGATGGTTTTCTGAGGAGGATGTGTTGACCATGCCTCCTTGCACACACCTGGCATCCTAACCTCACAAAAGAAGGCACTGACGGTCTTCCCCCCCCTCCCCCAACAGTGGGAAATCAAAGGCAGAAGATACTGCACCCCCGAGACATTGCTCATATAGCTTGGTAGCAGGTAGGGTGGTCCTGATGTCAATGATGAGCCTTAGTCTCAATGAACCAAATTCAGAGGTGATGTGTTACTTACACAACGTGGGCTAAGGGACGCTAAATTGGTGTAACTTACATGCTGAACTGGCTGAGAAAAGATGCAAGTTACTCCAGTTTAGAAGCACCTTTGTATTTGACCCGTATGACTTAATCCAGCAGTTTTCAAACTTTTTTGAGCTGAGCACCCCCTTTGAGTTACCATTTTTGGTTGCACCCGACTAGAGGGGCTGACGGCCGGGGGGCCTGCTGGATCTGACTCCTGTTTCCCTGTGAAATACCTTTAACCCTATCTTGTTCTCTTCTCTGTTTAGATAGTCCTGTACCTGCGAATGTGTCTTGCGCATAGCGCAGGTGTGGTGCCATCCTCTCAGAACTTAGCTGACATGCAAGACCATGCTCCAGCAATTGGCCGTTATATCAGAAACCTCCTGTCTGGCAATTTCATATCTTCCTCCTCATCGTCATCTTCCTCAAAAAGTGGAGAAACCAACCCAGTGCAAATCTATATTGGCCTTCTTCAGCAGCTGTTGTCTGGGGTTGGAGGTGAGGAACCATAGGCCATGGTGCTGAGGAAAGAAGAAAAGCTCTTTCTATAACTTATGAATGAGCGTTGGCCAAGCATACTCAATACCCTGAACTTCGCTTCAGTGACCATAGGTTGTAATGAGAACTAACCCAAACTGTCCTATCCCAGTTTGTGGTTTAGAGTTATTCCCTCGCACACAATTGTGAAAGGGGTTAAGGAGAGAGAGCGAGTGCCACAAGGTTGGGGTGTCAGAATTTCCAGGTCATTATCAGTGTTTATTACAGTCTTTGCACACTTGAACAGTTCCCTTGTACATAGGCGCCAACCCCATGGGTGCTCCGGGGCTCAAGCACCCACTGAAAAAAGTAGGGGGTGCTCGGCACCCACAGGGCTGGATTAATCTTTTGTGTGCCCCGATGCCTGGACTGTGGCCTGCCCCCTGAGGCCCTGCCAGTGCCCCTGTCCCGCCTCTTCCCTCCGAGGCCCCGCCCACCACTCACAGGGGAGGGGAGGGGAGCACCCACGGGCAAAAACAAAAGTCCGTGCCTGTGCCCTTGTAGAACGACACTCTTCATCAGCTATCGGAGGCAATTTAAAGTTTCGTCACAAACTACTGGTGTACCTTTAAAACGGTTTACTAGAAATATGCATTCACATACTAACTATTTGCCTGTCTGACATCCATAAGAGAGAGAGTACTCAGAAATAAAGTTATGACTTTGACATTCCATATTATCTGAGATATTTTAAATTTGCATTAAACTGTTGGATGCAGCATTATCTGCCTGTTTTTTCCATTAGTTGTAAATAGAAAAAATTGTATTTCATTTTCCAAAACTTGATTCTTTAATTACACTTTAGGTTTGCCAGTCATGTACTGTCTTCTAGAAGTTGTTTCGGTGTATCCAGAAAAACTAGCTACCAGATTTGCAGACAAAATAGATTGGATAAAGGTACGTTGCATACACATGTGGATTTTTTTTCTGTTCACCTTTGCAAAATCTGGCCTTTCAAGACCTAATAATTTCCCAGGTAGCTGATTAGATGATCAGTACTCTCTTGAGGAGTGAGAGATTCTTTTTTGCTGCATTTTTATTTCCTATGTCTCTTGCGGGTTTCGTTTGCACTGTTCAAAGAGTTCTCTCTCTTTCAGTTCATTACTCTGTGATCGGCTATATGTTTGCTAAGTCATAGTTTTAGGTAGGAACTGATGCTACTAAGTGCACGTCTATACTGCAGCTGGGAGTGTGCTTCCCTGCGTGGGTTGATAGACACGTGGTAGCTGTGCTTGAGCTCGCAGGCTAACATTAGCATTGTAGCCGGGGATAGCACTGGTGGTGGCTCGGGCTAGCCACTCAAGTACATACCCAGGGAGCTAGCCCAAGCTGCTGCCCATGCTACCTCCAGCTACACGGCTATTTTTAGTGTGCTAGCTCAAGCAGAGCTAGCGCCTGTCTGTCTACTTGTGCTGGAGAGCATGTTCCCAGCTGCAGTGTAGACATACCCTGTGTTCCTCACATTGGTAGACTCTGAGGGGTATGGCTACACGACAGTTAAACAGCTGTGGCTGGCCTGTGACAGCTGACTCAGGCTTGGGCTACAGGGCTGTTTAACTGCAGTGTAGACATTCAGGCTTGCGCTGGAGCCCAGGCTCTGGAACCCTCCCCCTCCTGGGTTCCAAATCCCAGCCTAAAGGCCAAGCCAAACATCTAGACAGCAATTAAACAGCCCCATAGCCAGATCCCCGCAAGCCCAAGTCACCTGACGTGGGCCAGCTGCCGGTGTCTTAGTGCAGTGTAGACATACCCTGAGGGCCAGATCTTTCACTTCTGTCAGAGTAGTTCTGTTCTTTGGTAGTTCATGGGTATGACTTCACCCTGTAAGAATCTACCAGTGAGAGGAACTGCTCTGGCAGCTCTCTTGAGGTGGGTAGGTGGAGGGCAGTCTAATATACTGCTGTAAGTTTTGAATCACGCTATATAACTCCATTGGCAGTATTCTGGTAGTGATCAACTTCTTCCCCCCCCTTCCCCCCCCCCCCCCCCAACAGCGCCCCCGACCCCTTCCCCTTGCGGGGGGGGGGGGGGGGGGTGTGGGTGTGTACACAAAATTCAGATGGAAGGATTCAGGTGACCTAAGAATGTTGTTTAAGTTTATACCCCTACTTTTTGCATTTCTCTCTTGCTACACACATACAAACGTGTGTGTGGAGTTAAATGCAAATAGGCTATAAACTTAAAAACACAAATCAGGAAACAAATGTTTATATTATGTTTGTTATGCTAACGTTGCCATAATAACCAGACCTTTTTAACAGTCTAGGTAATAAAAAAATACCACATACAAACAACATAGGTGAATGAACGTTGCTGTGAGAACTGTGACTTTTCCATTTCTTGACTTCAGTGTCTGTGACATTTGCAGCCTTTGCATTAAGTAGGTTTAATCTCTTCAGCTCTTTTTCTTTTTATCAAGTGAAGAGGAAAGAGCAAACGAAAGGAAAACCTACTCTGTGGCACTATGGAATTGTTGTCTTGTACAATTCCATGCAGTTATTAGCTCCTTATGGCTGGGGAACATGAAATTTCTTCTTTAAATGCCTGATTCAGCAAAGCATTTAAGCACCATGCTAACTGTAAACATGTGAGTAGTCCCCTTGAGGGCAATAGGACTATTCATGCTTAAACCTAAGCACATGAGTGCTTTGCTGAACTGGGTCCTAAGCAAGTTACTTAGTGATGATAATAATACTCCAAGGGTAAAAAAGACTTTAGAGTAAAATATGGAGTGTAGGTGGGTAGTTGCATCTGAACGGTGTGCTACTGTATTAAAGGTAGAACATCAGTGAAGTATGTTCCATCTTTGTCGTGTTTTTTTTGGTTTTTTTTTAAACTTAGAGTCTGATGAATACAAACAAGGAAGAGATGCGTGAGCTGGCAGCACTGTTGTATTCTGTAGTGTTGTCTACAATGTCTGGAAATGAACTGAAGTCCTCTGTACAGCAACTGATCAAGACAGCAAAAGACAATCATGTAATTACATTCTCTTTATCCATTTCATGTATTTATTTATTTTTATTGGGACATTTTAATTGAAGATGTTAATCTTATAGCCGTCCAGAATTTATTACTTAGTGATTTTTTTTTAAAAATGGAAAAGCACCATTGAATTAGTTTCTTGTTGGAGGTAGGAAAAAAATGTTGCTATATTTGAGCAGAACAGCTTTTCTAAGTAAATAAATAATTGAAACTATACTCAGTCAATATTTGGCATTTCTCCTAAGCACAACCAGGACAGGTAGGAACCATTATTAAGAAGTTTAGTCAGTTAAACAGTCATCATCCTATTGCATGATAATGGGTTGCACCAGCTACCTCCAGTAGGTATAAGTTTTGTTTTTATTGATGAGCAATTAAAGGTAAGCACAGATTTTAGGAAGTATTTAGCTGGTCACTCATTGCCCTTCCCCTGGCTAAGCCATAGCTCCCTCCCTCCCTTCACCGCTGGCCAGTGAAAGCTTCTCCTACCCAGCAGCCTTTGCTAGGTAGGGCATGGTTTTACAATCCACAGCCTTCACCTCCCACGACTGTTCTCACTACTAGATGGGGTTTCCTTCCTTCCCTCTGAGCCCCTCTCCTCCTCTCATTATTCATAGATCTGGAGCTTACCTGAGTTCCTTGACTAAAAGGATTGCAAACAATGAGGAATTCAGCCTCCCTCCCTCCCCCCAAAGAAATCAGGCAAATAATTTTCTTGATGCGACTCACCTTCCGCAGTCTAAGGAAAGAGTTAGATCCTTTCCTCAAAGAACTATTTTGATTTTACATACATAGATCTCAGTAATCTGCTATTTTACTAGTACCTTAACACCATGTTCTTTTTGAAGTCAAATGGGACTACTCCCAGGTTTAAAGCTAAGCTGAGACATTAGAAACAAAATAGTCTTTATTTTACTCAGTTCTCTCTTAAAAGAAATATTTGTTATGAGAACTTTCATTCTCTCTTTGAGATCTTCCAGTCCCCCCTAGATCTACTCTTTCCCCTTCCTTTTTACAGTAGTATGTTGAGGATCAAACAAAAGCATTAAAAAAAAATGCAGTTCTGTTGTTTGCATCTTTTAAATCTTGAAGCCTTATTCCTGCAGAGTATCCTTTCAAATGAATCCAGACTACTGGATTCTGAATCCGGAACAAGACATTAGCTAGACATTTCTAATACAAAGATCAACGCTGAAATAATTAATGTTCTTGCTTTAACCTTATCTAGAATGATGGGACCAGATTGTGCACTCACTTGTGAATTTTGAGTAACTCCACTGAATTGAAGGGATTTTATCTGGAGTAAGCAAGAGCAGAGCTTGGCCCCTTGTTTCAGTCTCTTGTATGTGCAAACTGGGGAAGACCGCACTGCTCACATTCGGAAGGATATATTTATAAACTAAAGGATTACAGATGGTTTTTTTTTTCCTCCTGGTAACTTGAGGGGGAAGTTTTCAAAAGATCCTAAGCAATTTAGGAGTGGAGGTCCCAGTGACCTTCTGTGTGTCTTGAGCTCCTAAATCCCTTAGCTATTGAAAATCTCCACAATTTAGGCTTCCAGGGGAGAAAACATTGACAGTACCGACAACCTATGGAAAGCCCCATAGGCTGGGCTATAGCTCAGAATTTTCGTGCTGTACCTTTCCAGCGGGCCTACCTATACATCTGTCTTTTCATGTACGCTTTATGTAAAATGCATGATTGTGTCTATGTAGATTTCCTACCATGTTGGTATTGTCTGTAGAACCCGGAGATCCAACATGGATCCTTGTTGGCTTTGGGATTCACAGTAGGAAGGTACCTGGCCAAAAGGAAAACCAGAATGATGGAGATGCATGACATTGAAGAGCCAAATATTGTTGTCATGCCAGAACAAGACCAGCTCATAAAGACCACAACAGAAACAATAGGTAACTTCACTCTTGGCTATTGTATTGCACCTTGGCATTGATGGTTCTTGACATGAGAATCTATGTAAGCATAGTTTCCAGTCACAGCTGGTTCAGGATATTTCTCAGGTTGGCTGCATGAACTGACAGTGGCCTTGATGCTGAGTAACACCTGTCTGGTGGATTTGCCAGTCTTTAAGACTGTCTCCATCTCTGTTGTCTGATCAGGTGTAAACAATGCTCACTACTCCAATATTAATTAAGAGATAGACTCCCATGTGAGAGACGAGCAGGTGCACACAGGTGTACGTTTGTGGTATATTTCTCTCACTTAAATTGGTTTTACTTTATTGTAACTCTGACTTCACTCCTGATTCTCTCTGTTATACAGGAGAGCAAACTGTCCTCTCCTTTAAAAAAAAAAAAAAAAAAAAAAAAACTTTCGACCCCCCTGTAGGGACAAAACCCAAGTCATCCTGTTGCTTCTCTGTAGGTTCCTTTTTGGACAGCACCTCTCCGCTCCTGGCAGTTGCTGCTTGTACAGCACTGGGGGAAATTGGCAGGAACGGCCCCTTGCCAATTCCCAACGAAGGCACCGGGTTTACAAAGCTGCATCTTGTTGAGAGTTTACTGACCAGAATCCCTTCTGGCAAGGAAACAAATAAGGCAAGATTTTTTTGGTTTGTTAATTTTGTTTCTGGCATATTTTCTCTCTGTGTTTGTTCTTGTTTGTTTTGGGTTAAAGTGAGGCTAACGTGATTACCTATCAAGTTAAGAGAGACATCACCCTTGCAGTCTTGGTGATGACATTTTCAAAAAGTGCTCAGCCTTGGTTTAACTCTGCTCCCACTGAAGTCAATAGGAGTTTTACCCTTGGCTTCAGTGTAGGAGAGCTAGGCCAAAGGCTGTTAGAAAATCCCTTGAATGAATAATAGTTTTTGTGTTTTTTATCTTCTTGGGATGAAACTGAGGGTATGTCTTCACTACCCGCCAGATCGGCGGGCAGGGATCGATTCAGCGGTGGTCGATTTATCACGTCTAGTCTAGACGTGATAAATTGACCCCCGAGCGCTCTCCCGTCGACTTCTGTACTCCAGCTCGGCGAGAGGCGCAGGCGGAGTTGACGGGGGAGCGGCAGCAATCGACTCACCAGGGTGAAGACACCACGGTAAGTCGATCTAAGTACGTTGACTTCAGCTGCGTTATTCACGTAGCTGAAGTTGCATAATTTAGATTGATTCCTCCCCCCGCCCCCCCCAGTGTAGAAAATGGGATATTGTGGCTGAAAATCAGAAAGAACTTCTCTAACAGTACTGTGCGAAAGGGACTAGGCTCTGGACTGGACCTCAAATAGAATGAGGGGAAACTCCACCACTTGGGTCATTTTCCAGTGATTTTTTTAATCCAGCTAGTGCTGTGCTGTAGGGAAAAGTTATGCGTTGGCAGGAGGATGTACTGCATGACCTAGTAGGTTTTTCCCATCTCTGATTTCTAGGAATCTATGACAGCTTGTGATTAAACTCAGTGGGAAGGCGTGAAAGAGTAATAATAAAAGCTCTGGATTTCAAATTAGGAGGCATCTATGTTGAAAAAGTGCCTGCTGGGTTTATGAGTAAAATCTTGTGATTCTATTTTTAAGATGAAAGAACGAGCGATACAAACACTGGGTTACTTTCCAGTGGGAGATGGAGACTTTCCCCACCAGAAACTACTGTTGCAAGGACTAATGGATTCTGTGGAGGTAAGGCACTAACGTTCTCCCTTACACCACAATGAGCGTTTCAATTAGTATTGGCCTTCTGAATACTTTGGGCCACATTTACAAAGGGAAATGGGAGCTGCTCTTTGAAGTGACTCAGTCCATTTTTCACATCTGTTCTTTCTGTTTGCAAGCAGGCTGGTAGAGGGTGAAGAGAAGTTTTGTGTATGTAAAACCTGTGGCCTCAGTTTTCTCTCCCAGTCCCATAAACACTTACATATTGTCAATGGGACTGCTTACGTCTGTAAAGTTAAGCACGGGTGTAAGTGCTTGCGTTAACAGGCCCTTTTAGAGGCCACTTCTGAAAATCTGGTCTTTTAAAATTACTAAAGATACACATTGAATGTCAAAATATCTTGTTCCTGTGACAAATTTTAAACAAAGGACAGAAATTGTATTGGAAAGACGTTGAGTGGTGTAGCTCAGCTGAATTAAGCATTTTAGAAAAAATCAGCAATATTTTTTTGTTAATCCCGGAACTCTGCTCTATATTGGAAATGTATTTTGTTCCATTCTGCACAGTATTTCAGAGTTGCTAATTTACTGAATGAGATGCTGGAAGGGAGAATGAAAAACTTCTTGCACATTAGGGTAGTGTTCTGCATTTGCATGTTGGTTTTTCCCTTTCTCAGTTGATCATAATCACATTGAGCAGTTAGCAAATACAGAAGTGACTAGTGAATATCCAATATGCTGCCGTGGCCAAGCCCTGTAATATGACATGATTGTAAAAGCAACAAAAATGACAAGGTCATCCTGTTTGTATCTTCAAAGTGGGCCTTTCAAAATGCAGCGCTTCTCTTCCTAGAACTTTTCCAAGGACAGGAGAGCTTCCTGTATAAAATGTTTACTTGAGCACAAGGATTTATGTGAGCTTGCAGGAAACTAATTTGGAAAGACTATAAGCTAAGGGACTGATTCTGCCAAGAACTGAGAAGCTATTGCTCTAATTGAAGTAAATGGGAACTGCAGGTGCTCAGCGGCTTTGAAAATTAAGCCTACGGGCTACATGTCGTAGTAAAAAAAATTATGTATATATAAATTAAATGAGTAGCAAAGTTCCGTGCCTGTTCTGCTCCTGATGCAGGTAAAAGGAATAGAGAGGAAGTGGTAGAGGGACACAGAACAAAGCTAAATCTTACTCGCGTGTCCCTGGTGAGTGGAAAAGAATTTCTTTCCATCTCTTGAAGTTAGAATGTGCGGCTCAGCTTTTCAGTGTGTGATAGAACATTTAACAGCAGTTTGTTCCCTGAAGTGGTGGGTAGGGGAATCTTTTATTTTACTTCTGCCTAGTACAATAAAACCTCAATATTTCACACTGACTGGGATTGCTGAACAAAGTGAATAAACCTTTTGTTTTTCAGCCAAGGACGCTGCATTACCTTTGTTCCCTGGTTTGGACAAACGCAGAACAGTTTTAATGACTTACAGTAACACTTTATAGCAGGCTGTCAAATATTCCATAAAGCATTTTGTAAAAGTAAAAGCCTGAGGTTTTCAAAGTTGCCGTGGGGGCTTGTGCACTGAATTGCCGTCAATTTTAACGGGCGGCTGAGCATCCAAACTAGGGAGCTTTGAAAATCTCTGCAAAATGCCACTTGACTGCGGCGCTCTGCTCAGTACTGGGGTGAGAATTGTTGGGGTTGGTCAGTAACAAGGTGATTGTTTAGCGAGGACCTCTTGTATTTTCCAGGCCAAGCAAATAGAACTTCAGTTCACCGTTGGTGAAGCCATTACCAGTGCCGCAATAGGAACCAGCTCAGTGGCTGCCCGTGATGCTTGGATGGTCACCGAGGAAGAGTACACTCCTCCTGCAGGTATGTATTGGTGATGTGGGCGATTTGGAGGTGGAATGAAGAACCTGAGGCCCCTGTCCTACGTGGAGTTGAGCACTTCTGGGACACTGATTCTAGTTAGTGGGAGTTAGAGGCTCTTAGCAGTTCCCAGGTGGTGCTCAGTACCCTTCACCTGTCCGTTTGCCTGTTTTTTTACTAGTTAGTGGCTTTTCCCCCCGTTTGACCAGCCTGAAAAATATCAAGAGACAATGAAAAGATTTTTGAAGTGTGTGCTGTTTAAATCCGCTTCTTACTAATATACAATTAACTGCTTTACGCTTTGATCATTTATTCTGCTCTCCCACGCTTGTTTCATATCTAATATGTATACGTCCTTTAAAACAGTTAGAGCCAAATTTCCCAAAGCAGACTTTAAAACGGAATCTTCGGTTTTCCTGCCGGAGGTTTTGTACACAAACGCTTGGATTGCTATGAACAAACTGCATTTGCGTGCGCATGGACTTGGATATCTACCCGATTTTATGCACCCTAGTGCACATTTTGTTCACTAATCGGATTTTTGGATATGGAAGAAAGTGAGCATGAAAAATGCTGCCTACAAAAACCATAGGTTCAATCTTAGGCCCCATTCCTGCAAACGCTCTCATACGTGCTTAACTTTATAGGTATGAGTAGTCCCATTGATCTCAATTGTGCCTAGTGTTAAGCACATGTATATGTGTTTGCAGGATCAGGTAGAAGCTAGGTTGAGTCCCTCTGGGGAATTTGGGTACTAATAAAACACTAACACATTCAGTCATAGTCTGCACCATTCCTATTAGTCCAAGGATTGTTGTGCGTTTTTACCGGATGTTCAGAATCTTGGCCAAGGATATTTTAAGACTGGGCCAAGAGGTGCCTATTTAGCAGTCCTTACTCATGCAAAACTCCCATTGTCTCCCGCAGGGCCTTTTAATGAGTAGGCAGTGCTGAAGGTGCAGGGTGAGGGCTTACACCATAATGAAGAGCTATCTATGAGTTGATTGAATGCGTTCAGTGACAATAAGCATGTGTGTGTTTCAGTGTCGATGTAATGTTCCTCATCTTTTTATTCCATCCAAACAGATGTGAAAGTGAACGACGTGGTCCCCTGGGTTTTGGACCTCATTTTGAATAAGCACATTGTCAGCCCTAACCCCCACGTCAGGCAGGCAGCCTGCATCTGGCTTTTGTCACTGGTGAAGAAGCTGAGCACACACAAAGAAATTAAGGTGACAATCTGCCTCTGTCTTGCTTTGCCGCCTTCCTTCTCTCCCCTCGCCGCTGTTGCCTCTTTCCTTCCTTATATACTCGCTGAGATCTTCATGTGACACCTGCATGTCCTGTGTCGCTGGGATGATACTGCTCCTGGAGTCCTACAGCCTTAATAGGCCTCTTAACTTCCACTGACGTCATTGTGGGTTTGGTTTCCATAAGGGCTGAAGCATACGGCCCCAAAGACCTGTTCTCTTAGGCAAAGGGGGTTGGTGTCACTGGCATTTTAAAGGATTTCTCGTTGCAGAACATTAAATCTCTAAGAATAAATCAGTTTGGAAATTTCCAGACTACTTGGAACCACAGGTTCAAATCCCAGCAGGGTCAATTCTGCCCTCCAAAGGCAGATAAACTAATATTGCGTTTGGGATCTTTTGGACGAGACCTTAAAACTGAGGGCCTGTCCACTCTGTATGACCACTAAAGATCCCTTGGTCTTCTGCCTAAATACAGGAGTTTACCCCAGTGGTTTTGGCCTAAACTTCCTCTCCCCACCACGCTGATGCAATAGGCAATGATGAGCCAGTTGGCTGCCACCTTCCATCCCAAGGTGGCTGAATTTCAGCAGCAAGGTGCCTGAACATAGTTGTCAAAATGCTTTGGGATGAAAGATGCTACATAGGTTTAAACTATTACTAAATTTCAAACTGGCCCAGTTGCCCCACATCAGGTTATTTTTGCAGAGTTCTCATCTCCCTAATGGGGCTTCAAGGAGGCAATACAATCTTCTGATTAGCACAGGGGCTAGGAGTTTGGGGTTCTCTTTCTGACTTACTCACTTTGTAGCCTTGGACAAGTTACTTGACACTCCCCCTCCTGCATCTCCCCCTCCCCCCCATCCTTTCTTTCCCCATCTGGAAAAAGGGAGTAACACTTATGTTACTTAGTAAATTGCTTTGAGGTTGGAGGGAAGATGTTCGATGAATGCAAAGTATTATTATCTCAGAACTTCAGATGGCCTGTTTCTAACTTCTCAGGAAATGAGTGCAGTCCTTGTATTGTCTGTTTGAACTACAATTGTGACAGCAATGAAATAGTCGGAGTGTATCTGCTAGACCCTGTTAGATGAAATTGAGAGGAGGCAAAAACACAGAATAAAAAATACATGTTCTTTCATCTTTCAGTCTCATCTCAAGGAGATTCAAAGTGCATTTGTTTCAGTTCTGTCTGATAATGATGGTAAGTAGTACCATATCTATGTGCTTTGTCTTTGAACAAACAGTTTCTTAACAGAGGGGAGAGAATCTTTTTGCTATTCAGTGCAGTTACATAAAACCATCTAAATCTTTATTGTTCAGCACTGAAAGATGTTTGTAGAAATATTAATTTTCACTGGAAAATGGACATGTTTGCATGCTGTTGTTGGCAGAAATGTCAAATGAAACATTTCTCTCCCCCTTAACCTAGTTGCGTCAAAATTTCCATGGGAAGGCATGCTTTCCCCATAGTCTACTGGGGGACTATAGTAGAGTGGAGACCAATGGGGCTCCCCTGTTTGGTTTGTGTACCAGGGCTCCAATCCTGCAATTGGATCCACATGGGCAAGACTTTTGGCTGTGCTCCATTTAAATCAGCAGGGGTCCACCTGCATAGATCCAGTTGAAGAAATGGTGCCTAGGGGGCTAATCTAAAGCCCACGGAAATCAGTTGGAGTCTTTCTATTGATTTTGCTGGGTTTTGGATTAGGCCCCAGCACCTTTGATGTCATTTAACCATGTCATAGATCCCATTCTTTAGCTCCTATTTTAATTGTCTCTCTTCATTGGTATTTTTCTTACTACTTACACACTTGGCTTTTATGGTATGAAATCTGTTGCAGAACTTAGCCAAGACGTTGCTTCCAAAGGCCTTGGGCTAGTGTATGAACTAGGTAGTGAACAAGATCAACAGGAGCTGGTCACCACGCTTGTTGATACGCTTATGACTGGGAAAAGGTACGGTGAGCACAGAACTTCAAGTGTGTGTGTGTGTGTGTGTGTGTGTGTGTGTGTGTGTGTGTGTGACAGGTCTGTGGAGAGAGGTTCCTTAGGATCAGAATGGTGGAAATCAACTTTCACCTACTCCCCACATGTCTGGCAGTGTGTGATAACTAAGTACAATGAACTGAAAGATGTTTGTAGAAATGTTTGTAGCCTATTGAGCTGTGCTGAATGGTTGAAAAGTTAAAAAGATGTTTTGGGGTTTGCCTTGTGGGTCAAATGTATCTTGTGCTGATCAAGTTTTAACGAAGAACTATTTCTTTTTTGTGCAAAAGAGTCCAATGTCCTTTCTGCTTTGGATTATTTACAGTCCCAGCAGCTTTCTGCAGGGGAGTACCGTTGCTTGCCTGTTGCTAGGAATAACGGCTGGAAATTAAATTTTGCTGTTATATTTCTAATATTTTTGATATTTAAAAAATGTTTGATTATAGCTAAAATGACCACATAGCAAGTATTGATGGTTCTGCGGTAGAGTGGATAGCTCTCCTGCTGAGAGGAGGAAGCAGTTAGGTTAGACAAAGGCTAGAAAAACTCCCACAGAAATCAATAGGAGTGTTGCCACTAACTTCAGAGGACCATAAACGGAGGGTGGGGCAATATAGGGAAAATTCCAGTGGTAGCTGGGACTAAGAGGCAGATGGAAATTGTATTTTGCTCTTTGGAACGGGATAGAGACCTTGTCTAAATATGTGTTTGGATCCTTGCCCAAGTGATTGGGAACAGATACAGGTAGAAGTAAAAAGCAGCTGTTTATATACGCTGCATCTTTTAATTTAGAATTGAACAGTAAGATCCTGACCTTTCAAAGACTTAAACACGTAGGTAATGCTCCGCCTCGCTGGAGTCAGCGGGACGCCTCGCAGTGTGTGAGGTTAAGCATGCACATAAGTCGACAGGATCGGGTCGCAACTAACAAGGATTTACCAGGCAAATAAAGTGAAACAAATTCATAGGTATTCGAATGTACAGCGTGTGAATGATAGCCTGTTCCCGGACAGTCACGGAAAAGCTAATGCTGGGCCTGTTTTATCACCAGGGTCAAACATGAAGTGACTGGAGAGACAGTGGTGTTCCAGGGAGCCCTTGGCAAAACCCCAGATGGGTAGGTTTAGTGATGACTTTCCATGAGACAGGTGCAATTCTGCATCAAACTGCTGTTCTAGAGCTACATATTCTTCTTGTAAATCCTTCCTCGGTTTTTACTTGTCTAGAATTTTGATTGCGTTACTCTTGTTACCTCTCTAATAGTTACTATAGCTCTTTCTTTGTAGTACTGATTGGACACATGTTTATATCTTAGCTGAATTACTTACTGAATTCTTGACTCTGTGGAGTTATAGGTATGATGGCGCTGTCTGAGACTGAAAAGTGACGCTAATTTTTCCTTCTTGCCTTCCCAAGTCAGGGTCTCTCTACCTACAAGGAGCTTTGTTCACTGGCTAGTGACCTCAGCCAACCAGACCTGGTGTACAAATTCATGAATCTGGCCAACCACCATGCCATGTGGAACTCGCGCAAGGTAACTTGATACAACAATGCAGATACCTATGTGAGCTGTAAAAAACAAAACAAAAAAAACCACCACCCAATAATTGCATCATTCCTCTTATAACAATTGGGGTGCAATTTCTGGCCATAGATACTGTGTTCTAGTGTGAATCTACCAGCATGTGAAATGGTGAATTACAGATTTCTTCAATTATTCCAACAAATCATTAATACTATTTGCATTGCTTGAATCCACACTCCACATTCCACTCTGTAATTAATTATAGTTAATATTATTATTGATTATTTGTACTGTGGTAACAAATAGGGGCTAAGGGCCCAGTGTGGTAGCTGCTGTACAAATATTTTTTAAAAGAGCTTAAATCCTAAATTTAAGGCAAAAAACAGGTGGCTTTGACAAAAAGGATGGTGGAGCACAAGGTAGCAGTGAGACGATTGTGATAAGCAGTGGTCACAGCACACCAGCTGTTTTAATCACTGTCCTTGAAATAATGCTCTTAATTTTATTTACCAAAAGATCAACTACTCACATTCTTTAGCCATTATACCCTTTATCAAAGCCACAATGTGACTTGTCATGCTGCCTGAAGTCAAATAACTATCATTCCTATTCATTCTAACTCATTTTTAAAAAAGTTTTTGTTTATTTTAACTTTTTTTAATTAAGATTTGATTAATGTGACATCCTTTTTCATTAGCCCATTTGAAATACAAAATAAGTTGTTTTAACAACCGAGCAGGCAGTGCTGCTGCGTGCTTCAAATAACCTGTCCACTCTGCACAAGTTCATCACGTGCCCCCTTGCTGGGATTTGGCTTTATTGGAAACTCCACTTTAAGCAGAACATAAGCCTCTGCCTAAGCTTTCTTCCAAAGCTTGACTAGTCAGTGTTTCCTGCAGGACCTCCCTATCTCTGCCCTTTGATTCCTATAACCAGAGGTTCACACCTTTCTCTTATAGCCTGGTGGAGTTAACAAACTGCACCTGCTGTAATGAGTCAGCAGAATTTACACAGCAACTTTATGCTGGATTCTAATGTCTGCTAGCAGAAGAGCACTCCATCCTCTGTGGGGTCATAGATTCTGCCCCCCTGTTACAGTAGCCTTATGGTTTGTCACTGATCTTAGATCGCTGCCACAGCAGGGGAAATGAAGAGGGAGCTTCTTTGTATTTACTTGCCATGCTTTTTAAAAATTTGTGACACAATATTCTACCTGAAGCAAAATGGCAGCTGTGATACAATACTGACTGGAGCAGCGCAAACAGTCGTCACTATGGGCTAGACTCTGAACCTCTGACTTCCACGGCTGAGAAGTTATTTTGCTCAGTTACACTGATGTTAATGGGACTACTTGGGTGAATAGCTACACATCAGCATGAGGGTTGACAGTCCCCCTTTCTGACTACAGAAGGGCTGATGAAGTAGTGCCATTTGAGTTCCTCTAAACCGTGATGAATACAAAGCAGTAATCCCAAGCATTTTAAAGAAATGCAGAGAAGTGCGCGCTCCCTCTCGCTCGCGCTCTCTCTCTCTCTCTCTCCTTTTAACCTTAGATTTTTATTTGTTTTAAAAAGTCCTTTTATAAATGCAACATAGTTTGTGTGCAGGGAAAACTCCTACTTGGCTGATTCCTTTTGGGAACACATTTTCGTTGGAAAATCTGCTGCTTATTGTAATGCTTACTGCTGCACAGATTTATACCCCCCTCACTCACCATCTCTAGATAGGAGGGCTGAGGAGATGCCTCAAAATGAAAAGGAGTGAGGGAGAGAGAATATGTGATACCTTATTAAGTTATCCTCCCTTCACTGCAAATTCGCTGCATTACCTGTTGGGAGGCTGATTGTGTGACTCAAAGCTGTGGGATTGGTCCGTAAGGTCAATATTTGGCTTCACTTTAATACTAACCAGATGACATAGGGAATGTAACTAAGCGATGACAAATCAGGGGTGTGACAGGGATCTGATCCTACATTGCTTACCTCTGTGGAAGCTTTGCCATTGACGTCAGTGGGCCCAGGATTGGGCCCTAAACGAGTAAAATAGATGCACTTGTCTGCTGAAGCGAATCAAATACATCCATTCTTCCTCATTTTAGGGAGCAGCGTTTGGTTTCAACGTGATCGCTACAAAGGCTGGAGAGCAACTGGCTCCGTTTTTGCCCCAGCTGGTTCCCCGTCTCTATCGTTACCAGTTTGACCCCAACATGGGCATTCGACAGGCTATGACCAGCATTTGGAACGCGCTTGTCACCGACAAATCTGCAGTGAGTGAGCATGAGTTCTCATGTCCCATTTGGGTCTGTAGGGTGTTGGAGTGAAAAGCCACGTGCTTGAGCATCTCAACAGGATTCTCGGCAAGAAATAGCTGAGGAGCATCTTGTGAAAGGCATTGATGATCTGTGCTGTATGAGGAGGAGGAAACCTCTTACTATGTAGAATAGGTTCTAACATAGCCAAGTAGAACAGGAGATGTGGAATTTATTGGGAGAAATAGAAGATGCACAGATGTCTCCACACTGCCTGTTATGCATGGAAGGATCTTCCTGAGCTCCTCTGCAAGGGCCACGTTCAAGTTCTGCTGCCCCATAAAGTAGGGGTTGCAGCACTTCCTGCTTTTTTTTATGAGAAGCCCCTAGGGGTCCCTGCTGCTTTGTGAGGGTACAGTTCACCCGTCAGTGGCTGAAGAGGGCTCTGGGGTTGTGGCAGCCAAAGATCAGCTGATCAGCTTCCCTGAAGTGGCGAGGAGGTTGCTCGTTGGAAGAAGCAGATGCTGACTCAGTGGAAGAAGCTGTCCCCAAGTGACAGGAGGTAGGAGAGCTCAGTGGTAGCCCCTCTCTTCCCTGGGCTCCTGAAACTCTGGAATGGATTAGTGAGTTTTCTTCTTAGCAGCCCCAATCCTACCTCTCCCCATAAAAAACTGCATCAGTAGATTCGGAGGCTCTCAGGCCTGTGGAAATATCCTGCTTCTGGTCTTTCTAGAGACCTATTGGCTTCTGCTTCCAAACCTCTCCATAACAAAAGAGCTGGAGGGCTCTAGCTTTCCCTTCTCCACATGGCTAATGTGGCTCCCCGCAGCCTTGGGGCTCTGAACCAGCAGAGGGGAAGTCTCTTCCAAACTGGAGCAAGAGAGCCAGCCCGAGCAGAACAGGCTCATGCAAGGTCAGCTCTGACCTTTCACAGTCGATCAGGATTTGCTGTACTTTGGCTGGTAACTCTGGGGGCGTTGTGTCTCGTCCACAGAGACCTTCCTTAGAAAGGTGGAAAATCTTGGCAGGTACAAGCTAAAGACCAGGACTTTTGCTTGCTGCGGTCCCAGTCATGCAGTCAGACCCGTGTATGTGGATCCAGTTGCAAGGCCAGAGCCTTGATGGGAAGCTGCAGGCTGCTCCTGGTCTATGATTTTTTGTCTTTTCTTCCACCAGATTGATAAATACATGAAGGAGATTCTGGATGATCTGCTCAACAACCTGACCAGCAACATGTGGAGGATCAGAGAATCCAGGTATCGTTGAACAGTGACCTCTTCCTCTTTAAACAAAACTGCCAACACGTCGTTAGAAATTCTAGTGGATTTAGAAAGGAAAAGGGCCGAGGGGTGGGGCGGGGTGTGTGGGCAGAATGGAACCCACCACCAGAATAGAGTCGTGCTGAAGTAGGATATACCGCAACTCCTTGTGTTTCAGTGTTGGATCCCATTCAGCCCTGCTGTGATACTGGGCTAAAGGCGCTGAAGAAAAGGGTCTTCTGATTGCAACGTTCTTGGGGGGGTCCCAGAGCCTGAAAAGTTTTAGGGAATGTCTATACTGCAAACTAAAACCAGTGAGGCTCAGAACCGGGCTTGTGCTGCAGGGCTCAAAACAGCCACGTAGATGCTCGGGCTGGAGCCCAGGCTCTGAAACCTGCCGAGCGGGGCGGGACTCTGAGCCCGGACTCCGAGCCCAGGCTCCAGCCCAAGCAGAAACGTCTGCACTGCTTTTTTTTAGCTCCGTAGCATTGGCCTGGGCTCTGAGACCCGCTCTGTGCGTGGTGTGTGTGGTTGGGTTTTTGGAGGGGTTTTGAAGTGTGGACGTATCCTGTGTCCTGGTCTGAGTCTATGGACAGTCCATTTATCAGTGTGTAGTATAAGGACTTGGTGATAGGAGGGTGCAGTTAGATACAGCTCTGATAATGAGCTGCTGTTAGTTACACATTTTTTGATATAGCTCATCAGCAAACCAGCATAAACATCTAATCTGTGCTCCAAACCTGATCCATTGAATGTCTCCGTTCTAAT
>NW_020699373.1:9517747-9606094 GCF_002925995.2 Terrapene triunguis | reverse complement strand
TCTAATCTGTGCTCCAAACCTGATCCATTGAATGTCTCCGTTCTAATCTGTGCTCCAAACCTGATCCATTGAATGTCTCCGTTCTAATCTGTGCTCCAAACCTGATCCATTGAATGTCTCCGTTCTAATCTGTGCTCCAAACCTGATCTATTGAACGTCTCCGTTCTAATCTGTGCTCCAAACCTGATCCATCGAATGTCTCCGTTCCACCTCCCCACCCGGAGTTAGATGGATTCATTAGAATATCATGCACTGGAAAGCAGCGGTGAATCAGGGCTGGGAAATATAATGAAGGTATCTGTTGAAGGAGATGGGGCTTCATGAGCTATTGCTTTATTCTGGAGACAGGGAGCCTGATTCTCATCTACACAAAGTCACTTTGCATCTCTCTGGCAGTGTAAAGGGGCTTTTTAGTAGGTGTGTATTACGTTTTCATTGACTCTCAGGCCCCTTTACACTGCCAAAATGATGCAAAGTGGCTTTAATGTAAATGAGAGTCAGGCCCAGAGGGCTTTCCTGCCAAGGATGGCCTGCCTTTGGAAGTAAGTTTAGGTGACGGTAATGTATGGTGGGATTTTTTGGGTTGTTTTGTTTTTTAGCATTTTATTTCTGTATTGTATCCCTGTCTGAAACAAAACCGTGTTTGCAGCTGTCTAGCACTGAATGACTTATTAAGAGGCCGACCACTGGATGACATTATTGATAAACTTCCGGAAATCTGGGAAACCCTGTTCCGAGTGCAAGATGATATTAAGGTAATACAGCTTCCTGTTAAATTGTCAGCTCTTACAAAAAGTATAATGATCAAATCTGGAGGGAATATCTCATCTGCTGCAAGTTTAGAAAAGTATCTCTGTGAAGAATCAGTTATTAGCTAGGGTCTGGTCCTGAGAACATCTCCAGCTCCCGCTGAAGGTGCTCACCACTGTTCAGGTCCCAGTGAGTAAAATGCTTGGGAAATTCTTCATATGGGTTCCTCATAGTGTTGTGATTCCTTCTGAGACCTTCTCCACTCGGCTTATCCAGAGCATCTTGTGCAGTTCTGGGAGAGCAAGTAGGTTTGAGGGGGCGTATACAGCACACACTGTTTTCTATTCTGCTCAATCTTACAAAGTGCTGAGCACAACACTTTGCCCTGACCCAGCACAACACTTAAGTGAATGCTTAACTTCAAGCGCATGAGTAGTCCAACTGGGCTCGCTCACATGTTAAAGTGAAGCACACGCTTAAGTGTTCTGCAGGCCAGAGTGTTCAGCATCCTACAGGATCAAGCCTTATGTTTCCTAACATCCAGCCCTGCCTGTTCAAGCAGGGCTAAAGCTTCTTTGCATCTGAAATTGGGCTGTGATCGGAGGGGCAGAGGTTAGGCCTTGTTGCTTTCACAAACTCAGCTGGAATTGCATCATTTTCGCTGTGTGTAGTGAAAGGCAAAATAAAACCAGTCCTAAATATGACGTTGGTAAAAACAGTATAACCGAATTCTTCAGCAATGCTTCTGAGTAGAGAATAAAGCATACAGGAGAGATTTTATGCTTCCTTTTGGAAAAGGACAGATCCTCCAACATTAGTGGCATGGAAGAACAAAGCATGGGAACTCCTTTAAATGGAAAAATGACAGCTAGTCGTAAATCAGGATCAAATTGATTTCTTAGCACACGGTTCCCATTTTTTGGAATCTGAACAAAATAAATACACACACATAGTGATAAGAGGTTGACCATACACAAACAGCTCACAGATTATGAATCAGATTTGTCAATACTTGTCTGGAAAGTCCAGGTAGGTTAGTAATGATAAAACAAAAAGTTTAAATAAAATATTAATGGAATTTTAACTTCTTCTGTAGGAGTCTGTACGAAAAGCAGCAGAACTAGCCCTGAAAACGTTAAGTAAGGTAAAATTGAACTTCTTCATTGCAGACTGTGTATGTGGAGGGTGTGTTGTATGTGGTGGTGTATAATAGTTAATTTCCACCTGTCCAAGAATGACCTTTGATTACAAATTACTCTCATGTAAACTACCCTGGTACTAAGGTGCAGGGCTACGTTGTAGCCCAGTGGAGATAAATGTAAGTGTGATCCTGCATCCCGTACACACTGATAACCCCTGTTGAAATCAATGTGACATGTTGGAGGAAAACATCTGAAATCTGCTTCCCTGTGTGCCCTTCTTTTTCTAGAGGGTTAAAGAGCGGTGTTATGTACAGTATACAGCGCGTGCACATGTGCCTAGAAATGGAGCTGACGAGACAGGGTTTAGCTGCCCTTCCTGGGGTTTGAGACTCTCCTAATTTGGGACCTGCTGTTGCGGCCGTTGACCATTTGGGCCAATCTGGCTGAAATAACCTGCACAGCAGCTGTTTCCATTACTAGATCCAATTGTTGAGGGCCAGGGCGATGCCATGCCTGGGTTTGGAAGGCAGCACGGTTCCTGTCTCCACGCCCCCGTTCAGGAGCGAATATCGATCTAGCACTGAGCTGGAATTTGGCTGAGCGTTTAATCCCCCATACAAAAATAATGGTGCTCTAACGGGCAAACCCAGACCTGACATGACCAGGCACAACTGCGTTGACTTCCGTGGGCTGCACCCACGTACACAAAGTCTGAATGTGACCCAGTCTCTTGGCTCTGGTTCCTCCTTAACTTTTCCCATGGCACGCGGGAAGGCGCTGGGTTAAATCTGAGGAAAGATTTAACCGTGTATGACGTCGCCTCTCCTATTTATCCTTAGGTGTGTGTGAAAATGTGCGACCCCGCCAAAGGCGCAGCGGGCCAGAGAACTATAGCGGTGTTGCTGCCCTGCCTGCTGGACAAAGGAATGATGAGCACAGTGACTGAAGTTCGGGCTCTGAGGTTTGTTTTACAGCCTGTACGTTCCCTTGGGATTGGGCGTGTGTTTGTTCCAAGGGGATTTGGTTTATTCACCTGAACTGCAGCGTGTCCGTTAATCACTTGCCGTTTTAATCCCCTCTCCCCATCCCCAGAAAAAACAGCCCTCTCGCCTCCCCCTGCTTTCGTCCAGTTAAAACAGCAGCTCAGAGAATTCTAGTGGTTTCCTAGAGTGCAATTTCTTTAACTAAACAGGGCTGGTGCAATAGTGTAAGGGCACGTCTTCACTACCCGCCAGATCGGCGGGTAGCGATCGATCTATCGGGGATCAATTTATCGCGTCTAGTCTAGACGCGATAAATTTGATCCCCGATCACTCTGCCGTCGACTCCGGAACTCCACCGCAGCGAGAGGTGGAAGCGGAGTCGACGGGGGAGCAGCAGCGGTTGACCCGCCACCTTCCTCACAGCCAGGTAAGTCGACCTAAAATACGCAACTTCAGCTACGCTATTCACGTAGCTGAAGTTGCGTATCTTAGGTCGACACCCCACCCTCCCCACCATAGTGTAGACCTAGCCTAAGTCTCCTATTCAGAGTATCCAGCCTCTCTGCACCTATTGAGTTCCTGGGGGCATCCAAAGGCCCCTCCCCAGCCTGAGGACAGGCGCTACTGAGCCCAGGGCTCAAGTCAAGTCTGGGGACAACAATTGAAAGACTCTGCAGTTGCACAGGTCACATCTCAGCAGGAGTCAATCCAGCCTTCCATCTTTCTGCAGCAAGTAAACTGACCCCCGTGCAGTTTGTAGTATGTGAGACTCTTCTATTGGTCCTCACAAGCTGATGGTGTGTACATGTAAAGTGCTCATGAAAAGGGATTTACCCTTGTGTCTCCTTGGCCAACATTTCTCCACTGCTGCTCCCTCTGCATCGCTCTTTTTCAGCATTCTTTGGGCTGGTTGCGCACGCTACAGAGGTGGCTGCATTTCCGTGGTGCTGAATGCTTGTATTTTAGTTTCTGAATCCCTTTAGGGTCCTTTGAGATGAAAGAATGGCACTTATTGCCGTTGATTATTGTTTTGTAATCCTTCTGCGTGGAATAAATGAAGCAGTAACCAAGGTTCTGAAGTTAGCTAAAAGCTGAAGTGAAGCTGTCTTTTGCAGGAATAATATCCCATTAACATTATTATCCAGCAAGATTAAAAACAACAACAAACCGTAACAAATCTCTCAAGGATTGTTTTCTTCCTTGTGAGAGTTTGAAAATACTTTGTTGCCTTCCTGATTTTCAAGTGACAGTCCATTAGCACACGTCTTGGGCCACTAATTGTTTGAGGGAGGGTATAACACATGAAATGTGTTTGAGAGCAGCAGCCTGTATGGAATGGAGTGATGCGGTTGAACATATTGTTTTAAAGGGTGGGGGTTTCACTTGTGCAGAGATGACTGAAGTTTCTGAGCTGATTTTGCATAGTGTCTCCTAATCTAATAATCTAGCTGCTTCCTGTTTCTGTGTTCAAATGTGTCTAAATAATATTCTCTTTGCAACCCACTGGATATGCTAGGCAATCTGGGCGAGAGGATAAAATAGCCTGAACAATGTTTAAGTATCAGTAGAGACTCTAGGCAAGATTCTGGTCTCAGTTAAGTTGAAAAGACACAGAAAAATTCCATTTGCAGACATACTCCAGATTCGTACGGATGCAGCAGATCTGCATCTGGTGCTGTGTCAGCACAGAGTTACCACGGATGCCAGCTACACTTGGGGAAAGGGCTTTTGTAAATGATTAGAGTTGTAAAGGCTCTGGGATGACATGAGCTTCAATTCTTTTCCAGCATTAACACTCTTGTGAAGATCAGTAAAAGTGCTGGTGTTATGCTGAAGCCTCACGCGCCAAAGCTCATCCCAGCTTTGCTGGAGTCCTTAAGCGTGTTGGAACCCCAGGTTCTCAATTATTTGAGTCTCCGCGCTACGGATCAGGAGAAAGTAAGTGTAACAACCATGGGGTACGTTTTCACAGCCGTTTCACAAGGATTGATAGCGTCAAGGCTCCCACAGACATGAACAAAATAAATCAGCAATTCTGAGCGAGAGGCACCCCAAGGTGTTAAGGGAATTAGCTAATGTATCTACTGAACTGTTATCTGTTATTTTTATATGACACCGAGAACCATGGAGTTACTGGAGGATTTTTTTTAAATGCACTGTGTTCCCCCAATCTTTCATAAAGGGGGGAAAAAAGCAATCTTGACAATAACTGTTAGTAAATCTGACTTCAGCCCTGAGTAAAATTATGGAACAGCCAGAGACCTCTGTAAATATGCAGGCTGCATCTACCCTAACAAACCTGGCACCTGTTTCCTGGAAATGCAACATCTGAAGCACCATTGCTAGTTATAATGTAAACTCCAGTAATCAGATTGGGGGTGTTTTCAGCACTGTCATTAAACCTGGGCTTTCCTAATAGAGAGGGGTACTAGACTGCGGTGATCTCCCAAGGCCCCATTGCTGACATCTGCTTCTTGCCTGTAGTTATCTGAAAATGTGCACTAGTCAGAGTTTGTGGGGAAACACATTGCATTTGATGCTGAGATGTGGCTTTTTCTACTGGCTTCAGATTACATCTGCTTTGTTTGTTCTGTTTCCTTTAGGCTGCAATGGATAGTGCAAGACTTAGTGCTGCTAAATCATCTCCCATGATGGAAACAATTAATATGGTAGGTGTTGGATTTAGGAAAGGTCCTAAAGTAGACATGTGGGAGGGTGGATAATGACCAAAGTGGTAACATGATAGGGAACTTCCCTTCAAACTTTTATCAGACAACCATTCATTTGATTGTCAGAGTTCCTCAGGTATGGGCTCTTGTCCACCTCTTCGTTTAGATTATACCTTCTATCCCTCCCCCAATACCTCACACAGGTAGCTACTGGCCTTCCTTCTCCTTCATAGCAACTGCCGTGCGGCCAGATGGGGAGATCCTCATCTGGTGTCCATTGTCATGGGTCCATTGAGGTCAGTAGAGTTGTGACAATTGGCACCAGCTGAGGAGCTGCCCATGATGTGGTAAAGAGCATAGGAGTGTTTTGTTCTTAAGGGTGACAACTAATGCTCTTCCGTGGGTGACCCAACAATTTCAGGGGGGTGCTGAATGCTAGCATGGAGGGACTCCTCCACTTCTTTAAGAGTGCAAATACTTCTCCTCTGTAGTCTTATCTCCACTTGCCCTAGGATCTGCACTCCTAATTTGTTCCCAGCTTGGGTCCCCAGGAGGCAGTGTGAGGGAATTGCTCCTGGACACTGGCTCAGAGCTCTGTTATTTTTCCCTTTCTCCTGTCCTACCAGTGTTTTTTAGTGCTTTAGACATTTAGATCTGGGCCAGGACAGTACTTCAGTGGGAAACCTTTGGGGAAAATCCAGCTGCTGTTGGAAATGGTGTAGGTTATTCAGTATTCCACACCCGTTTTTCCTGAGTACAGCCTTCCATGGTGCCCAGGCACCCTGCCATGGGATGGCGTTCTGCTGGAGGAGCTGCCTTCTGAGTGAAAAGTACAGCTGTGGCCTCTTCTTCAGTTTGAACTCTATGGCCGTCTTCAGAAGGGATGGGGCTGTGACCGCCACTCTTTACCCAGCCTGTGACATGAAGGCAGACAGGAATATAAACACCGACGCTGTCAGCTGTCCCAGTTGTTCTTAATAAAACCTCCATTGTGTGAGGTGCTGGGGCCATTCCGTGCCATTGTGATTTCGGTGATGTGGTCTCTGAAGCACCTCACTGAGACCCCAGTGCTCCCTGAAGTAGTCAGGCACAGGCCCCACTCCGCTCACAGCGAAGCCATCCGGTGTAAAGGGAATCAAAACCATCTTGTTTTCTGTGCATTCCCTGCTCATGTGGACGCAATTTCACGTGGCTTGGAGAAGCAGACACCCTTGTAAAGGGCAATAGCAAATTACTCACAGTATGTATTGGCCTTGGAGGGCTGTCCTTGAGACATAAGGCCTCCAGTTTATGCACCATGCCTTGGGCTCCACCTAATGGCTCAGTTTTACCCTTGGTGACAATGTTGCCAAACGTCCTAATAATCTGAGGGCTTCTGTATTGTCAGCATAACTTCATGAGCAATATAACTTGGAATGGGAATGCTTCTTTTTTTATTACTGAGTTAAATCTATAGAAACCCTAGGAAGGAAATGGAGAAAAGTGCAATGCTTTTGATAGGATTTCTGGTGTTAGAGACATGATCATTTAAAAAATCATGGTTTTTTAGAAGAGAAATTTCCTTCCATTTGCTATTAACATCGTAGACGATTGAGATTGGAAATAACCTCAGCATTGTCTGGTTCTGATGTGTTAGTGCTGCGGTGTTGAGGTTTCACATGGCTGCTGGGGAATGTTTACATCCCCGCCAAAATTTACACCCACAAATTTATTTACTTGATAGCAGTTTTATTTTATATCTTCTTAAAAATACAAAGGGCCCAAATCAGCACTCTGATGCACCAGCTCTACAATGGGGCAAGCGTTGATTTCAGTGAGGTCGCCCCAGTGTAACTGCGTGATGAATCAGGCTGCTAATCTATATTTGGGGCCTGACCGTGTCCCTTTAAAATGAATGCTACACAATACAATAAGCTCCCAAGTGCAGTGAAGTAAAAGCAAATAGCATCTTTTCTGTTTATGGTACAGGCCTGGCTTCAGTGTCTTCTCCTCAAGATTTACTCTTTCATCCCTTCCCTTTCCATAGTGCTTGCAGTATCTGGATGTGTCTGTCCTGGGTGAGCTGGTTCCTAGGCTGTGTGAGCTGATCAAAAGTGGAATAGGCCTGGGCACTAAGGTACGTGTGCAGCTTTACTAAGATAAGGGGGGGCGCGGAGGGATAGCTCAGTGGTTTGAGCATTGGCCTGCTAAACCCAGGGTTGTGAGTTCAATCTTTGAGGGGGCCATTTAGGGATCGGGGCAAAAATCTGTCTGGGGATTGGTCCTGCTTTGAGCTGAGGGTTGGACTAGATGACCTCCTGAGGTCCCTTCCAACCCTGATATTCTATGAATGGGGGAGGCAAAATACTGCAATGCCAATCTTATTATGGTGCTTTTGACTCTGAAGCAGCAGCTGTAATAGCTGAAAACTGCTCATTTCCGATCAGGATTCCTGTCCGCCCACATGACTTGCTTTTCGACGTGTGTACTAATAACCTCACCTTTGTTGTGCAGCTGGTGGATTCGGTAGAATAAGCTAATAACATCGATTTTTCTCTTGCAACCTTTCAGGGAGGCTGTGCCAGCGTCATTGTGTCACTAACCACTCAGTGTCCCCAGGACTTAACGCCGTACTCAGGTAAGGTTTCCTTTCAGAGAGGGGTTTGGTTTAAGTTGCTTTTAGACTCTCTTCTGAATAGCCTGGTTTCCACTGTCTGCCAGCACAGGGTGCTCTTCGTGTTCTCTGGCCCTCCCTTGGAGCTGCTTCACGCAGAAAAGGGTGGTAGGGATAAGTCCTAAGAGGGGTTGAGGGACTGGCTCAGGAATGGGCCTAGGGCCTCTCCCTGCCACGTCTGAAGCAGACGAGCGATAGCTGTGTTTTAACTGCGGTTGCAAGCACGTTTTCCTTCGCCAGCATGACCAGGGATTAAGGGTATAACAGGGCTGTCCCCCGACACAGCTAGAGCACGTTTCCTCCCTGGAATGGGGCTTCAGCAGGGCTGCCCAACTGTGTGGAAACCTTCTTTAATGCACTGGCCAGCTGTGTCTTTGTTCCGCTGTAGGGACTCGCTCACGCGTATGAGTCTGCTGCTGCCTTCAAGCTGATGGAGCTGCTGCTTCAGCTCAGGCAGTAGTGGCTCATGCTGTTAGACCTGTAAGTCTTGTGTTCAGTCCCTACTGGCAACCTAATCAGGGTCACAGCTACCGCTGGAGCATCCAAGGCTTTATCGCGATTTGGGAGCCTTGGGCAGGTCTCGTCTACGTTACGAGAAGGAAATATAGTTTAATGGGTTGGGGGACAATGGGGCTGAAACCAGATGCCCTTGTAGACCAGCTATGGCTATCCGTGTCACTAGCTGCAAAACAGCAGAATTGTCCTCCTGGCTGCGCTCCAGTGACAGCTGTTCTAACAGGTTTCGGTTTTGCGTGTGTACATGGGGCCAGATGAAGTTTTATCATCCTGTTAAAGGACACTTTCCTGCATAATTAACAAACTAAAGAAAGCGACTGGTGCAGAAACAGAAATGGTGTAATAAAATTCAGGCGCTGTAACCCATAGCAGTCCCAGTCCAAGTTTGCGTTACCAGAATCAATCCTGTCTCTTTTCAAACAGGCAAACTCATGAGTGCTTTACTCAGTGGACTGACTGATCGCAACAGCGTGGTGCAGAAGTCTTTTGCATTTGCTATGGGGCATCTAGTTCGGGTGAGCTGGTGTCTTTTAATTGTGTTTATTATATTGTTTTTTTGGGGAGGGGGATGGTTACGTGTATTTAAATGATTTGAGTCTCTCTCTGACCTTTTTTTAAAGACCTCCCGGGATAGTAGCACTGAGAAACTACTGCAGAAGCTCAACAGCTGGTACATGGAGAAGGAAGGTATGTGGTTTTTGGTGGATTTCAGGCTTGCTGTATGAGGCAGGGAACCAGCTCCTGGGGGGGAAGACGCTGGGGAAGGCGTGTTCTAGTATTTTCATCCCCATTCATGCAGTGCGCTAATGTGTGCATTTACTAGATGAATAACTAATGGAAAACACACAGTGCTACTCCTCTCCTATACACCCATGTGACTCCCTCCCGTGCTCCCACAGTGTGACTCTGGATTCTCACCAGCGAGGGAGAGAAGTCTCTGGCTCCAAATGACCAAACTGTGTCATTGCTTTCTCCCCTTGTCCTTCAGAACCGGTCTATAGGATAGGCTGTGCTTTAACTGTTCATGCCATCGGGCGCTACAGCCCGGACGTGTTGAAGAACCATGCCAAACAGGTCTTGCCTCTGGCATTTCTGGGCATGCACGAGGTCCCAGATGAAGAGAAAGGAGAGAAAGATGATTCTAATCTGTGGACCGAAGTGTGGCAGGAAAATGTACCTGGTAAGTTGAACTGGAGATCGGTAGACGCTTGCTTATTGCTGGGGCTGCTGGGAATCTAGAGGAAACATCATCCACAATGTTTGCGAAAAATTTAACCTTTAATTCTTCTTGGAGTGCTTCCTCACGTCCATTCCATAGTAGGTGTGTGTGCTCGCCACATGCACCGGTGCCGGAAGTTTTTCCCTCAGTGGTATCCATAGTGGACTCACTCTGGCGCCCCCTGGAGTGGCACGCACATGCACATAAAGGGTGCCGCCAGCTCCCCCCACCCTCCATTCCTTCGTGCCTCCAGTGACGGTGCTGGAACGTCTGCTGCTTTGGCTAGCTTTTCACTTTGTTCAGTGTGTCTCACAAACGTTTTTTCCTGTAAAATAGTTGTATATAGTTAATAGTTACCCTTAGTGTTAGTTCTAGTTAGTTGGTTCCAGAGGGGACTCAGCCTAGGGACGGGGCATGCCCCGGTCCCCAGGCTTTCAGCCATGTGATCGTTGTAAGTGGCCTGTGCCCATCAGCGACCCACATGATAGTTGTTTAAGGTGTCTAGGCAAAAGACACATAAGCGACAAGTGTCACATCTCAATCATTTAAACCCCGAACAAAAAAGGAGAGACATCCATCTCAGGGCGCTCCTGAGGGAGTCGGTGCTGACCCTGGCACCAGAGCAGAGGGCCGACTCGGCCCCGAGCACTGCAGCGTCGGTGCGGAGTGCCCCGCTGGCACCTTCTACAAGCCGGCACCAATCCCCCTCCCCGGCTCCAGCCAAGAAGCCCAAGGGGACCGTGAGGGGAAGATCTCTCACTTCCCATAAGGAGAGGGCCGGAGGAGAGCCAAGACCCATGCTGGGCAGCTCAACGCCTCCGTCAGGGAGTCGAGCCCCAGCTCAAGTCGAGCGGTCTAGCCCATCCCGTACCAGGGGCGGCTCCAGGCAGCAAGCGTGTGCCTGGGGCGGCAAGCCGCGGGGAGCGCCCTGCCGGTCCCTGTGAGGGCGGCAGTCAGGCTGCCTTCGGTGGCATGCCTGTGGGAGGTCCGCCAGTCCCACGGATTCAGCGGCAATTCGGCAGCGGGGACGCCGAAGGCGCGGCACCTGCGCACCTCCCGCAGGCATGCCGCCGAAAGCCGCCTGACTGCCGTGCTTGGGGCGGCAAAACACATAGAGCCGCCCCTGCCCCGTACCAGGCCTGCCACACTGGACATTGACGAGGGCCTCCGTCAACTCGAAGTCCCGTCGATACCCGAGGCATTGCAGGCAGCGCAGGAGATCCTGATGCTATCAGTGCCACCCACGCCGGCTCCAGCGATACCCAAGCCCAAGGGTAAACCCGCCTTGGGACCGTTCCGCGTGTCCCCACCTCAGTGGCATCGTCCCCCATCGTGGGGGACGTCCCGCCAGCGCTCACCCGCACGGAGCTGTCATGCCTCAGAAGTAGGGAGACAGGCTCAAAGAACCCCTCTTCCGTCTCCGGACCCTGGGCACTGACGGGGATTCAAGGCGCGGCTCGCTAGTGACCTGGCACAGACCTGTGTTGGCATGCGCCCCGCGGCATGTGCCCCGAGACCGACCCTTCATGTCTCCAATGCCTCGGCACCGATCAGTTGAGCGGGGCGGCCTGAATCCCGGCAGGGCGGCCCAAACCTGCCAGGACTGGGGAGAAGTGCCTCTCTCCCCTCCCCCTCCTCCGGGGGGGAAGTCCTCTCTCTGCGCCAGAGCAACCTCCTGCACCCCATGCCCCTCATCCCTGGCCCCACCCCACCCCACAGCCTGCACCCCCAGCCAGAGCTCTCATGCCCCCCATCCCCACCCTGTGTCCCAGCCCTGAGCCCCTCATCCCCAGCCCCACCCTAGAGCCCACACTCCCAGCTGGAGTGCCCCTTACCCCCCGCATAGGTTGTGAGGTGCTGGATACTATTGCAATGGGGGATATCTACTTTTTTTTTTTTTTTTTTAAATCTCAGCCCAGGATTCAAAAGCTTTATGGAATGAAGTTTGCTCTGTGCAGGTGCTGACGTGGGGAGGGGTATTAAGGCTGATGGCCCAGGGCCTGTGCTAGCCTGATGGAAATTGAAGATCTCATTTGATTTGGGGTCTACTAGGTGGTGCTCATAGTATTAACTCCAGAGAGTGGGTGTTACCCAATAGGAGGGCTCTAGATACCAATTTCAACACCTTTATGTGCTGGGATGAAGGAAGATGCAGCTGTGTAATTTGCCCCTTTGCGAGTGACATGCTAGCTCTTTCTTTGCTGTTTAGTGACCTGGTTTCAAAATTCCCAGCCAGTCAGTAGGTTACTGCTGCAGACCTCTTCCCCAGGACCTGAGGAGCTGCTGCCATCAAATTAGTAAGGGATGTGGGTTTTTTAAGAAAAATAAAATTTCCCTAGAAATTGACGAGAGAAATACCCTAATTCCCACAAGATCAAGGGATGGAAATTGGCTCTTCTGTTCAATTGTGTATTGAAGACCCTCTTAAATCCGCTCTGAAGGATCTAGCAAATAAAACCATTTTGGTGAGGAGGAGCTGGAATGACTTCCAGTTGTTTGGCCGTACGATGAGTCACCTGGAGGTTATTTGGTGACTCAGCTCACAGCCAGAAGAAAAGAATTCTTTTACTGCTTGAGGATCAGCTTTTTGTTCCTTTGATGTCATAAAATTACAGCTTTTCTTTGTGTTTGTTACACAGGCACTTATGGTGGCATTAGATTGTATATGCAGGAGTTGATCGCAATTACCCAGAAGGCTCTGCAGTCCCAGTCTTGGAAGATGAAAGCCCAGGGAGCGGCTGCCATGGCCTCTATTGCCAAACAAACTGGTTCCCTGGTACCGCCCCATCTGGGAATGGTGGTTGATGCATTGTTGCAAGGTCTGTCTGGAAGAACGTGGGCAGGAAAGGTAAAGAAACAATTGGGGCCAGGTGGCTTGAGAGAGGCTCAGGTGTTCAGTCCCTTAGCCCAGAAACGGAACATAGTGAGCCATAAACATTCCCGTTCCTGCAGGGAGTGGGATTCCAAATGTATCTTGCTTTGGTTGATGGTCTCTTCCTGACCTGTGCGTTCCTGATACACAAAGAGGGGCACTGAGGTGTTCTGGCCCGGACATGCGGCTGTTCAATGGCTCAGATACCCAAACTGCTTTGTTCCTATTCGATCTAGAGTGAGTTTTTAAATGACATGTTTTTAAACGACAAGGCATGGAACCACAGTAACTAAAGGTGGTGGAAATGGGGAAACTCTGGCTATGCCCAGTCGGTAATGGAAATAAGTGCACCAAGTAGAATACGTAAGCCTGTGGAGTTTAAAAAAAAAACCAAAAACCTTAATGTAAATGAGAATCTGGTTCTTCAGACTACTTTCTATCCCTCTGGCAGCGCACATTTAGACACGTTGAGGCCCAGCTATGCAGCCAGGACAGTGTGAGTGAGAACCCGGCCGGGTCGTGTTTTTGGAATGTAGGCATCTAGTGAGCTAGTTTACCATGGGAAGAATGAGTGATGGGGGAGGATGAGATTAAAACAGTGCAGTTTACAGTGGAGTGATGGAAAGAATGTGCCCCTTGTAGAGGTGAGTAGCATTTGGATGCTTCTGCAGCATCTGCCTGGGCCACAGAGTTAGGGATACCAGTGACAACTGCAGGAGGAAAGCCCTGTCTCGCGGTGAAGTTGTTCTCATGAACACGTCTCGCTTTTGTTTTAATGCTCACAGGAGGAGCTGCTGAAAGCTATCGCCAGCGTCGTCTCTGCATGCAGGTAACCGTCCCTATAGTGAAGCATTGTTTAATCAAACGGGTTCCCTGTGCCTGTTCATGCGGGCCACTGCCTTTTCCTGTGCTGAGGGAGAATTCATTGCCAGCTGCTCTTTCCAGAGAGGAGTAGGAGGTCATAGGAACTGGATGCCACCCCAATCTCCCCCTGGGACATAGACGCTCTATCTCCTCTCCCTGCTGATCTGAGGCTGGGGGCTGTTGGGCAGAAGCCGGAGTTGGCAGCAGAGCTCCTCAGTGGGTGTAGGGACAGGATGGGAGGCGTGGGATGGTGAAGGTGGTGAATGGATGGGCGAGTGGAGGGATTGAGAAAGAGGATGAGGGACAGAGGAGGAAGTGATGGGAGGGGTTGTGTTGAAAGTTTGTGAGGAGGTAGGGGAAGAACACAGGAAGTGGGGAAAACGTGAGGGAGCAACAGATACTGCAAGACTGAGGAAGAGCTCAGGTACAGAAATGTACTTGCAGGGAAGGAAGGGAGAACGAATGGAGCCACAGAGAGTGAAACGTTGCCCTTTGAATGGAGGGTGCGTGTATGTATGCTGGTTAATGCTGGGAGAAGGAATTCCCTGCCTCTGGTGGAGATTCGCACACTCTGGAGCTAACGGGTTAACTTTTGTTCATAGAGATTTGTTCTCCCGAATAGCATTTTTCCCATTTGCGAATGCCCCAGACTCCACCAAATGACAAGGAACCCCTCCCTCTTCCGAGGAAAACTTCCCAGAGGAGAGTGCCATTAGGATGCACCTCCAAGGGCTGCATCTTCTCCTTGCAAATTACTGGATATTTTGAGGGATGGCCAAAAGATCTTGTCTAGAGCACTTTGAACCGGCCATACCAGGCCTAGAAAAGGGCCCAGTCCGGCTCTGAGCTCTTCACTGGCACCAGTAAGAGTGAGTGTGTGTGTGTGTGATAACCCATTTTATTTAACCTGTATTAAAATAAAAAGGATGGAAAGTCTGAATTGTGGCAGTAATTGTGTGGCATCCTGGGTTCAAGGTGTCGGAGCTTACTTAACTAACAGCCTCGTAGGGGTGTCACTTGTGTTTGACCTTCCATGTGCTTCTGGTGTTTCAGTGTAGAGTTGCAGAAGTCTGTGCCCAATCAGCCCAGCGTCAATGATGTTGTCCAGACTGTCCTGAAAGAGTGTCGCAAAGAGAACCTCAAGTACAAGATGGTAGCACTCCGATGTACGGCAGATGTGCTGAAGGCGACAAAGGAAGACCGTTTCCAGGAGCTGGCGGACATCGTCTTTCCGATGATAAAGAAGGTGACGCATCAGCTTTTTGATTTACTTTTTTTTGAAAACCAGCTGGTGGTGGTAGGCCTGCCTGGGTGAAGTCACGTCCATGGGGCTTTTTCTCCTCAGAGCTGATGCTTTGAAAAGCTCTCCCCATTCAAACTGGTCCAGTACAGGTGTGAACGTCTCCCACTTGTAATCTCACAAGGTTTTTCCCAATCCCCACTTTTTTTGGTTTGTCTAGTCTTAGCCCCTCACCTTTTCAGTGAAGCTAAACCAGAGTTCCGTGTGGTTTCCGGCATGTGGTGCTTCTCCAGAAAGACATTAAAACCCAAGTCCCCAGCTGCTCTGCTGGAAACTAAAGATCCCATGACACTATCTCAAACCACAGGGTTTTCATAGCATTTCTCCTCCAAACCCACCGTTGCGCAGTGTGATGTCTACCGGTTGCAGCCCCCCATCTGAATCTTGAAGAGTGTGACTTTTCAAGTGCTGCACATCTGCAGCTTGGGCTGAAACCAATGGGAACTACAAGTGTGCTGCACCTCTGAAAACTCGGCCCTGTTGTTAAAGCGCTTTGGGGTCCTGCTGGATGAAAGACAGCATAGAAATTAATAACATTTCTGTAGCTTTTCCTGATGGCAACAGAACTTCAGTGAATTGGGGTTCTCTAACTATGTGGTGTGTGTGGATTATATGATGACTAGATACAGGGGCTGGTTGTTAGCAAAGCGTACTGTGGAATAAACAAAGCATAATATCCTGTCTTCCCCCCCCCCCCCCGCCCCATTCCTGGTACCTCTCCAGAATTCTCATGAGAGCGTAGGAGCTGGTTCACCAAAGAATGATGATGACGAGAATGAAAAAGAAAAGGAGCTTCAGATGGAATCTCTGCTCTGTGCCTTTGAGAGTTTGGGCAAGGCCTGGCCTAGGAATCTGGAGACGCAGCGTAAGTTGGATCAGACAAATAATGAGCAAAGCTGGCAGAGTGTGGATCAAAGAGCGTTTGCTTAAAAAAGGGACTCAACCAGAAAGCAGGTTGAGGGATGCGGAGGAATGTCCAGGGCTTTCAAGAGCCATTTGCTTGAGCAGCGGGGTCAGTTGGAGCAATCTGCTGGATACGCCATCCTGGCAGTAATTTACAGTAACTGGGGAAGATGCTGTCTTTTGCACTCCAACAAACGTACACTGCATATCCTGTCTTTCCCCAGGCTCACCCCTGAAGGGTCCTTACAAGTGCACTAAATGCCATGCACCAAGCTGTTTCGAAGGCGAAGAGTGATGTGATGGGACATGTAGGCCAATGTTTTCTAACTGGGGGTGCCTGAAGCAAGACCCCTAAATAAGTGGCCTGGTTTTCCTAGGTGCTGAGCACCCACTGTTTCCACTAATGTCAATAGGAATTTCAGGGGCTCAGCACCTCTGAATGATCAGGCCCCTTTTTATTGAGATGACAGAATGTGGATTTAGTTGCCTGTGATTTGGCCCCCATGTATGAAAGTGTTGCCCCATCAGGATTAACCAGGGTTTCAGGGGCCTGTGTGGGAGGAGGATGTTTTGATCTTCTTGCAGTGACTGAAGCCAGATCTAATTTGGAGCATGAACATAGACAGCGATATTAGTGTGAAGTAGGGAACGTTCACATCTTCCTTCCCCTTATTAATGTAATGACACCCTAATTTGTTGTTTTCAGGCTGCTATTGGCAAGAGCTGTGCAAATTAATGTGTGAGCGTCTGAAACTCAGTACGTGGAAAGTGCAGCTTGGAGTGCTACAGGCCATGAACGCCTATTTTCAAGGGTAATTTTCCTGCTTGTGCTTCACTTTTATTTCCTGCCTTCACTCAGGCATTTCAATCCTTTTCATGAAATTGTGACAAATGCGCTGTTATGTTGGCTGTAATGATTCCTCAGAGTAAGCCAAGCAGATCCGTAGAGTGGCTTGTTTCCTTCGGCACGAGTCTCACACTGCTTTTACATTTGCTAGGTTAATGCTTTTTGAAGAGGCGCACTCAGACCCTGGGGCTTTGACAGAAATCCTGTTGGAAACCTGCTCATCCATCACACACTCTTTAGGTAAATGTATTTTCCCAGCAGGCGGCTGGTGATGAACAGCTCGTGTAAATGCTTGTCTTCTGGGAGCTGGCTGGTGGATATAATTTGAATCTCTCTCTCTCTCTCTCGGGACATGTTCACTGAAGTGTAATCTGTAACGTTAGAGCCCGTAACTTTGAGTTCCCTTTAAGCTCCCTCCCTTGGAATGGCTGCTGACGACTATTGCCCGTGATGCTTTGACCAGAAGTGTTTTACTCTTTTAGAGCAGGAACACCCCTTCCTCTCCAATAGTAAATACCTTGATTTTGGAGGTGGTAGATTGCTGTGTGGGCTCCTGTACTTTCTACATATCCATAACTTCACCTTTTTAAAGTGTCCTCCTTGCAGAAGATGAGTCACGTAGGACTGGAGAACTGAATTTTCCATCATTTTCCCAGTCTCTTCATTCAGACTTTTTATAGCTAGGCCAAGTTCACACCTGAAACAATATCCCATATTTATCTCTGGTGTAGTTCCCTCAAAGTCAGTGGAGTTACACCAGAGACTATTTTGGCCCTGTATATCCATGATCATTGTCTAGGATGGAAAATTTCTTACCCAAGAATCTCCTTTCTGCTGGCAGCATCTCCCATCATTCTAATATGTCTGGGTTGCTCCCCTGCACTCTGCGGTTCCTGGAGGCAGTTCAGAGCTGCAATGCAGCGTGCGCTGGGCATGGCTTCTGTTGCTGCTTGCCATCAGATGAGTCATTTCAAAGCTGTATAAAAACTCATATGCAGTGTTGTTGTAGCCACCTTGGTCCCAGATATTAGAGAGACAAGGTGGGTGAGGTAATATCTTTTATTGGACCAACTTCTGTTGGGAGAGAGACAAACTTTTGAGCTTACACAGTGCTCTTTTTCGGGTCTGGGAAATGTCACAGCTAAATACAAGGCGGAACAGATTATTTAGCATAAGGAGTTAATACATATTTCAAGGGACCATTCGAGGGAAAAGTGGCCCATTAACATAGTTCTCCAGTCGTAAGGGGGCGGGGAGGAAGCTAAGGGGTGGGATAGGTTAGTGGGTTATAGATTGTTGTAATAAGCCATAAATCCACTGTGTCTATTCAGTCTGGGATTTTTCATGTCTAGCAAAGTTACGAAGTTAAGCTTGAAAATCAAGCACTAAAAATCATGGCTTCCACTCTCCTGTCCGTTAGGTCTTAAGGAATAACCATGTCCCTAGCTAGGGAGGTTACTGTGGCACTGGGCTTCAGTGAGAGCATTCTCTGGTTCTTGCAGCTAATAGAACCGGAAGTCGTGATCGCTGATACTTTTAACCTGTGTCAGACTTGTCCCGGATTATGTCTTTGAAGGAGGAGCGCAGGGGACTTGCTGCCTCGGGGGAGGATTTGGAGGGAAGGTATTTGCTTTGAGGCTTATCCTCAGGAGCCTGCTCAGGTTCGATCTGGACTGTGGCCACAACCTTTTTGCACACGGCCTCAAACTTCTCAGGGGAAAAAAAATTGTTGCATTTTTTCCAAGTCTTGCATGGAGTTGGAGTCCGGAAGCTTTCCTTCCTCAGCAGAGGGGGAGGAGTCTGACTCAGAGGAGGTGTCTCTTCTGGAATATTTTGTTCTTTTTTCCTCCCCCTTTTTATTCCTTGTGGACTTTTTTGACTTTTTTGGCGAGCTTTGCTGGAGACGGTGACCAGACGTGGGTTGCTTTGTGCAGAGCCCGGAGAAGCTTCTCCCTGGCAGTGTGCTCCTTCAGGATCCCATGCTTCTTGAGCAGGAGACGGGATCTCATTATCACGGTTCTCTGACTCAAACTGGGGGGGCTGGATATAACCCTGAGGGTGCTCAAGGCCCATTCCCAGATGTACCCCTGGGTTGTCTGGATGAAGTCCTCCTTAGAGCCTGTTCTGCCCTGGGTCTCCTGGTCAGGCTTTTCTGGGTGGAGTCGTGGGGAGGGGTCCCAACATGCCTGTCTGACTCAGAGCCTCACTCCCATGCGGGTGCTAGGGTTGGCTGCCTGGGAGGAGGCTGGGCATAATTCGCCCTCTGCTGATCCTGGGAAGGCTCCGTCACGTGCAGAGCACCATTCGGGTCCAGCCTGGCGTTTGTGCCAGGCCAGTAAGGGGGCAAAGGGGCTCAGCAGGAAGGCGTTGCAGTGGAGGCTCCAGGGCCTGGAGCTGCACAGACCCTCACCCAGGAAGAAGGAAGGAGAAAAGGCTCACTACTGCCTGAAAAGGGCAATAAAGGGACGGGAGTAAATGAACTGTCACTTTGCTGCTGCAGAGGCAGGAGATCTGGCAGCAAGTGGGAGGAGGGGGCATGACCAGCACATGCTTCATCCCAGCTGTGAGGCGCTTCCGGGACCTGCGGGGTGAAGGGGAGCAGCCCCACCCCAGACCTCTCAGGATGGTGGGAGATGATGGGCTGCAAAAAGAAACCAGAGATAAAAGGTGCACCACATACTCTCAAGAGAGGCCATGTTTGTGCCTTCCCAGTCCTGCTATGCTCCGAACACGCCCCTCCTGCACCCAACCCCATGGCCAAGGAAGGAGCCCTAAGGCTGTCGGCAGTGCCTGTGTTGGGGGAATCGTCCCCTGGGCAGATATAGGGCTGTTAGGGCCCCTTTATGCCACTTCCATCCTTTTATGTGGCTTAAAGGGGCCAGTGGGATAAGGATATCACCCCAGGGGCTGAGGACCGTGGAAACTCTTGTGCAAGTTATGGTCACAGGAAAACAACTTGGTCTCTGGTGACTTTGGCTGCATGCTTTGGGTGAAAGCCCATATAACATAACCTAATATCCTATTTGTTTAGAAAATACCTGGATGATTATTTTAAGCATTGCCAAGCCACAGGTTGATTGAAAGGCGATTCCTCTACATAAAGAGTTTTCTCAAGGGCTCCGATGTAGGAATATGACTGTACTGCAATTTCACCAGCTTTGTTAGCCTCCAATTCCTCTTTAACCCATGGAAGGGTTGCATTGTGGGTACTGTACCAGAAGGCTATGCATGGTGCTTTTCTAACATGGTGGGGGAGTCTGTGTATTTGCAGACTCCATACTGCTAATACACCTGACTGTCTGGGGGCGTTTCTGAGCCGGCCATATGATGGACAGAAGTGTTTGGAGCTATAAAAGCTAAAGTACTTTGTGGAAAGAAATGGCTAAAGCTGTATTTGTGCCACTGATGTGTACTCCGCTTTGAAAGTTGGAATGCATTCTTTCTCCATAGAAAATAGGAGCTACACCTCCATCAGAACAGAAGCGTTGTCTGTGATAGAACTGCTGCTTACCAGACTTAAAGGTGAGGTTCTTTGTTTGCTTATCATGCGGAAGAGCCAAGGCTGAGATTCCAGCTCAGTGTGTGGCCCCAAGGCCTGGAAGGGCGGAGAAGGCAATGCCTTCTGTTGCTCTGCATTTACTCTGCTGGGTGATTTAGGAGCAACGTTGACCAGCTGCATGTAGCCCTTCGCACCTGGCAGGACAGCGCAGCACTGACATGGGGTGGAGGCGGGAAAAGTGGGAGGGAGAAATTCTGAGTTAGGCGTGGAGAAGCTGTGGATGAATCTAAGGTCGGGAATACAAGGTCTGCCCCCTTTGGCGTGAGAACCCTTCAGGAGAGTTAGGTGGAGACAGCACATTCCTGGGAGGCAGGATATCGAGGTTCATTCTCCAGCTCTGTCTCAGACTCACGGTGCCAGATTCTGCATTGTGCTCTGGCCCTTCTATGCTGCTCCATGGCTGGCATTGGTGGAAATGCTGCCTGCCCCCTGGAGGGCTGGAGGAGGTTTTGCTGATGCAGGAAGTGCTTCTCTTCTTGTAACACCTGTGCTGAATTTAGCCTCTCCGTTTGGGGTTCCATCCCCTTTAAGGCCTAAACAGGTGTGTTCCTTCAAGTGCCCTACGTGGCTGCAGTTGCTCTTTATTTAGTGAACTTTCTCCTGTGAGCCTTTAGGTTTCTGCTCTAGCTCCGTGTGTCTCCTTTAGTGGAAGAGGGCTCCTTTTTCCTGATGCTCTTCTGGCTGCTCCATGATTCACTTGGCGCAATCATGAAGTGAGAAAGAAATGCCCCCAAACCCCTTTCCCTCATGCTGAGCACTGTGAAGCACATTTAGCCAGGCCTTGATGGGCACAGCTCCTGTGCCAGTCCGTGGGACTTGCATCTGTGTAAGGCAGGCTGAATTTCTCCACATGGTTGATAATCCTGCAGGATCTCCTTCCTGAATAGCGATTTGGATCAAGCGTAGAACTCGAAGCAGTTCCTGTTTCATGATGTCCGGGGGCCTAGTTACTTTGCATCATTCTGGTATTCATTTGAAAATGCAGTTTTGTATCTCTCTTTATCCACACAGAGTCTAAACAATGGGACAGCCTGCCACTGGAAAGTAGAGCGCTCCTCATTGGCTCACTTACTACCATGGTATTGGACAGCAGACCTGAGCTGCAAGAGAAAGCATCTTTATTGAAGAAAACACTTGAAAACCTTGACTAAATTGTAAAACACCAACAGCAAAGTGCCATGTAAAACAAAAACAAGTGCAGTGTGATCCGAAAACCAAGTGGGGAAATGAAGATTAATCTGTAGCATGCATCATTCCTTGGCCAAAATAAAAAATGCCTTAAATTCTGTTCCCCATTAACTGTATTTTTACTGTTTTAAGCAGCTGGTTAGTAAACAACTTTGAAGTTGTGGAAAAAATAGTTGTATCAGTAAATACCTCTAATGATCTGCCCTAAAAGACTTATAGGTGTGTGATCTAAAAGAAGTATTAAGGGCAAGAAGCATCTGATTCTTAAAATAGGCAAAGGATGTAACTTAATTTACCCTAGATCCCAAATGCCCCTGTAAAGAATTGTTGAAGATGGCTGAAAAACCAACAGCTCTGGAAAGTTTAAATGCTTGTTTTCATTTCACTGAACCTTGCATGTGGCGGTTTAATACTTGGTGCCCAAATAGTGATTCTTTAAGTCTCTCCAGGAGATCGGGGGCAACTAATATTTATATTAACGAGGGTTGAAATCCTGCCTCCGTTTAAATCAATGGCAGAATTCCCATTGACTTCACTGGGGGCAAGATTTCATCCCAGAACTCCCAGCTCACTGCTAGCCCAGTCTGGTCCTCCCTGGCACACGCTCCCAGTGTTTGTGAAACGTGAAAGGCAGAATATTGTTGACTTATTTCCTCCATCTCTGCCTTGAGTGGATTTAGCAAATCCAGGCCCCCTTCACAGCTAATGGATCCCTGCCTCCCACATTTTAAACAACAATGATTTTCTCCAAAAGTATGCACCTGAAAGAGCACTTTAATGAGCGGCCTGGGGCTGAAGTGGTTTGGATCTGTAAGAAATGACAGCTGGGGAACACTGCTCTTCTCAAAGTTGTTTTGCATGACACTCCTTAACTGCGGCAAAAAATGACACCCTCCCGCCAACTTTTTCTAGAAAATGTTTTTCCAGAGTGTTCAGTTTGCCATGATGGAAATTTTTATAGTAGTAGTCTTTTTTTCATGTTTGTAACTCTGTTCTTGCTTTGGAAAGCTGTAACAATTTAGACTTCTCAATGTTTGTAACAAACTGAATAATCGATATCATCTATCTGTCGCCAGCTCACACTGGTTTCTAGAAAATACTTTTAATTTGCACTTAATAAGAAAGACCATATCTGCATTAACATGGAGTAAAAATTCTATTTGATTAAATGGCCACGCTCCCCATCCCCCCTCTTTCTTAGACAAAAGGCGTAAACCTGGATGCTGTGACGACAGGCTTTAGAAATGTAAAATGACCACTGTAACTTTAGCGTGGGTCGTTCATCGCTTTGCTGATTATGAATAAAATCATGAGCGTTGGCAACCTCACAGCCATGGATTTCAGCAGAGAAAGACTTGTCGTTTTCTTAAAGACTCCCTCCAGTCCCTTTCTGACTTTCTCTCCCCCAGTAGATTATCAAATAACCTTGCCAACCATCATTGCTCTGTGTTGCTGGCATATTCAGGATTGAGTGTTCAGTACCTACCTTGCCCTCAGGTCTGTGCTATTTCACGTACATTGGAAAAGCAGTGAACTAGCTGATGTACCTAGGGGGAGGGACAGTGCAGTCCATACCCATCTCATCAGAAAATTTCAGCCAACGTTGGGGTAAGACTCTTCATCTTATGGCACTTCTGTATCAAGCTCTAATGCATCTTGTATTAGCACACATTAGGCAATCCCTTGGTGCTGAGAGCTGGTGCTAAAACATTTGATCTATGACTTAGTGGCAGGGAGCTGCTGTTTGTTTACATTGTTTGGATTACCAAGCACATTTGTAAATTTTAAAAGCTTATTGGGCAAATCACTTGCATAAGATGGTACCATTTAAACAACTTGCCTTCCATGAAATCTTTCCACAGGAGCTCATTTTTGTATGAATGAGAATTCCCCGTGTTGCTTTGCTGTCGCCGTTGTTCGTCTGACTTATTCTTTTTCATATAGTTCAAAGCAACAGACAGTTACAGGAAACCAAGCGCTCCCAGTCGCTGAGCCCTTGATTTCAGCAGGGAAGTGCGTATTGGGAGGCAGTACCTAAGATTATGTAGCCCTAGCTGGAGCAACTGGGCTAGCTGCCGTAACAAATGTTTTTCTGCTAGGGGTTTATAGTACATAGAAGAAGAGGTTCTAGAAATTCTACTGATGTCTGGATTGACAACTGTGGCCAGGATTATTGGGAAGCTGGAGATGGTGTATTAGAATCTCTCTGACTCATAAAGCAATATGTTTTTAATGATTAAAAGTACAGATTCAGAATTCTTCTACAGCATGTGCCTATACACAGAACCTACCTGCACAGAAGTTGATATGAATTTAAACCAAGGTCTGATTTCTACCCCCCTTTTCATTTGTAAACTTGACAGGAAAAAAAAATAGATGTGGCCTTCCTAGAGTTTTTCCTCTGAAAGTGATTGCACTATGTAAAACACACTGTACTTTGCCCAAGATGGGCATTTCTTGTGCTGCTGCTTTGTAGACCAAGAGTGAGGCGTGCAAGTCTGACACTAGCACTCATTCTAACCTGCAAGCTGTTGCTTAAATGGATGTATATTAAGAAAAGTTTTCTAATGTTGCAAGGTCTCCATCAAATTCATTGTGATCTGTACTTGGATGTTGAAGTATGTAAATGGACTGATTGAAAGAAAACCCTCCCGCTTACCAAAAAGGTAACATTAAATAAAGGTGCATGACCTGTTCTTGGAAGCAACTGGTAATTTTTTCCCTATTAATGTGTCAAAATTTAACCTATCCAGCACTTTCTAACATTCAAAGCTGGCATTAATGTTATGAACTAGTCATACATGACTGGTAACTTCCCCCCTCCCACCTTAGGAGCAGTTTAAGCTGCTGTCTCATCTCTCAGCTACTCCCAAAGTCTAAATAATATACAATGGTTTTATTTCAAATAGTGGCTTTGCTCCAAGCCATGGCCCCTCTAGCTGGGTTACTGCCAGTTAGAATAGACTGCATTTCTGGCCTGTTGAGGTCAGTAGGGTTGCATAGATGTCAGCAAAGGCAGGACTGGGCTGTGATGTTGAATGTTACATAATAAGCAATGTTAAAAAAAAAACCCTCACCTTTTGAACTATTTATCAAAGCTACCAAAATACACAGGAACCCCTCCCTGAAAAATACAGTGTAGAATATGTTGGATGTTTTTTTACATTTTCATATATATATATCATATTCTGTGTTGTAATTAAAATCAGTGTAGATTTTTGCTTACAAATATTTGCACTGTAAAAATGATAAAAGAAATAGTATTTTTTTATTTACCTGATACAAGTACTATGGTGCCATCTTTTTATCATGGAAGTGTAACTTACAAGTGTAGATTTTTTTGTTACATGACTGCACTCAAAACCAAAACAATATAAAACTTCAGAGCCTACAAGTCCACTCAGTCCTACTTCTTGTTCAGTGAATTGCTTACATTTATGAGAGATAATGCTGCCTACTTCTTATTTACAATGTCACCTGAAAGTGAGAAGAGGTGTTCACATGGCACTTTTGTAGTCAGCGTTGCAAGGTATTTACATGCCAGACATGCTAAACATTCGTATGCCCCTTCATGCTTCAGCCACCATGCCAGAGGGCATGGTTCCATGCTCATGACACTCATTAAAAAAATAAGCATTAATTGACTTTCTGACTGAACTCCTTGGGGGAGAATTGTACATCCCCTGCTCTGTTTTACCCATGTTCTGCCATATATTTCCTGTTTTAGCATTTTAAGAACACTTTCACTGCAGATTTGACAAAATGCAAAGCAGGTACCAATGTGAGATTTCTAAAGATAGCTACAACACTCAACTCAAGGTTTAAGAATCGGAAGTGCCTTCCAAAATCTGAGAGGGATGAGGTGTGGAGCATGCTTTCAGAAGTCTTAAAAGAGCAACACTGCAATGCAGAACCCAAACCACCAAAAAATAAAATCAGCCTTCTGCTGGTGGCATCTGACTCAGATCATGAAAACGAACATGCATCAGTCCGTATTGCTTTGGATCGTTATCAAGCAGAACCCGTCATCAGCATGGATGCATGTCTTCTGGAATGGTGGTTGAAGCATGAAGGGACATATGAATCTTTAGCGAATCTGGCACGTAAATATCTTGCGACGCCAGCTACAACAGTGCCATGAGAACGCCTGTTCTCACTTTCAGGTGACATTGTAAACAAGAAGTGGGTAGCATTATCTCCTACAAATGTAAACAAACTTGTTTTCCTACGCTAAGCAATTAGCTAAACAAGCAGTAGGACTGAGTGGACTTGCAGGCTCTAAAATTTTACATTGTATTATTTTTAAATGCAGGTTTTTTTGTATATAATTTACATTTGTAAGTTCAACTTTCACAATAAAGAGCTTGCACTACAGTACGTAAATGAGGTGAATTGAAAAATACTCTTTTACAGTACAAATACTTGTAATCAAAAAATAAATATAAAGTGCACACTGTACACTTTGTATTCTGTGTTGTAATTGAAATCAATATTTGAAAATGTAGAAAACATATTTGAATAAATTGTATTCTATTACTGTTTAACAGGGCGATGAATTGAGATTAATTTTTTTAATTGCTTGACAGCCTTAGTAATTATATCACTCAATACTGTAAGGTACAATTTGTGTATGACAAGTTCTAAAGAGCTATCCTGCTTGAGAAACCAACATGGCAAACTGAAGTGGTATTTAGTTCAGTCGGTCTTAAAAAGGGACCCAGAATGGGTTAGCCAGAATGAAACTGCTTCCACAGGAGAGGGTGAGGGAGCCCTACATCAGATCATCCCATAGCTCAGTGGTTGGCCCACACTGCTGTAAGGTGAGAGCCACCTCTTCAAATACTTTCTCCCCATCTGGCAGAGAAGGGGGAATTGAACCCTGGTCTCCCATATCTCCAGCAAGTGCCAACAGCAGCATCACCTCATCTACCTGATTTTAGGTGGTGGGTTCCCAGTTGTGGCTCACTAAACAGAGCTAGACAACTTCCTACAACCTGGATTGATTTAAGGGCAGGATTTAGGACACACCACTGTCATCAGCATCTCACATGAGCTAGCTTTGGCAGCTCCCTGGTTAGTCTGCTGGCTTTTGTGGATTGCATTCTAGGGCACCTATCTGTCCCAGTTCACTGGATAGGGAACCTTGTCCGTTAACTCAGCTTTGTGGATCACAGCGTTGGTCCTGTGTTTTCCTAGGTACCTAAAACGTTAGGTGTTGCAATGTGAAGTATCACAGCACCTAAATCGCTGCTTGGTAGCTGGTTCTCAGATTTCTAACTTTCAAAGAAACAAGATGACAGGTCTTTTTACTGTGCCAGCTAGTGCAGAATTACTCCTTACTCGCTCCAGGGGCTGCTTCTTGTCTTCAATGATCCAAGCAATGAGGTGTCTCCTGCTTCCTTTGCCATGCTCGTAGACAGTGACTTTGTTCAATGTCAATCAACTTCTAGTTCTAGCTCTTTAAGCATTACAAACAATTCCTTTCCTATTCCTTTCAGTGAGAACGCTATATGCCTTACGTGTTACCCTCCACACTGCACCGAACACTGAAAACGAGTGGGGGAAAATCTGTATTGTGGCAAATGAAGGATTAGTTTAAGGGAGATGAGGTAGCTGAGGCTAGCAATGGTTTGTACCATACAAAAAAAAATTAAGCAGCCCCTGCTGTAGAACTGAGCTGGTGCACATTGACCTGGCCAGAAACAGGCCTAATAGATGCAGGTGAGGGTCCTTTTCTACATGCATGTAACTGGGAGCTACTCATTTTATTTCTGAGGAGCAGCTCATGGTCAGATCATAATACCAGATGACTAAGCTCCATTAATAACTTGATAGAAGCAGAGCTAAATTACCCTTGGAAGTACCCTTTGGCCACAGGTGCTCCAGACAGTCAACTAGGACACATTGTTATGAGCCTAGAAAGCTGCTATGACAAGGAAGCAACTCATAGGCAGACTTCGATTGTAGCTCGGGTGGGGAAAACCAATGTATTTCTAAAACTGCACTGACTAAATAAAACAGTGATCAGTAAAATGGAACTATTGGCAAACCAGATTAGTGCCCAACAAGAGGTGGACTGGGATTTCAGGAAAAGAAAAAAAAAAAAAAAAAAAAAAAACAGTTCAAAACTTGGTCCTGCCCTGCTGAAGATGCACTGCATATTGACAGCATATCCAGTTAAAAGGAATCACCGCAGGGATTGATACAATGGAGCATCTGGTTTTTCGCTGTTCTGTTTTTGATATAACAAGAGAATGTGTCCACTGCAGGGGAACAAATCTACTGATATCCTTTCCAGATCCAGCATCTACACACACAGCTGAAAGCTCCAGAAACAACTTTAAGGGACTTAGAAGAAAACCAGTAGGTCTTATGCCTCCCTGGCAAAGCTCCAGGTAAGTTTTGACCGAGGGAACCCCTCTTTTGAGCAGTAGTTTTTCCTCAGAATTCTTCAGATGGCAGTCAGCAAGATACCTTAAATGTTTGACCCAGAATCAAACGATTCCTGCAGAGTATCTTTCCCTTTGTTCTTGTTTAATTCAACTAGTTAGACACTGATGTTATGAACTACATAACTAACCCCAAGACTAGTCGGAGTAATGTATTTCAAACTTGCCCAAGCATAGTCACATGCCACTCTGCTAAGTGGTTACCTACAAGGTGAGAAAAGAAACCAAAAGTGAAGTTAGGCTTCATGTTTGACTAAAATCATTTATTGACAAGACAAACAAATTAAAATATTAACATGGCAATTTTAGCAACTGTACCAAAGTTATAGTTTAGAAGGATAAGAAGTTCCTTTCCTGTTTTGCTTTTTGAAAAAAGTCAGCAGTATAAACATTAGCATTTCATTTTTATGTTGTATTCTTTAGCAATCAAGCTCCTCTCATAAGTATTTTCAATTGCTTTTTGATACAAGATTTAAGAACTCAATTAAGTAGTCCCTATTCCCCTACCTTCCTGAAATTTCACACACATTTACATGATGTCAGAATACAAGAACCCGTTTCTCGTTTTTAAGGAATCATGATAGAAAGAAAAAAGCAGATTTTAAAAATGGAGGAAAACATTGAATTGTGAGTGGGACACATAATAGAAGTAGCAATTGTTCATGGTCGGCCTGGCTTCAGCCAATACAATGGCAATGCTTTGCCTGAGTGGAGAGGACAGAGTTAGAAATTCAGGTATGAAAACAAAAAAGGAAGGTATGTAGGATAAAACAGAGGACGTGTCTAGAAATGAACAAGCGGAAAGACAAAAGTGAGTGGCTATTTAGTCCAGATTTCTCTTTAGAGAACCAAGTATAATGAGAATTTTAAACATGAATTACAATTAGAGAATATATAGAATAAAACTGGCCAGAGTATTCACTGACTCCCTCATGCTCACTTCAGGGTTCTGTTGTTGGTTTAAGTTGGCCATTTAGTAATGTGTTTTTATAATGGCATTTCCAGTCTCTTCAACGTAAAGACAAGAAACACAGGACATTCCAACAGAAAGTGCTGCACGTGGAAGTTTGCTCTTCAAGCATCCACATAGGGTCTGGGTCTATTCTTCTGTTTTGCCTTGTCAGCTTTTTGCTGTGCAGATACATTACTTCCATTCTGTGCCTGAGTATATCTTGCCACGGTGGATACACCATCTACAAACTTGGTCTTATAGAGGACATTTGCATTGTTGAACATCCCATCCTTCAAGGATACCACAATGAACTAAAGAAAGAAAAATGTTTCCACAGCATGAAAACCATAATCTGAACGTAAAAGGACAATAGAGATTTTAAAATTAAGATTGATAAAGCCTTCATAAAGTCCTATAGGTATGGAAATAGTCTAAAAGCAACAGTTTAGATACACTGCTCCATTTATCCTAATTGGCTATTGTCCTGGGCACTAGTTCTCCAGGAACGTTCTGAATAGGTCACCTGAAACCATAGCAAAATAGAAACCTCCCCTGCCCAAACCACAGAGACAAGATATAAGCCCAGTTCTAGGGTTGGGATCTTTTGGTTGGGCAAAAAAATAAGGTAAGCCCCATGTATTAGGCCGTCCCAAATTAAGTCCCTGATGCTGAACAAGGCCCCTTCATTTCAGATCAAACAACCTGTCACTGACAGATATGAGGTGAGCCTCCTCCCTCATAGTTGGGAAGGGCACTTTACTCTCCCTTGTGACAGCCAGAAGATAGTTCTCTCTTCTTCAGTCCTTCCCACTTTGCATGGGTGGGTCTAGTCCATTTGTTTCACAGAAGCACTTTGCTTAGCCCTAGGCAAAGAACACTTCACGGATACAGATAGTACAAGTAGCATGTTCAGAGCTCTCAAATTTGTGCAGGTGAGAATCTAGTCTCAATAACAGGAGGAAGACAGAGACCAGACTGGGAAGTTGGGGTGAGGTATGTCAAACCCATACTGATTCTGTTTCAGATTGTGTGTGATTTGCCTATAAAGGACCCTTCAGTTCTACCACATGAACACACAGGATCACCTGAAGAACAAACTCCTCCAGCCCTATACATTTTCCTGCCCAAGTTGGAGTGATATGAACATTCTCTCCACTGATTCCTGGCACACTTCATAAGGGCCCAAAATAGAAGAACAGAAGTTATACTTTTAAGGCGGGAGTCCTCAAACCTCTTAAAAAAAGTGTGGAGCTTATCTTAATAGATGGATTAATTCACGGACAGAGCCCTTCCCATTTGCTACTATGTACCGCTCTGTTGGTTACAGCAATTGGTTACCAAGAAAAACAACATGAGGAAAGTAATGAGTTTTACACTAGAAGGTGAGAGGACGACTAGAACAGGACTCCATAAAAATGTTTCACAGTTTGCAGAATAATCACTGCGACCTCCGTGTTTTAGGCCTCATGAATACAGAATATCTAAGCACTTACGCTTCCCCAGTTGTATATGCTCACACTCTCGGAGAGTAATGAACTACACAAACAGACCACCACATATAGGTATTTGCAAGATCATACCTGGGAATGTCTGAAGTGAGTGCGAAGCATCTGTCCAATGTTCTGTGTGTGAGAAAGATCAAGGGCTGCATCCACTTCATCTAAGATGTAAATTGGAGCAGGTTTGAAGAGAAGCATGGCTAAGATCAGGGACAAAGCCACCAAAGATCTAAAAACAGACCAAAGACAGTTAATTCTTTATAAGCTACAGGGGAAAAAATATTCTCTCCCCCCTTTGGCTGCTCCACCAAAGCACAGTTGTGCTGCAGCAAGGACATTCTGTGAGTGTAGACAGATACTAGAAGCTCTGGAGCAGTAGGACTGATAGCTAATACCATGGTTTGATATACTGAAACTCAGATTTCTGCCCAAAACTTAATGAAAGATATAAAATAACCTTTCAAAGTCTGACTGGTTGGATTGTTACTTTGAAGTTCATGCTGTTGTTTTACCCATTTCCAATTGTGAGTTTTGCTACATTCTCATTGGTCTACATTGTTGCTATGTTAGCCAGTAGCTATTCTGGATGATTCTCTCCCTTCCCCTCAAGAGAGTCCTCTGCTTCCTTCACCATGCTCCCAACAACTGTCTTCTAGTCCTCCACTTTCCAGATCCACCTTTAAAAGACACTGCATAGCTTCTGGCAGAGAGAATGGTATTCTCTTCACAGTAACTTACTCCCCCTCTTTAATATGCTAGAGGGGTAGAGAGCTTTCAGTGCCATGGTGGCACTTCTTTTGAACCAGAGGAGGAACACATTGTATCTAGGAGCCAGAGACTACAAATCAAACATGGGAATAGTACTACACATTCCTCAATACGATCCATTATTTTTAGAGTTATTGCAACTCTCCTGTAATTAATTTCACTTATGCCACTTCTCTGCAGAAGCACAGTTTATCTTAATAGCTGTGAAAAGCAGTGTACTCATCTATGATTTAAATTTCTCTTTGTTCTTGAATGTCTCCATTATGTAGATACATAAAAGTTAGCTCAGCACTTTATGTTATATGCTCTGGATGTTAAAATGTGAATTGGTAAATACATGTGTATTTTATTTAAGGAAAGCAAAACAATCTACCTCTGGGGAAAAAGAGGACAACAAAGGAAAAGGAAAACAAAAGCATCACACCAACCTTTGACCTCCACTAAGTTCTGTTAAATTTTCCTTCCAGGTATTTCCTAAGGCAACCTTGAATTCCAAACCATCTAAGGCAGTTTGCCCCTCAGGGGCTGCCAGCATAGCATTGGCCCCAGGTAGAAGAGTAGAGAAAATTGAACCGAAGTCTTTGTTCACCTACAAATCAGACCACCACAAATATTTTCTAAAGGCCTTTGAATCATGAACAATTGCTGTATACTTAAACTAACAAATAGCATTATAAACAAACACTTCATTTCTGCCTCCTGGAGTCAGTTTCTTTTAACCCGATGGAATTGGATGTCCAACGGAAGATTAGCATGTGCTAGATGGTGAGAAGACAGACTGTACAGAATCCTTTCTTTGTTCCATAATTCAAGACAAAAACATGGTCTAGATCAGAGGTCCCTAAACTGTGGGGCGCACCCCAGGGGGCGCAAAGCACTGTTTTGGGGGGTTGCAGCTGGGACCCGGGCCAGCCCCCACGGGGGGGCATGGAGGGAGCGCCACCCAGCTCTGCTCCTGGTCCTGGCCCAACTTCGGCCCCTGCCCCCAGCTGAGCCCAGCTTCAGCCCCCTTACTCCTGTCTGCGTCCAGTCCCCCCCAAAGCCGTGGTCCCACTCCCGGCACGGGGGGGTGGGGGGAGGGAGGAGAGAATAGAGGGAAAGGCAGACAGGAGTAAGGGGGACGTAACCCTGAAAAGTTTGGGTACTGTTTTCTTTAATGATTCCAATGAGGAAGTTAAACACATTTGGTTGCATTTCAGTAGTTCGTATGTCAGGTGATAAAATGCTTTGGGATTTCATCTGGATGAAAGGTGCTATTAAAAATAGCAAACTCCTCTTTGGACACACACATATGCAGCCCCCCTACTTAACTCCCTTTGTTAAACAGTAATGGGAAAATATTTGACGTAGTCTTCAAAATCATAGCCTATATTGAAATGCTCAGGGTTGGGACTGTGCTTTTATTTCCCAGGCAAAGTTACTGTGTACTTCTGCACACCTATGGCACTATATTAAAAAAAAATAATTATGTTTTCTAATAGATGTCAAGAAGTACCACTGTTTTGTCTTTTGTTGGTGATACCTTAAATATATGCAGCAATAGTTTACATTTGTAAATTAGTGTCTGAAATTTAGATATATTTTAGATATTCTTAAGTACATCCAATCATAAAATTAGACATGTCAAAACCCAAGAAGTTACTTAACAAGTATCATAAAATTTCTTTTTTACCCACAAAAGCTTATGCCCAAATAAATCTGTTAGTCTTTAAGGTGCCAGCGGATGCCTCGTTGTTTTTGTGGATACAGACGAACATGGCTACCCCTCTGATACTTGTATTAGGTGAATTGAAAAATACTATTTCTTTTGTTTTTTACAGTGCAAATACTTGCATTAAAAATAAATATAAAGTGAGCACTGTACACTCTGTATTCTGTGTTGTAATTGAAATCAATATATTTGAAAATGTAGAGAACACCCAAAAATATTTAAATAAATGGTATTATTATTGTTTAACAGTGCAATTAATCACAATTAATTTTTTTAATCGCTTGACAGTCCTTAAAAAAAAAAAAGGAATAAAGTTGATCCTCCATGTTTAGAAAAAAACACTCTAAAATGTGAAAGCTAAATCTGAAATAACATACCTTTTGCCAGGCAATGTTCAAAGCTTCATTTTTCTTTTGGTCAAGCTCTTCGATAGTTGCAAGTATTTTAGACTTGTCATTCTCTACAATTCTTTTTCTCTTCATTAAGTCATTATACTGGTTCAATTAGAAGAGAAAATTGGTCTCAATTAACTTTGTACTTGACATGTTTGGCTCTAATCCTGTAAATACTCAGATGCTTAACTTTAAGCATGTGAATAGGCCTACTTACAAGAGTAAACTTAAGAATATGTGTATAACTGCTTGCAGAATCAAGGCTTTCAGTACTTTATTCTAAAATATATTCTAGAAATTTGCTACAATAATTAACAAAGGGTAAAACTAAATCCTGAGGGACACTTCTCTCCCTCATGTTAATAGTGGTTCATTGTAATTTTTACCTATTAATTGGTACAAAAGGATAATTTCTCCTAATCCCGAAAAATGCACCAATCCTAGCCAACTACAGTGATACTAAAATGTCAACTGGCCAATTCGTCCTGAAACACCATGGGCTACAACCCATATTTTTGGCGAGGTTTTCATTTTGATTTAATACTCAATCAAGCATTGCAGTAGACATAGTAATGCTGGACTGATATACTCAGAATGGAACTTTTTAGAAGGAAAACAATCTTTTGTCACGGGAAGTCAGGATTTTCCCCAATATCCATTGCTGATGCCCAGTCGGTTAAAAATGTATTAGCATCCAAGAATAAATAAAATGGGTCATGCTATTGACTTCTGAATTGGACAATGTGTAAAGCTTAAGCAGATCACTTTACTTCTTTGGGACACCGAGTAGTACTGTGCAGGTGATAGAAATTACACTGCCCCTAAACAAAGAGATATGCCACAAATTGTCCAGACTCTTGAGGTTAAAGCAAGAAATGTTTACCCTTTCTTCTGCCTCTGAAAGCATGTTCATAGCTCTCATATTGACATTCCTTCCCAACTTCTCTTTTTTTTCTTGTAGTTTCTGCAGCCTCTGACCTGCTTCTTTAGGATTGTTAGTTTTAAAATCATACGCTGTGTTAGGCTGGCCAAAAAGTTGTTTCTCTGAAGCTATCCACTCATAGTCTTTCAGCAGTTTAGCCACCTGGAAACATGCACAAAAGCACACATGTTGAGAGCATTTACACGAAAAATATCAGCATCCTAAGTTGTTATACAACATTAAATCTCAGTATACAAAATGCAGCTTGGCTGAGCATCAAAAGAACACTGACTTATATCAAGTACTGAAGAAAAGTCAGGAAGGTCAAAACATGGGGAAAGTTTTTGAATGAGTTTGACCTTGTGACTTGAACTTAGATTTCCCAAATGGCAACACAATGCTCTGCCACTGTGTCTCCAAGTCAACCTTCTTTAATGGGTACTTGGTTTGTCCAATAGATATGACTGCATCTGCTTCATTGGTTGTCTCCCATACGGACATGCTCTGTTTGCCTATGGGACAATGTATGGATAAACACTTGTGATTTTTCTGAGATGTTTCTCAGAGTTCAGGATGTACCATTATACCAATGCTTATTAGATAAAGGAGACTATTTCCATTGCCCATGGTGACTGAAATAACCACCTCTGGTTACAGAGGCAAAGAAGGGTAGAGTTCTGGGATACCTTGGCAGCAGCATCAGTAGTTTCTCGCTTGTGTTTGTTGATGTTATGTTCTAGCTCTTTAACCTTAAGCTGCGATTCATTATTTTGTTCTCTATATTTTACAGCCTCTGCAGATTTGGCTTTAATTTCTTTATCCTGGGCCGTGATTATTTCCTTCTGCTTAGCCAGCTCCTCCTGGGCTTTCTTTACAGATGCCTGAAAAACAACGGAGACCATCATTTCTCTTTTTTAACCAATTTATATTATACCTTTATTATGAATAAAGGAAAATGACTAGCGGGAAAATATAGAAATTCTTTGAGGGTGAAATTCAAAGGATAAAAAGTCTGCAGAAAGGTCCTGTAGGCTATGTACCTCCTGTGTGGTGGGAGAAAAATCCATATCAAATTGAATAAATAATCTATAGTATAAGGTTTAATAGTTTCCATTCACAGCTACACACAGATGGAAAAAGATCAGAACAAAGTTGTCTTTGGTATTGAAAGTACCTCCAGTTTTGCCAGACCTACCTTTGTCTTGGACACCTCAGATGCCATAGCATCAATCTGATCCTGGTAGGATTTGATAGCTTCATTCACAGCCTCAATCTGTTGTTTATAGGAGGCCTGTTCTCGCTTTAGCTCTTCTAATTCCAGAACTAATGCTTCAACTTCCTAAATAGATGACATGTTGAACATGTATTAAGGACTATACTTGAATAGAAAGATTTAATATTCCGCTTGCTTCTGAGTAAAGACTGCAGAAGAAAGGTCGAAAGTCAATGGCTCCACAACCACAACTATAATATCATTATAATCAGACAGCCTCACAAAGGGAGAATGGAGCATATTTATGATTCTAGAACAAATCATGCCTCACCAATTTCTATGTACGTCAATGACTACAAAATAATATCCATGCACTGAAACTGATAAGGTTGAAGAGAATCATAAATCTCTGCACACACTTCTGCTCCATTGTGGCCATGTTTCAGGATTGTTAAACTTGCTACCAACAGTGAAAGATTTACCTGCTGCTTTTCTTTCATTTTTTTGCTGGAAGCATCTGCCTTTTTTTTGGCACCATCTAGCTTCTGCTGGGCATCTTTCAATTCTCTCTCACGCTCCACTTCGGCATTTTTCATTTTGTTCTCCAGCACTTTATATTTTTCTTCTGCCTTTTTTTGGATTTCCTTGGTTTTCTTGAGTGTCTCTTCACTTTCCTCTGAATCCAAAAATACAGTATTGATCCTGGGAGTTCTTCCAGCCCCTGACTAAACTTCTACACATATACTTATAACTCAGATGTCAAATCAATTTTAACAAAGGCTTAGTACAAAAAAAAGGGTAATAAGAATTTTTACTAACTTATGAGAGCAGCAATTTCAGTGTTCCCTTGTCCATGGGTCAGTATAAATGTTGCCCAAATACTAACATCACAAATAAAATATATGGGAGGGTACAGCAAGATTGAAATTTGTTCATTAAGTTAAATAAATAAGCTCTCCCTTTATATGCCAGATAAATATACACTTTACATACCACAGGATGAACAAATTAATTCACTGAATGGTAGTCTACCAATCGGTGGTATCCTATCAGTTCCTTCACTCATGACACTGTTTGAGACACTCCCACTACACATCTGCCTATTTTCTTCCTCTTGAACCTGTATGCTTTTGCTATTCCTTCTTTCCAGATCTCCTTTATCTGTGTGAAAACTAATATTTTTCAAATAATTTCTCAGGATTCAAAGTATGTATAGTGCAAATCCTAAATACAAGAAAATCAGCAACCTTAACTGTATCCTCATTTTAGTCGATCTATTGTTATTTTAATTTGTAACATCTTTTGTATTTGTTAAACAAAAATCCCTAAAAAACAAGTTTCAGGTTTTTAATGGAATCTAAAAGCTATTAGCTTTATACAAATCTCAAAAGCAAATAAAAGGATTCCACTATGAATAGCCAAATAATGTCCTTCACATTTTCAGCAACTTGCTATCTCACCAATGGTTTTCTTAAGGGTATCCAGCTCCTCTTGCTGTTTGTGATAGGCACTTTGCTGAAGTTTGGTTTGCAATAGCTCTGCTTCTTCTGATTTCATCTCCCACTGCTGCTTCAGTTGGCGATATCTTAGCAGATTATAGTAGACATAATCAGATGTATTCGCATGATAAATTACAGGCATATCACTTATGTAGGGTACACAGAGCTTTAAATTTTCAAGCTATACATGAGATAAATAGACAAGTATTTATATTTCCATTTTACAATGAGGAAAATTGAGGCTATCAGCCGTGAATTGGGAGTTCCTGCCTTCAAACCTCATGCCATATCCTTTAGGATAATATGACAAACATTTACACATCTGCAATGATAAATCCTGTATAGTCTCATCATTAATGAAGTTTACAGTAGAATTCCATTTATCTGAATGGCCTGGGACATCCAAAACATTTGGATACCTGGACACTTGGATAAATGCAAGTGCTATTTTAAACTGGAGTTTGATATTTTCATACTGCAGTGATGCCAGTTCCTGAGGATGGAGGAAACGGGGAAGGAAAGGAGGGAAAGGAGTAGCTGCAGAGGACAGGAGTCTCCTTGGTGCTGCTGAGTGCTTCCTGGCACTGAGAGCCCTAGGTGAGGGAGCCAGTCTTAGCCCTTGCTATTTGTACTGGTGGTTTTAGAGCTGGGGGCTGAGAGTGCCTGGTGCTGCTTGAGCACTTCCCAGGAGGCTCCTGTCTTCTGCAGCAACTTCCCCGCTCCTTCTTTTCTCTCCTCTAGCTTTGGGGACTGGCATGAAACTGTGAAATTGCACCTTAAAATTGCATGTTCATTTATATGAATGTCTGATTATCCAAAAGCTACATTGGGGACACACTATGGCTTTGGATAACTAGGATTTTCAGATACATGGAAAATGTCTGTTCAAACAATTTAATAAGTACATAAACCTTACTAGGGCTGATCATCAGTGGCTTAATTAAACTGACTCCTCTTAGTGGACGTGCAGCAACTGCACTATTTATCAAAAAGCAAATAAATGAAGATGTCTAACTCACAACTAAATCTTTTTAACTGTACAATATCAGATTCTAGATGAAAGTGACATAGAAATGTTAAAAACTAAGTTTGAATCTGGTTTGCTCCATTTATGTATGTTTTTGGAAAAATCATTAAAATGGTTGAAACAGGGTTTGAAAAATAAGTACAACATGTACATAGTGTACTTTATTTTTAAGGACTCTTATTTGCTTAAGTATATTTCATAGAAGACCTTTAAATAAAAAGGAAGATTCCACAATTATTTTTAATTGAAATTCACACAGAAATATTTTCTAAGTAAGATCGAATTTAAATTCCCAAATAGCAAATATTTTGGGGGATACTGTTGCAATTTCAGTGTTTTTATAACTCGCACCTACTCTGATTTTATTCTCTAGAAGCTGAAATTCTGGATAGGAGTTACAGAATAGGACCCAAGGAAAATCATTTGGCACTTCAGTGAATAGGAAAAGCAGAAAACTGAATACAGTTTTCAGGAAAGCACCAGTGTGTACTAAAATGCTATTTTCCCAAGCATAGCAACAATATAAGCTTTTCTTGCTACTATTTTTCTGCAGATGTTGTCCAGAAATCTCCTTGCCTCCCCATGAAATTGTGTAGTGAAGTGGTCACACTATTCTGGCTTTCATACAAAACCTGATCTGACCCGCTGTGCTCCTACAGTATTATATAAATATAAATAAAAGAGAAAAAGAATTTATAGAAGCTTGTATATTTTAACCCTTACTTTTCAGCAGTGTTCTTTAAGCTTGCCAGCTCCTTTTCTACTGTGTCTAGCTCAGACTCCTTTGTTTTTAATTTTTCTTGAATATCTTTCATTTCCAGAAGCTTGGACAAAACAGGTGTAGACTGTGAGCGTGCGCCTGATTAGTGAAAAAACAGAAAGCTGAGATGATTGATTGCCTACCATTACTTACTTAAACTAAAGGATGTGTTTAAAAATTGGGCTACTCACACGGCAGACATGAGAGAACAAAACTAGAGTCGCTTATAAAGCAAAGATTGAACATATAATAGTTCTCAAACACAGTCAGAGACTATTTTCTCACTCTGGAACTAAGGCATGTTTATCTACAACTATTTTCCCTAGATTTTCTGGAATAGAAGTATTACTAGAATCTAGTATTACTGGACTGGAAGCTCTCAATGGAGCTCAATCCAAGTTTTTATGCTATTGCTTAACGAGTTGGGCAAAGTAGGGTACGTTTGTCTGAACTTGCAGGGTTTTGAAGTCCAGTAACTCTTCACTTAACATTGTAGTTATGTTCCTGAAAAATGCTACTATATATATAAAACTACACACACTCACGGTCTAACAATTTAATACTGTACACAGCAATGATGATTGTGAAGCTTGGTTGAGGTAGTGGAGTCAGAGGGTGGGATATTTCCCAGGGAATGCCTTGCTGCTAAATGATGAACTAGCAATCGGCTGAGCCCTCAAGGGTTAACACATTGTTGTTAATGTAGCCTCACACACTACAAGGCAGCACTAATGGAGGAAAGAGACACAATAGACACATGGCAGTGGCTGCAAACATTCCCTGCAGAAACGGAACCCACGCTGATGAACCCAGGCTATCCCACTGGAGCACACCACTCCCTCCACTTTCCAAAGTGCTGGGAGAAAGGAGGGGGAGGGAAAAATGCATGTGTGTGTGTGAGAGAGAGAGACGCATTGCCCCTTTAAGTATGCTGATCCCACTCTAAGTACACTGCCTTTTTAAGTAGATCGACAAGTTGAGATAGCAGCTGCTGCCGGCAAGTTCCCTCGGTCCTGAGCCAATGTGTACCTTCCTGCTCTCTGGAGATGGGGTACAGGAGCAGGGGGAGGGGGACACCCTGACATCAGTACTCCTCTTCCCCCCCTCTACACAGGAAGCAGGAGGCTCCCGGGAGCAGCTCCAAGGCAGAGGGCAGGAGCAGCACATGGCACTGGGAGGAGGGACACCTGAACTGCCCAGCAATTGATAGCCTGCTGAGCGGCTGCTGCACAGGGAACTTAGGGGAGCTGATAGGGGGGCTGCTGGCCTACCCTGGTTCCAAGCCCCCAATGGGGCTACAATGGGCTGCTCTTCCTGCAAGCAGCCGACAAAGCAGCCGGCTGCCAAACAACGTTGTAAGGGAGCATTGCACAACTTTAAATGAGCATGTTCTCTAATTGATCAGCAACGTAACAACGAAACAGTGTTAACCGGGATGACATTAAGTGAGGAGTTACTGTACCTGTCTTACTGGATTATTTAATTATGTAATAAATACGTTTTTGGGTTTAACTGAAATACTTAATTGAAGATATTTTTCCCTGTTAAATGGACTCCCCTTCCTGGTTAAAGCTTATGACATATGTTATTTGGTACCAAACAAAAGCTGGCTTATTTTTCCTGGATTGGAGATATTTGTCTATTACATTTGTAAATGGATTATCCAATACATTTCACGTGCACAGGGAACACTACACAGTCATAACTTTTAATTAAAACAATTTAAATAAGGCAAATATTTTTGTTCCAGTATTTTCATTTATGTCTTGCAGAATTCTTTGAATGGCCATTTTTCTTAAATCAAGGGACTAACTGGGATTTGACTTTAAGTAGAATTCATCTTCAGTCAAATAGATTTCAAAGTTATCCAGTGTAAAGTTCTAAATACAATTTTACTGTTGGCATTTGTTAAAACATTTAAAGCAGTACACTGGTCAGCGGAGAGGATATGGTAGGAAACCAAAATAATGATCACCTCCACTCAGAGTCCCCTGAGGATCAAAGGTATCTCCTCCAAGAGTGACCGTTCTTTTCATTATGTTTTTGTCAAAAGTCACTTTCTTGGCATTATTCATGTTATCACAAACCAGTGTTGTTCCAAAGACATATTCCATTGCCTTCTGCAGTTCAGATTCATACCCAACCAGAGAGAGGGCCAAATGCACATTATCAGCACCAACCTAACAGTAAAAGGAAATGGTATTAGTGTTCCACAAGAATTAGATAAAGAGTTTTTAAATTCAGTTTCTTGCTCCCCTTATAAGGTTTTGTAACATATTAGAATTCCTCAATACCACGTCCTAATACATCAGCAGCAAGTGCCTTTGAACTACTTGACTGTAGGTAAAAAACTCTGACTCAATCTCTCCCCTTCTCCAGTCAGAGTACTAATAGGCACCACAATCAAATAAGTTCAGCAATGCATCTCCCCCAGACATTATTTAGCTCACTCCCTTCTTTGTGACTGGCAACACAAAACTTTATTGTTGTGCTCAGCTCCTCCTTCCTCTATCTAACAGTGAGTTCAGTTCTTTGCCCCACTCCCACTCAGCCCATGTATTGTCTATTGTGCTTTTACAGAATGGTAACAGCTAACAAAGCATTTCAATTTTAAGTAACAAAACAAAATAAAATAAAGAAAAACATATACACAGCAAAAGAATATATCTAAAGACATACCAAGCGTTTTGCCGCCATCACAGTTTCTTGCCTAATACACTGTGCTGAAATTTTATTTAGTGGAATTATGGTGTATCGACGCTTCAGTTCACCTTTTTCTAGCAGTTTTTTACCAATAACCTGAAATTTAGGGGGGAAAAAATGTACATAAGGGTATCAAAACACATGTCAAATTGTGAAAACTAAGACAACTGAAAAAAATTCTTACAGGAATGATACACATACTGGAAAGTTTAACATTTGGCCTAAGGAGGCATGACTCCATTGACCTATATTAATTCATACTCACTAAAAGTAAATTCACTACTTGCTAAGGTATCTGCTTAAGGATACCCTATTGGTATGGGGCCAAGATTTTTAGTGGTGACTAGGGATTTGAGGGGGCCTCAAATTTGGGAGTGGGGACCAACTGGATATACCTTAAAGGCGCCTGATTTTCAGAGTGCAGGTGCTCAGCACTTCCAGAAAACCTGCATTCTTTTAAAGTGTCTGAAGTTGAGGCCCCAAGTCACTAATCGCTTTTGAAAATCTTGGCCTTAATGCACAAAGTTTTAACTACACATCTCCCAGGAGTGTCCACAGAAGTTGCATGACTAAATCACAGGGTTGAATACAGCCAAAGGGATGTACTCAAAAGTTATATGTTAAGAAACATACCTCTGTGTCCACCACAATGTTATAGAGTTTTCCCCCAGCTACCACTTCTAGAGCTGTTGCTGTGGAGATCTCTTTCACGGTGATTAGAGAGGCAACAAGCCCTTTTATATGGTTTGGGTTCCAATTTTTTTCTGGATCCCTTAAAATAAATTAAAACAATATGATAGCATACAAATTATGTTTCTTTAGGATGAAAACAGCTTATGACAAACTCCGAACCCACATATATTAATATAAAAATTCCATAATATGCAGAGCTATAATATTCTGAAGCCACGGACAGCTAAATTATTTTAAAACTTCATAACAAACAAAAGGTTTTCAAGTAAACTGTCAGCTGTGAAATAAATAGAACAATCCTGCCTTCAACATTGCCTCAAGTTGTTCATAAAACTTGGCACTACAAATAGTTATGCAGAACTGACTTTATTAATAAAGTAACAAAATTTGGGAGCATTGCTAATATTCCTAATTGACATATAAACGGACATATTTTGGCGTTAAATTAAAGTTACATGAAGCAAGCCTATTCGTTGGGTACGAGGTATAAATCTTTCATTAAAGTAGTTTTTTTACATAGTTACATGAAGGAGGTTTGGGGAGATTATGAAGACGTTCATGAAATTATTTTTCTTGAATGTAAGAAGTTATTGATTTTTTTATCATTTACATGTTATCACTAGCCTTTTAGATTTGAATGAACTTGTCAAAGGCACTATTTAAAGAGGCACACATACAAAATTTGACAATATAACAATGGATCATAGCAAACTTTAGACAAAAAGATATAGCATGTTTCTCTAACTGAAAATACTAATGCCTATGGACATTTAAAGAAAACTGCATTTCTCAGTAGTGACAGTATAAAACTGATCAGTAATTAGCTGCCATAATATTTCTATGGGAAAAGGATAACACAGTTTTGATGCTAGATCATCAGAAATTAGCGGCTAACATTTGCAAGCATATAATAAATGCATCTGCTGTTTTCACTTTTACTTGTCCCAATGGATAGTGCACCGGACTGTGGCTCAGGAGACCTAGCCCTGCCACTGGCAGGATGGACCTTGGGCAAGTCATGTTACTTCTTCATACCCCAATTTCCCCATCTGTAAAAAGGAGATGATGATATTTACCGCCTTTGTAAAGTGCTTGGACATCCGTGGGTAAAAAGAGCTGTGTGAGTGCCAGGTAATATATTATTGTCCTAAATACCCAGGCAGATTAATCATGCCGTAACAGAAAGTCAGTAATGGAAAGGGAAGCAAACTATTGATATACCAATAGCAAAATAATGACTTCCTGAATTGTCGTCCTCCCGAGTTCACACAATCTTATAAAAGTTTCTAGAGGACATTTTTTTTAAATGGATGTTTAGTGAACATTAGAGTACAATTCTAAGGCCTTACTTATATTCAAACCGTAGACTGGGAAACTTGGCCATTAAGGCTTCATATGACTCTCTCAACTGATTGACATCACGAGACAGCTCTCTCCGTTTTGCTAAAAGAGTTTCTTCTTTTTTGTCTAAAAGAGCCAAACAAACATATCACTGAACTTTTTAGTCACAATCTTTGTAGATTTATATATGAAGCAGTTTAGAAGCAGGTACACAGCATGTAGCCCAGTCCATAATGAGAAGTCCTTCCTTCTTCCAAGATTCTTACAGCTATAATTTAAGCAAAATATTCGCACCCAAATATTCCAAACCGACATAAATCAGAAACTTGGAATCTTGCAAGCTTCAGTGAGATTTATAGAAAAACAATAATTGGTGCTTTTAGCTAGATAAATGCACTTTTTGCAGTGAGGGGACACACAAAAAATTCCAAGACACTTTACCTTGTTTAGGACAACATTTTCCAACGTAGGTGCCTAAAGTAAGGCACTTAAACTGGTTAGATTCTCAGAAATGGCAAACACTGGCATTTGCTATTGACTTTGGGCTGGATTTTCATTTACGCTAGAGCCTCTTTACACTCTGGCTCTGCATTTGCACTGTAAAGGGGCCTCAAATTGGATGTGAGTTACACTTATGTTGACAGAGTGGTGTGAAGGTGCCTTAATGAAAATGAAAGTCATTGCCCTTTACTGGGAAAAGGCTGGGGAAAAAACTTTTAATCTGGTGTCTCAATTTAAATACCCAGAGTTTGTAAATCTTGGCCTATAAATTTAAACTAGTATCCTTTTACCTTCAACAGGCAATCCTACAGCCCCAACCTGCAGCTCTGGGATCTATGAACTCTTACCTGCTGCAAGTAAGAAAACTGCATATTTTCCCATCTAATTCTATTGTGCTACCTCCACTATACTAGTAACCATTAATTAAAATGGCAGAAATATTAATTTCTTCAGAGTTCTCTTCCTATATTTCCAGGCTCTTTCTTCACACCAGGTTCTTCTAGATCGTCCTATACTTCCCACCCACCAATCCCAAAATTGCTATTCTACCAGTAAGTCAGTACAACAAACCTTCATAGTTTAGCTTTTTCATTTCATTTTCTAGTTTTTCTTTCAGCTTTTTGACAGCTTCAAATGCTTCTTGATCTTTCTTGTAGCCACCATCCATCTTTTTTACTTCCGCTTGTTTTGTCTTTAATTCTTGTTGAGCATGTTTCAACTTCATTTGAGCCTATTGTGAAATACAGGACAAACACAGAGCCTGGAGGTTTTCAAACAGTACATTGTATAGATTTAGAATTTCTACATTATCAGGGTGCTTGGGTTATTATTCAGGATCCTTACCACTTACAGTAGTGTCAAATAGCATCCTTGGCATTTAAAAACATAGTGCAATGGTAGATGGGGGGAGAGAGTTTGGAAATAAAAATAGGATATTGTGCATCTCTCTGTTATTTTAGGTCATATATTAAAAGGCAGGATGGGGGAAGGTTTCAGAGAGGGTAATGAATAGGGTTAATAAATGAATGAAAAGGAGCAGGCCCCCTTTAGGGTTTTTCAAAACCACATTTCTTCAGATGAGTCATGGAACACATTCCTCAATAAGGACTATGCATATGTTAAGTTTGAAGTTTTAATTTAAAACGGTGCATTAGAGCACAATAACGCATATGAAAGTTTGACAGAAGAGAGACACATTCTTACTTCATCCACAAAAGTGAATAATTTAATCAATTAAAACAAACAAACAAAAAAAAAACCACACAACCAAAACTAAAGACACCATTGAGAACAACCAATTCTGTGTTTACCATACATGAGAACCTTCAGTTTCAAAAGATAAACTTTTGGAACACGTTATTAATGAGTCTGGGACAAAGGGTTTAGTATGAATGTACCAAATGACTATTACTAAGGCTACGTCTTCATTAGAAATGCTGCAGCAGTGCCACTGTAGCACTTCGGTGTAGACACTCATTACAGCGACACGAAGGGTTCTCCCATCGGTGTAGTTAATCCATCTCCCTGAGAGGTAGCACATAAATCAACAGAAGAATTCTTCCTTCCCCCTTGCGCTGTCTACACCGAGGGGTGGAGTGGGGTGGGGTGGTTAGGCCAGCTTAACTACATCACTTAGGGATGTGAATTTTTCACACCCCCGAGAGACATAACTGCGTTAACCTAACTTTTTAGCCGAGATCTGGCATAAATTAGAACAAATACCAATATACCTTGACACAGATCTGCATGATTTAAAATTAAGATTAATCTTTTCATGACTACCAGGGCCAAAATCAGGACTTTCAGAGTTTTCCCCCCATCATTAAAAACACTGAATGACAAAGAGAACAAGTATCCATCTACTGAGCAAGACCAATCAATGAATTTTTATAAGTCTGGTTTTCATATATACAGTGGAATTTAGGGCTTTAATATAGCTTGAACTGGTTAAATTTAATTTCAAACAATTAATGTAAACATAAAAAATAAGTTATTACAGGAAATTGAAGTTAAAATTAAAAACACTGAGTACCATGACTTTTTCTTTTTTAAATCTAATATTATAATTTTTGTATTTTTTCTCATGTCAATGCCGTAGCTTTTCCCAATTTATGTTATCACAAACAGCTAGCCTTAATAATACAATATGCTATCATGCATTGCCTGTTACAGAACATCCCTGTAAAGCATTTTTTGATAACCAAATGGAATATTGCTGAGCAAGCTTTTCAAGACAAAGTTAATAAAAACATCAATGCTTGTTTGGGACATGGTTAGCTTCTATTCTTACCTGCTTAGCCTCCGTTTCTGCTTTACTAATGTCATTCTTGCACGTCATCATCTGTCCAGCAAGAGTTGCTTCTTCACCATCTTCATTGCTGGACAGACCAGCAGACACAGCATTAAAATGTTGCTGTGCAGCAGCCAGAACATTTGTATCTTTATCACTTGCCTCCTGCAGAGCATTTAGCCCATCTTTTATCTTCTTTACTTCCTTCTCCTTTGCCACTACAGCCTTAGAATCCTTTAGCAAAACAAATCAGATCAATCAGATCCATTTGAGAGAATAACATCAACTTGAAATCTAAACAGTATTGAAAAATAAGTTGCAAATAGTTTAAGGTACTATGTTCCCAAGCCCCCTTGCCATTATTTGTGATTGTACAATCACATTTATATTTTTTTAAATGTTTTCTTGCCTGTATTGTTGCATGAAAGAGCCACACAAACAGGGCAAACACAAAGTGTTGCACAAAATACACTGGAAAAATAAATTACTGTAACTGATACAGATTAGAGGGGAAAAGTTTTTTTTAAGTATTATTGGTAACAGTAACAGGTAAAAAGATATGACAAATGTGAACCTTGACAGTCTCATTTAATCTTCAGAGCATTGATATTCTTATAGAGCAACATATTTTAAAGTTATTGTGATCCTCCCTGAACTTCATAAAAAAATAAAATATTAGCTGAGGGGGCCTATTCTGTTCATGCACACACCTAATTCCTAATGGGAATATATTCTTTATATCAGGCTACACACGAACACCAAGCTTAAAACAAAGTCTGTCTCTCAGGTGACACTGAAAGGGGAAATCAAAGCTTTATTAAAGGGAAAATTTAGACTACTTTACATAATACATGATATTGTAAAAAGGGAATGCCACTTATTCTTTATCTCTACAGAATACAGACCCTGGACTTCAGAAAAGCAGACTGACTCCCTCAGGGAATTGACGGGCAGAATCCCCTGGGAGGCTAATATGAGGGGGAAAGGAGCCCAGGAGAGCTGACTGTATTTTAAAGAAGCCTTATTGAGAGCACAGAAACAAACCACCCCGATGTGCAGAAAGAATAGCAAATATGGGAGGCAACCAGCTTGGCTTAACTAAGAAATATTCAGTGAGCTTAAACACAAAAAGGAAGCTTACAAGAAGTGGAAACTTGGACAGATGACTAGGGAGGAGTATAAAAATATTGCTCGAGCATGCAGAGTTGTAATCAGGAAGGCCAAAGCACAATTGGAGTTGCAGCTAGCAAGGGATGTGAAGGGTAACAAGAAGGGTTTCTACAGGTCTGTTAGCAACAAGAAGAAGGTCAGGGAAAGTGTGGGACCCTTACTGAATGGGGGAGGTAACCTAGTGACGGATGATGTGGAAAAAGCTGAAGTACTCAATGCTTTTTTGCCTCGGTCTTCACAGACAAGGTCAGCTTCCAGCCTGCTGCACTGGGCAGCACAGTATAGGGAGGAGGTTAGCAGCCCTCAGTGGTGAAAGAACAGGTTAAGGACTATTTAGAAAAGCTGGACATACACAAATCCATGGGGCTGGATGTAATGCATCTGAGGGTGCTGAGAGATTTGGCTGATGTGATTGCAGAGCCATTGGCCATTATCTTTGAAAACTCGTGGCAATCAGGGGCGGTCCCGGACAATTGGAAAAAGGCAAATATAGTGCCCATCTTTAAAAAAGGGAACAAGGAGAATCCGGGGAACTACAGACCAGTCAGCCTCACCTCAGTCCCCAGAAAAATCATGGAGCAGGTGCTCAAAGAATCCATTTTGAAGCACTTGGAGGAGAGAGGAAGGTGATCAGGAACAGTCAACATGGATTCACCAAGGGCAAGTCATGCCTGACCAACCTGATTGCCTTCTATGATGAGATAACTGGCTCTGTAGATATGGGGAAAGCAGTGGACGTGATATACCTTGACTTTAGCAAAGCTGTTGATACGGTCTCCCACAGTATTCTTGCCAACAAGTTCAAGAAGTATGGATTGGATGAATGGACTATAAGGTGTATAGAAAGCTGGCTAGATCATCGGGCTCAACTGGTAGTGATCAACGGCTCGATGTCTAGGTGGCAGCCGGTATCAAGCAGAGTGCCCCAGGGGTTGGTCCTGGGGCCGGTTTTGTTCAACATCTTCATTAGTAATCTGGATGATGGGATGGATTGCACCCTCAGCAAATTCGCAGATGATACTAAGATGGAGGGAGAGGTAGATATGCTGGAGAGTAGGGATAGGGTCCAGAGTGACCTAGACTAATTGGAGGACTGGACAAAAAGAAATCTGATGAGGTTCAACAAGGACAAGTGCAGAGTACTGCACTTAGGATGGAAGAATCCCATGCACTGCTACAGGCTGGGGACCGACTGGCTAAGCGGCAGTTCTGCAGAAAAGGACCTGGGGATTACAGTGGATGAGAAGCTGGATATGAGTCAGCAGTGTGCCCTTGTTGCCAAGAAGGCTAACGGCATATTGGGCTGCATTAGTAGGCGCATTGCCAGCAGATCAAGGGAAGTGATTATTCCCCTCTACTCGGCACTGGTGAGGCCACATCTGGAGTATGGCATCATTTTGGGCCCCCCGCTACAGAAAGGATGTGGACAAATTGGAGAGAATCCAGCGGAGGGCAACAAAAATGATCAGGGGACTGGGGCACATGACTTACAAGGAGAGGCTGAGAGAACTGGGCTTGTTTAGTCTGCAGAGGAGTGAGGTGGGATTTGATAGCAGCCTTCAGCTACCTGAAGGGGGGTTCCAAAAAAGGATGGAGCTCGGCTGTTCTCAGGGGTGGCAGATGACAGAACAAGGCGCAATAGTCTCAAGTTGCAGTGGGGGAGGTTTAGGTTGGATATTAGGAAAAACTATTTCACTAGGAGGGTGGTGAAGCATTGGAATGGGTTACCTGGGAAGGTGGTGGAATCTCCATCCTTAGAGGTTTTTAAGGCCCAGCTTGACAAAGCCCTGGCTGGGATGATTTAGTTGGGGTTGGTCCTGCTTTGAGCAGGGGGTTGGACTAGATGACCTCCTGAGGCCTTTTCCAACCCTAATCTTCTATGATTAGAAACTTGTGGTGCCCTTGCATGTTTATGCCATAAATTTGTCCCAACGCTCTTATCCCTCTTGGACATACATTACAGAAAAGTAATAAATAAATCACAACATACAGCTATTATATATTACTGAAGATGTTTGTAGTGCACCAGTTTAAATATTTTCCTGAAATTTTAAAAACAAGGGCCTTACTGTTTACCTCCTCCATGCTTTTTACTAATTCTTTACATTTCTTCTCTTCACTTTTTAAGTTTTGCTTCTTGAGATCAAGAGCACTTTGTGCTTTTGTATCAACTCTCTGAGTTTCTGCAAGAACATCTTCCAGTGAACGTAGTATGCCACCAACTTCCTATAACCAAGACAAAAAAAAAAAAGTAACTCATACTAAAAGAAACCTGTTTAATAATCATAAGATATTGTACATTCTATCCAGCTGCATTGGGGGGGAAAAAAAAAATTAAAAGCAAATATCCTTACCACTGTCACTTAAAAATTCTTTTAGTTTTAATCATCATAATTACAAATAGGGGCCTACCGAATTCACAGCCCGTTTTGGTTAATTTCATGGTCACGGGATTTTAAAAATCGTAAATTTCATGATTTCAGATATTTAAATCTGAAATTTCATGATGATGGAACTTTAGGGGTCCTGACCCAAAAGGGAGTTGCGTGTGTGTGTGTGTATTTTGCAGTATTGCCACTCTTACTTCTGCACGGCTGCTGGCAGCGGTGCTGCCTCCAGAGCTGGTTTCCCAGCCAACAGACACCACTCTCCACCCGCCCAACTCTGAAGGCAGCAGCACAGAAGTAAGGGTGGCAATATTGCAACCCCCTCCCTCCCCACACACAATAATCTTGCGACCTCCCCCACAACCTGCTTTTGGATTGGGACCCCCAGTTTGAGAAACGCTGGTCTCCCCTGTGAAATCTGTATAGTATAGGGTAAAAGTACACAAAAGACCAGATTTCATGGTCCATGACATGTTTTTCCACGGCTGTGAATTTGGTAGGGCCCTAATTATAAATCAAGTTTATTTTTCACTATTTATGCTGTTCACTTGATGCAAATCTCCATGCAACGAACACACAGAGCAAATAGCTTCATTTAAAAAAAAATCAGTTTCAAGAAAGCTTGACTTCCAGGTTCCGATTGGATAGCAGGGTGCTGCTATATTTGGGTTTAAATAATATAGGGCAACGTTTGAAAAGGCTACGTTTAAGAATCATTTCATTGGCACTGGAAAATAGGGTAGAAACATTTCTATTATCTTGCGTGAATGCTTATTTTTATAAAACCTGAATTTTGAACCCAATTTGACTTGCTGAAGTGTCTTAACCACAATATAAAGTACACAAATATAACATTTTTGTCATTTTACATTAAAGAAAGTGGATGGGAGGCATCAGAGAATGAATTGTTTTCCAATGGATCTAGAAGGATTTTCATTCATTTATTCTGAACTGTGGCATTTATTTCTCTTCTAGTAAATATGTTGCCTTTCAGGCATCTTCTCTCTGACTGGACATCTCCCCCTCTTTCAAAGATACAAGAATGTTCATTCTCAAAATGACAGGGTTTTCTGAGTTTTAGAACATCTGAATGTGAATCCTCCACACCAAGCAAAGATCTACTTCCACAAATATTATTTATTCACATGAGTTGAGCTACTCGCATGCATAAATATTCAAAGAATCAGGGCCTAAGTATGCTAAACTATGTTCCTATTTCCACTGGCATGGAAGATAGAAATTGTGAGAATATGACTGCACTTGGCTTAGTTCTTCTACAGTTATAATACCATTGAGATAACTGCATAATCTGGTGTTATGTGAACTATAAAATATCAGTTAGTGTTTATATCATAATAAAGGATCATGCTTATTTGTTATTAAATGGATGCCACCAAATAGAAATCTACTCAATCTCAAAAAGATGCTCAAGAACTACAAAATCCCTCTGCCAACGTTTGTGGTGTATAGTCTTATTTTCTTTTTCTTAATGCTATTTTGTCCCTAAACTGTGTGAAAGACTCACACAAACAAGTGGGGACACAAGCCAACTAAACACAAATAACTATCAAATGAAAAAAGTAAAAATAAAAAGCCTGAAAAGACAGTATTTCTAATCTTTTGTTTATCTTAGGTATTACTTGTAATGATAGGAGGTAAAATATTTCAGATGGAAGTATAATTATTAAATCAACAGGGTGTCTTTCACATAATGGCTAAGAATTACAGTATGTAGTGTATAAACATAAGCATATCAAATCCAAAGGAAATCGTTCTATCCTAAGTTCCCTCTAAGCTACGCAGCTGCCTATTTAGCCAGCACAGGGGCTCAAGGCTGCAGCGGGGAAAGGCGCCCCTCCCTGCTGGCCCCAGCACGGTCCTGCTGTAGCGGGGAGAGGCACCCCTCATACGGCCCCGAGCTGCTGCGGTGAGAGAGGGCTGAGGGGAGTCCTCCTCTCCCCACCGCAGCCCTGGGGCAGCCTGCACCCCAACCCTCTGCCCCAGCCCTGAGCCCCCTCCCGCACCCCGAACCGCTCATCTTTGGCCCCAACCCAGAGCCCGCACCCCCCCACACCCCAACCCTCTGCCCCCTCCCACACCCCGAACCCTTCGGCCCCACACCCACCACATTAATTTTGTTATGTGCACCAATATGAAGGTGATGTGTCACACATCACCTCCATATTGGTGCACATAACAAAATTCATTCTGCACATGAATGTAAAAAATTAGAGGGAACGCTGGTTAACTTCTCTCTATATTTTAATTCAGAGAAATGAAGTTATTCCTTTCCGATTTAATCCCTTGTGTTAATATATACATCGACATAAACATATTTGTGTTCTCACTTACCTGATCTCTCTTCTTTTCCATCTCTGCTATTTCTTTGTTAAGTTCCTTCACCTTTTTCTCATTCTCAGCCATTGTTTCCTGAAGTTTCGCTATGTTAGCCTGCATTTCCTTTAACTCATCGGCAGAACGTACCTTCGTCTCTTCAGCCAAAACAAATTGATACGCAACATAGAGACGGCTTAAGTGTTCTATCTCTCGCATTACCTTCTGGTACTCTAAATAGGATGATCGTTCCTGAAAGAAAGGGCCACCAATAAAAATAAGCCAGCATTAAAAAAATTTTGTAATACGCCCATAGTATTTCTAAAAAGTTCTGTATAATTTTATGATCAATATTTGTAGCTATACAAGCCAAGACAAGTAATTAAATCTCATGCTTCAAAAGATATATGCCAATTCCCCTAGAGGGATGAGAAAGCAAGGAAGGATTCTCCTTTCCTACATACAATAGTACCCAACTGGCTATATGCATTACACTTTTGCCTTCCTCTGAAGCATCAAATGCATTATACATACACATGCCTGCTTAGCAAAATGTTAGCAAATGATGCTAATACAACAGCCTGTACTGTGCAAACAACACTTGGATATCCTTTCATGAACCAAGTTAAAACTTCATCTTGCTATTGTCTTCTAGGGTTTTTTTCCCCCTATAATATCTTGCAGGTCCTGAATGTCCAACGTTACCATAATAATTAGACATCTGAAAATAAAATCTCTCTATAAACCATGATTTCCACATTAAAAAAATATTCAGACTAGAAATGCGTGTAGATATTTTAGAGTCTAGAAGAGCATTTTGTTTTAAAAAAATGAATCGTTGAAGAGATTATCCGAGTTAGTCAGGCTATTTTCCGATATTTTAAAAATTGCCCCCCCAGTGTAATTTCACCCAGTATAACATTAAGTCTGTTTAAAAGCCAAAGATGTTGTTCCGGTCTAAAGTTCAGTACCTCTTTCAGTTTCTGTAAGGTTGGAGTGATTTCTTCCTCTAAAATCTGAAACACAAAAACAGAATATATTTTCAGATTCTTAAATCTGAAAACTCTCCCAAATCCTACTACTCTGACCACATGCACATAGCCTTAGGCAGAGAAAGCAAGCTTTCCACAAACCATAAATATACAACAAATGGGGGCGGGGGAAAGAGAAGGGACCATGGCAGTGCAAATGGGTCAAGTACATCCTCTTCTATTGTGGCAGATAAGATTTTGTTCTTTCTAAGGCTACACAACAGGCAATTGAGTCATTCAAGTCAGCTTACAACTGCTAGCATTGATGTTATTCAATTTATGTAAAGCATTAAAAAGCCACACAATTGCAAACAATAGTACCGTTTGAATTTCTTTCAGTTTTGCCTCTTTTTTCTCTATAGTTTTCTGGGCAGCTATTTTCTTGCACTCATACATCCTTGTACCAGCTGCTTCTTCAATCATAGCTAAAATCTGGAAAAAAAACAAAAAAACAAAAAAAAACCCCCAAGCTTATGAAATAGCTTCAAAATCACCAGTGTTAAACAAAAAAATTTCTCTACCCACCTTTCTTCAAAATACTGTTCCAACAGTCCTGAGCAAACAGTCAACTCAAAATTTTACACGTATAAAGGATATCAAGAAAAAAGAGAAGGAAAGGAAACGTCAACTGTGTTCTCACCTCTGGAGGTTTCATGTTTAGAACTTTGGTAATTCGTCCCTGGAAATAAAGGCAAAAATGATTATGGCCTTTAAACTCAAAGTGCACTACACTGTCATATGCAGTGCAATATTTTTATATATTAAATTCTCAATCAAAAGTTTATCAGGTAGTATAATAATTTTTTAAAGATAAATTTATTTTCTGTCTAAAAGAATAAACCTGGTTTGACTTCAGTTATCTAATTCTTGAAAGTTCAGATTCAAATCTGAAACAGCTTGTGTCACATTACATTCAGCTGGTAAGTACGATGTGCTATACTTTATAACTTTGCTTATGCTGCGGCCTGCTATACGTAGTTACACTGATCAGGGACATTGTTTTCACTCCCTGTTTGGAATCTCTTACTGACTGACTGATTTTTATTAAATTCTTAGTCACAGTTTGGCTTTTGAGAGATTTAATTGATGTCAGTCAATATGTGGAAGCCTCTGTGGTAATAGAAACAACGTGTAGAGCTAATGCAAAACAAAATTCCCAAATCCAGAAACAAAGGAAGTAAGTTTTTAGGAACATGTATATAATACCTGCATAATAAGAAAGTGAGGGTTGTTGACATTGAGTCCAACGGAACAGAAGAGATCCTGCACTCTTGTGTTGTTTGCATTCACACCATTGATTAGATACTTATTTCTACCACCAATGACGACCTTGAGAAAAAGAAAAATGGGATACTCAAAATGAACTAAAAAACGGCTTTACTGTTTGAGAATACAAACTAACGGAATTCTTAGATGTAGGAATCTGAGCAAACAACAAATGGAAAATAGTTTCAATGTGTCCTGAGGAAATTAACAAAATTACAGAATATACATATCAAACAAACCCTCTCATCAGTTTGAAGTACCATTTTTAAAATCCTCTACCCCAACTGCAAAAATGTGAGCTAAACCATCACGGCAAGTACCTTTGGCAATTTCTTGGCAGTCAGGAACAAGGGAAAGTCTCTCAGTTCAGTGTCAGACCAGAAAAAAAATACCACCACCACAACTAGCAAACTTGTTGTCAGTTTCATCAGAAAGGTTATGGTTAAGGCTATGTTTTACTCACAGGTATTTTTAGTAAAAGTCATGGACAGGTCACAGGCAGTAAACAAAATTCATGGCCAGTGACCTGTTCATGACTTGCACTATGCCCTTAATTAAATCTTGGGAGTGCCGCGGCTTGGGGGGCCGGTCCAGGGAGTGACACTGGTGCTCGGCGCGGGGGGCAGGAAGAGAGGAGGTTGGCGGGGCTGGCATGCTCCCTACCTGGCTTCTTGGAAGCGATGACATATCCCTCCCTAAGTTCCTAGCTCCGCACACTGCCAGCTCCACAGCTCCCATTGGCTGGGAACCACAGCCAATGGGAGCTGCGAGGGCAGTGCCTGTGAGCTGCGAGAGCAGTGCGCGAAGGTAGGAGCTGAGGGACATGTTGTCGCTTCCGGGGAGCCCCCCCAAGGTAAGCACCGACCAGAGCCCTCACCCCCTTCTATACCCCAACCCCCAGCCATGAGACGCCCACTCAAACTCCTCCTGCTGCTGCTAGGGGGTGGGAGGAAGGCGGTGGCCTGAGTTTGCCCAAGCAGCGGCCGGTGCGACTGGCCCAGGGGCTGCCTGAGCAGCCCCGGAGCAAGCCACACCGACCGTTGCAGAAATCACGGCATCTGTGACTTCCATGACAAACTCGCAGCCTTAGGGCTGGTCTATACTTAGCCGCTAGTTCGGCGGCTGGGGATCGAACTTCCGGGCTCGATTTATCGCGTCTGGTCTGGACGCGATAAATCGAACCAGGAAGTGCTCGCCGTCGACTGCGGTACTCCATCTCAACGAGAGGAGTACCGCGGAGTCGACGGGGGAGCCTGCCTGCCGCGTGTGGACCGCGTCTGAACCGCGGTAAGTTCGAAGTAAGGTATGTCGACTTCAGCTACGTTATTCACGTAGCTGAAGTTGCGTACCTTACTTCGACTTGGGGGGTTAGTGTAGACCAGGCCTTAGTTATGGTTAATATGGGTCATGGAAACCAATTACTTCTAGAGGTAGTCCCTTTGTGTCAAGTCAAAGCACACTCTGAGACAGTGTAGGAAAGCTTGCAGTGCTCCTGTCTGTACCATATCTGTTCTGTGAATAAATGAATTCAGTATCCCAAGTGGACAACCTAGCATTTTTCAATATTAAGGTCACTAAAAAATTAGAAAGGGAAAGGAGAAAGGCAGAAAAGGGAAGCACATCATTTTCTGTAGAGGACAATACAGCTGGCTCCAGGAATGTTGTCTCATGACTAGGTGCGTTTCCATTTAAGGGAGTAGAGTCATTGTTTATGGTATATGGAATACTACAAAATTTGTAGTGTGAAAAGGCAACTAGTTGTTATATCCTTATTTAGTTGCTTAGCTCAAATCTTACATAGTTTGTTATTGAGTTCACTCTGGAAACATTGCTTTAATAGCACAAGTTCAATGAGAGAATATTTAAAAAAGAAGAATTGGTGCACAATTAAGTAAAAGAAACCAAGTGTTCTTTAAAACCTTACCTGAAGGAATCTTGATTATGCAAAATAACTTGAGGCGTAAGGGTAGAGAGCATTAAAAAAAAACCTACAACATTGAATTCTATATCATCTAGTTGAAAAATAACAATCTGCCTTTTATCTTAGTATAGTCATTTTCCACTGAGAACGGTGGAAATACGTAAATCTTTGTGGACAAACACAGATGTTGAACACTCACCTGCCTGGTGACTGTGATCTCATCATGAGCCTCAAATCCCAACGGACTCTGTTTCTTGTCAGAATTATCAAAGGTGATTGATACAGTCGCTTTAATAATTCCAGCCTGACCATTTTTGTAAACCAAATCTTGCAAATTGGATGCTCGCACCTGAAAATGTGGAAGAGGAATACATTTGTTAACAGAAAGCCATTGCATTGCTTCACACTGTGCACTATTAATTGCTAGAATTTGAGGAAAAATGTATGAAATATTTGAAAAATAGGAATACTGTACATTTAGATACTCTAGCAGCTCACAGGTATAAAAGAGCATGGAGAAAACGTGCAAGATGGTTGCACGGTAAACTAACACACAGTAAGTCAGCTAAGCATTTTTTTTTTAAACCAGATACACGAGAAAAATTAAATGCTTAGATTTAGAAACCAGATGACAAGATCAATTAATACATAAGTGCCTTTAGGTAAAGTGTTTGATTTCATGATACAGTATGTGTGTGATTGTAAAGATAGCATAATAGGATTTACTTGCAATTTTGCTGGATTTCCCTAGAATTCCAGAGCAGCATTGTTTAAAGACTGGGATCCAAATTTGCTTCAAAATACACACTTTTCATATAAGTAGCAGTATAGGCCAGTGTCTTTTAAATAAAAATCATTTCAACAAAACCTGCTTTCTGTTTTTCTGATGAGTCAGCTAATAGTGTTCTCAGACCACCTCCAGGTATGCCAAAGTTTATTATAGAGAAATAAGTTTGTGTTATATTCTGTGATTGTACTTTTACCTACCAAAAGTCTGCAGTTCCAACCTACTACTTCTTAACTTGGCATTTTTTCCCCCTGTGGTTCTGGGCTGCATAATTTGTATCAATGTATGATTATTACTTCTATACAAAGCTTACATAATAATAATATAAAATATAATAGAATAATTAATATATAGAGATATACCTATCTCATAGAACTGGAAAGGACCCTGAAAGGTCATCGAGTCCAGCCCCCTGCCTTCACTAGCAGGACCAAAAACTGATTTTGCCCCAGATCCCCTTGAGGGGGCTAAGTGGCCCCCTCAAGGATTGAACTCACAACCCTGGGTTTAGCAGGCCAATGCTCAAACCACTTAGCTATCCCCCCCTATATATTTATAGTCTTCTACAAAGTGTTTGAAAAGAATTCCCTAGTAATTGTAATAGGCCTCTGTAAAAGAGTATTGACACTGTAGATATGATTGTAAGTCAATTTTGAGAATAAGAGTCAGTGGGGATTACAAATTCATATTTAATTATCAATAAAAATAATTTTTATTGGACAATTTGAACCTAGCCAGAAAGTGGCATAGAAAATGCCAGTCTGTCTCATTTTGGTTACAAAGTAACACCAATCTCCACAACATTTTGTGACGATTAATCTCAGGTTTGTTGCACAAGGATGCTATTCAACACAAAGAGGAGTTTCTCATTGATTCTTCCTAACTGCAGTATTTCTCCTTCCTTTTTACCTGAGATAGGTTGGAGATGCCCAACAGAAAACAAATAGAGTCCAGGATGTTGGACTTGCCACTGCCATTTAATCCGGTGATAGCATTGAACAGTGGGTCGAAGCCGTTGACCTCTGTCCTCTGGGCATAGGACTTGAATCCTTCAAGAATGATTGACTTGATATGCATCTTTTCTGTCTCTCTGGAGGACCTGGCCAAACCCCTCTCCAAGGGGTATGAAGAAAGATCTCAGATTTATAGTCCTGTGTGTTTTAAAACAACAAAAGCAGACTTACTAAAATGAGAGGGCACTCCTAATATAAACCAAAGTATGAAACAAATGGAAAAGAATATAATACTACTCTAGCATGGACAATGGTATTTGGACCCACATGCAGGAATGTGATAAGATTTTTTTGCCACAACAGTACAACCTCAGTTATCTGAATCTCAGTTATCCAAAGGAGGGATAATTGAGTCCTGCAGCAAATATTACTCAAATTTAAGATTTCCTTGATTACATGAATTTATTCAATATGACTCAGGATATTCAAATAGAAGTTGTACTGTGGTACAAAACAGGTTTCTCATCAAGAAAAAAAATTACAAGACTAGTAGGGGGCAAAAAGACAAGACTAAAGTCTTTTAGGAGAAAAGAGAGAGGAAGACATTTAAAAGGGCAGTGCTGATGGAGTACCTTGTGGACTGTTATCTGTATCCAGAGTTGAATGTGACTTTATGTTAGTCTTAAAATTATGTTAAAATAGTTGAGAACTTCATAGCGAAAATATATGTAGCTAAAAACCCAGACTGTTCTGTATTTCAAATTGTTAAACTATAAAAAAAAAAAAATCCCAATACTGTCTGCTGTTTTTACAAATGTTACTTTCAGATTATCCCAAACTGAGATTAGAGAGTAATGTCTCCTTATTCTGTACACCTGGCAGCACTTTGTTTATAGCCAGTTTTACTGTGTGACTTTGTAAATCTGACAGCTCCTGGCACAGTCGCTGTCACCCAGAAAAAGGAAAAGACAAACAGAAGAACAGGGGCTTGCAAAGGCAGTGACTGGGGGCAGGCACAGGCCTGGGGCTGTTGTAACTCAGTGACTAGGTTTAAACTGACCAATTTTGCACCCTCCCCCTCCTCCATGGGGTGAGTGTGTGTGTTGAGAGGGCTTGTGCCCACAGGGCAGGCATGCAGGGCCCTTCGCTCCCTCACTGGTATCAACCCAGACCCCCCCAGCCACCCGCACTATTGAACAAGGCCCTTCTGGGGACACTGAGGGAAGGAGCCAAGTATCAGGGGGTAGCTGTGTTAGTCTGTATCCACAAAAACAACAAGGAGTCCGGTGGCACCTTAAAAACGAGCAGATTTATTTGGGCATAGGCTTTCGTGGGTAAAAAACCTCACTTCTTCAGATGCATGGAGTGAAAGTTACAGATGCAGGCATTATATAATGAGACACGAAGACCATTTCAGATTTGGGGACAATGTATAACTTCAAGTCAGTGGCACTGCTATGGGTACCTGCATGGACCCACAGTATGCCAACATACTTTTATGGCTGCCTTAGAACAACGCTTCCTCACCTCTCGTCCCCTAGCGCCCCTCCTCTACTTGCACTACATTGATGACATCATCATATGGACCCACGGAAAGGAGGCCCTTGAAGATTTCCTCCTGGATTTCAACGATTTTCCACCCCATCATCAACCTCAGCTTGGACCAGTCCACACAAGAGATCCACTTCCTGGACACTACAGTGCAAATAAGCGATGGTCACATAACCACCACCCTATACCAGAAAACTACTGACCGCTATACTTACCTACATGCCTCCAGCTTCCATCCAGGACACATCACATGATCCATTGTCTACAGCCAAGCCCTAAGATACAACCACATTTGCTCCAATCCCTCAGACAGAGACAAACAACTACAAGATCTTTATCAAGCATTCTTAAAACTACAATACCCACCTGGGGAAGTGAGGAAACAGATTGACAGAGCGAGACAGGTACCCAGAAATCACCTACTACAGAACAGGCCCAACAAGGAAAATAACAGAACATCACTGGCCATCACGTACAGCCTCCAACTAAAACCTCTCCAGCGCATTATCCACGATCTACAACCTATCCTGGAAAATGATCCCTCACTCTCACAGACCTTGGGAGACAGGCCAGTCCTCCCTTACAGACAGCCCCCCAACCTGAAGCAAATACTCACCAGCAACTACACACCACACCACAGAAACACCAACCCAGGAACCAATCCCTGTAGCAAACCTCGTTGCCTACTCTGTCCCCATATCTACTCTAGCGACACCATCAGAGGACCCAACCACATCAGCCACACCATCAGGGGCTCGTTCACCTGCACGTCTACTAATGTGATATATGCCATCATGTGCCAGCAATGCCCCTCTGCCATGTACATTGGCCAAACCAGACAGTCCCTACGTAAAAGGATAAATGGACACAAATCAGACATCGGGAATGGTAACATACAAAAGCCAGTAGATGAACACTTCAACCTCCCTGGACACTCAATAACAGATTTAAAAGTAACTATACTTGAACAAAAAAACTACAGAAACAGACTTCAAAGAGAAACAGCAGAACTAAAATTCATTTGCAAATTCAACACCATTAATCTGGGCTTGAATAGGGACTGGGAGTGGCTGGCTCATTACAGAAGCAGCTTTGCCTCTCCTGGAATTGACACCTCCTCATCTATTATTGGGAGTGGACCACATCCACCCTGATTGAACTGGCCCTGTCAACACTGGTTCTCCACTTGCGAGGTAACTCCCTGCTCTCCATGTGTCAGTATATAATGCCTGCATCTGTAACTTTCACTCCATGCAGCTGAAGAAGTGAGGTTTTTACCCACGAAAGCTTATGCCCAAATAAATCTGTTAGTCTTTAAGGTGCCACCAGACTCCTTGTTGTTTTTGAGGGAAGGAGCCTCCCCCCAACAGCCCAAAGGAGAAGCCCCTCACTGGAGGGGGGATCTTCAGACATCAGACCCCCCCCCCCCGACCCACCGCCCCCAACCAAGGTACCAGGGAGGGGTGCCTAGTCCTTAAGCCCACCCCCCCGTGGTGCACCCGCTGAGCCCTCCCCCGGAGAGAGACCGGGACGGGACCGGCCACGACCCGCCCCCTGGCCAAGGGTGGTGGGGCTGGGCTGCGCCCCTGCCCGGCCGCCCCCGCCGCCTCTCACCTGCCGAGCCCTGGGAGGGGAGGGGCGGGGAGGGGTGGTCTAGCGCGGGGGCAGACGGTTAGCCGCGGGTTCTAGAATCCCACCGCCCGGCCGCTCCCGGCGGCGCCCTTCCGCTTACTTGAATTTTGGCGCGCAAGGACCGACGGGAGCGCTGCGGCTGCCTGATTGAGCTTTGCTCGCGTGAGCTCATCTAACCCACGCGCGGCGCGGCGCTCCCGGGGGACTAGCGGGGCGCGAAGGAGACTGCACCCCAGAACCCCACGGCGCTGTTTTAAACGGAGAACGTATTGATTCCGGCGTCTGCCGTGGCCAGACCCGGTCAAGAGAGGACCCCCCCCCCGCAACCTGATAGGTGGAGATGGAGAGTGGGGGCTTCTTCAGCGCGCGTCGCCTGGCTGCTGCTGCGAGTGCGCATTGATGGGGGGCGGCGGTGTATAACAGCGCGAGCCTTTACTCCCTATTTCGTGGGGGGCGGGGTCATAGAGGGGAGCGCGGGTCTGCAGCAGGGCGAGTCCCTGCTCCGGGGGGAGGGGGGGCAGTAGAATAGAGCCAAGAAAGGGGCTTGTGCGCGCGCCTGCAGCGTGCGCGTTCCCGCTCCTGCGGGACAGCTGTGCACGAGCCCCTGTTCCTAGGGGAGCAGTCGGGGGGGGGGGTGCACGCGGTGTGCGGGGCCCTGTTCCTAGGGGGGGGGGGGGGGGGGGGGGGCCGCGGTGTGCGAGTCCCTGTTCCTAGGGGAGCAGTAGGAGTCAGGGGGAGGTTGTGCACGTGGTGTGCGGAGTCCCTGTTCCTAGGGGAGCAGTGGGGGGGGGGGTGGGCAGGGGGGGTGCGAGCCCCTCTTCCTAGGGGAGCAGTAGGAGGGGAGGGGCTGTGCAGACGTGCGGTGTGCAAGTCCCCGTTTCTGGGAGGAGTGGAGGGCCAGTGCATTGGGGGAGAATGTCTCCATCACTTGGATCAGTCCGGGATTATTCTCCTCCACCCTCTAGTTCCCAGGCATGTAGGTGCTCCATAGTGTTCCAGGGGAATAGCAGGATCCTAGAATCAAAAATGTAGGGCTGGAAGAGGCCTTGAGATCATCAGGTCCAGCCCCCTGCACTGAGGCAGAACTAGGGGCTTGTCTACACTTACATTTTATAGCACTCTAACTTGCTGGCTCGGGTGTGAAAAATCACCCCCGAGCGCAAGTCCGAGCGCTTTAAAGTGCTAGTGTAGACAGGCTCCCAGCGCTGGGAGCCAATCCCCTCGTGAAGGTGGATTATCAGGAGCGCCTGGAGAGCTCCCTCCCAGCACTCACACGTGACCACACTCGCACTTCAAAGCGCTGCTGTGGGAGTGTTCTTGCAGCAGCGCTTTGAAGTTTCCAGTGTAGACATACCCTTAGGGCATGGCTACACTTGCAGATGTAGAGCGCTGTGAGTTAAACCTGCCTTCGGAGAGCGCAGTAGGGAAAGCGCTGCAGTCTGTCCACACTGACAGCTGCTTTCGCACTGGCGTGGCCACATTTGCAGCACTTGCAGTGGCATTGGGAGCGGTGCATTATGGGCAGCTATCCCAGCATGCAAGTGACTGCATCGTGCTTTTCAAATGGAGGGGTGAGGTGGAGTGTGACAAGGAGTGTGTTGTGTGTATGTGGGGGGGAGAAAGTGTCAGCATGCTGTCTTGTAAGTTCAGACAGCAGCAGCCCCTCCCCCTCTCTCACACACAGCTTTCCACACTAATGGTTGCTTTGTCTCAGAGCAGATAAGCAGACGGCTGTCAGAAACGGAGCTTTCAAAGGGCATATCTGCATTCCTACAGTGATTCAAAACAATGACAACAGTGGCCACCTGACTTAAGGGGATTATGGGACGTTTCCGGAGGCTGATCAGAGCGCAGTAATGCAACACCTCGTCCACCCAGGCGTGGTAGCCAAGGCGCAGCAAACATTATTCCTCTCGCCGTGGTGGAGTATCAGGAGCGCTCTAGCTGTGGAGTCAGAGCGCTCTGTGTGCCTGGCCAGTGCGGACGGGGAGTGAGCTAGTGCGCCCGGGGCTGCTTTAATGTGTTGTAACTCGCAAGTGTAGCCAAGCCATAAGTAAACCTAGATTGTCCCTGACCATGGTTTTTCCAAACTGTTTTTTAACACTTCCAGGGATGGGGATTCCACAATCTCTCTTGGAAGTGTGTTCTGAAGCTTAACTTTTTCTTAATATCTAATCTAAATCTCCCTTGTAGAGTAAGTAATAGTGGTCCAGCTATATTCACGTCTTGGACCAGATCCTCTGTTCCACTTAGGACTAAATCAAGAATTGCCTCTCCTCTTGTGGGTTCCAGGACTAGCTGCTCCAAGGAGGAGTCATTTAAGGTGTCAAGAAACTTTATCTGTGCATCCCAGCCTGAGGTGACATGTACCCAGTCAATGTGGGGATAATTGAAATCCCCTATTATTATTGAGTTTATTTTAATAGTCTCTCTAATCTCCTTTAGCATTTCACAGTCACTATCACCATCCTGGTCAGGCAATTGGTAATATATTTGTACTGCTATATTATTTATTAGAGCATGGAATTACTATCCATAGAGATTCTATGGTACAGCTTGGTTCTTTTAAGATTTTTACTTCATTTGATTCTATGCTTTCTTTCACATCATATAGTGCCACTCTCCCACCAGCACGACCTCTTCTGATACTTCTGAAAACAGATTATGGAATGGGTTTGCAAAGTTGTCTGAAAGTGGTTATTTACAAGACTTTGAATGATCAGCTCAAAACAAGCAGCGATAGGGAAAGTGGGTATGTGATTAGTATTCTATTAAAAGACATTATCTATAGTCATGGCATTCAACTTAGTATCTTAAAGTATTTTTATTTAACTTTTGTCTCTGAAGAGAAATACATTTACATAGATTTGTGAGAATCATATTTACAATATAACAATACAAGCACAAACTACAGTTAGATGTGACCCAGAGTACTTAGTTTCCAAAAGCTGCAATAAGGGAAACTATCACATAGAAGAATAAAAGTTCAGAAGAATTAGTTCAGTTCTGTTCCTCCAAAAAAGGTAAAAGCAAAATGTGTTGCTGTGATAAATTGAGGGTTCTGTCTGTACCACTTCTGAATTGGGGATAATTTAATGAAATTGTATAACAACATTACTGTGTCTTGGAAAGACTGTATGTATGTGGATCCCCCATAAGTTAGCAGGGTTACAGTGGTGAGTGATCAGCACTCAAGATCATCTATTCAAAGTAAAACAGTCTGGCACAATGGGTTTGCTCTAGCTGAGAGAAGACACTTCCTCTTGTCTGAAGGGGACGGGTGGGTTTGAGAGCTGTGGAAAATTACTGAAAGGCAGAACAAAGGAAGCAGGAGTCTATGAAGGGAGTCACAGGTGAACTGGGGAAGAGAACCATTTTGTACCAGGTTAAGATGGGGGAGGCTGCTGCAGGGGTATGGTAGGCAAGGTGCATAAAGGACCCTGCCTCACTGACAGAGCACAGATGATCCTCCAAGGTCTCCCAGGAAAGGGTGATCTAGTGAGAGACATTGCATTAGGATGTCTTATATTATATGATCTGTCCTCTACATGATTAGATATGTATCAGAGGGGTAGCCGCATTAGTCTGGATCTGTAAAAAGCGACAGAGTCCTGTGGCACCTTCTAGACTAACAGATGTATTGGAGCATAAGCTTTCGTGGGTGAATACCCATTTCGTCAGACGCCTGTCATGCATCTGACGAAGTGGGTATTCACCCACGAAAGCTTATGCTCCAATACATGATTAGATATATTGAGCATAAAGATGTTAGACTGTACAAAGTGTGTGTGTGTTGGCTGCTTCACAACTACTACGTGCCCCTGAGAGAGTTAAACTGTAAACCTGAAGCTTCACACCTGCTGGCCGGAATTCTGTGAGAAACGTGTGTTTCAGTACTGAGGAGTCTGAAAGGTTTTATCTTTCCTGATGAACATGGCATAATTTTTAGGGATACATCCATGCTTGCAGACAAAGGACAATATCTGTAGTAGCTGTAAGATTTGATGTATAAGTCATTTGTAACAGTTAGTGGTTCCTTGTCCATGAGTGGTAGACTCGTTCTCTGGATGTATTAATCAGGCCAGCTGCATATATACTAAATAATTAAATCACTTGAAGAATAAATTGCTCAGTACTTCAAACTTCTACATGTGCATTTAATTAAATACTCCTCCAAATAAACAGTATCTTGAAACAACATGTCAATCTTTAATCTGTGCATTAGTATCTGATACTTAATATGTTAGCCAATCATAATTACTAAGATGCCATCTGTTGTCATGGTCAAATTATTTAGTGCCTGATCCATGGTATTTTATCATGTCATTAAAGTCCATATCACAAAAAGCAGCAATTGCACATTAACACTGTAGCAGTATTTCTTTACTGTGTGCATTCCTTCGGGTGTCTTTTGGGGGGAGGAGGGATATCCATATAGCAGTATGTGCAGTCCATTCTTCTTAAGACACTTCTGAGTTATAGAGAACCAGTAGTCTTTTAATTGTAAATGTGAGCAAGAAGAACTATACTTGTAATAGAACAGAGCTATCAAAATTCTGTAGGCCAAATGACAGATAATTGACAGGTCACAACAGCAGCTATATGCTTGAAAGAAGCCAGTATAAACTACAGCTAGTCCTACTATTACTTTCTGTAGGGTAATTCTTGTAACCATGGCTTTAAATTGCTAAAAATCACAACTCCCAGACTGCTCACCTAATTAAAATCTGTGTATACAATCTGTCAGGACACCTTGCATTCTACTATGTATTTCCCTTGCCACTTGTCATTTTATTCTTTCGTAATCATGAATAATAAGATGGCAGCAGATGAATGTGAAATAACATCTTTGAGCAGAGGGCAGACAAAGAAATGCAATATAATATGCATGCTTTAGGTTCAAAATACTGAGTAAAGTGCAGATGAACTCTCGTGAAGTTAAAAAAAATCACAAAAAATGTAGGTAAGTTTGGGATTGGGTAAAATCTGGAATAGCCCATAATGGCATTTTAATAAAAAAAAAACAAACTTGCTTTAAAAACAGTGGAAATAGTTCAGCAACCTTGAGAACAAGAGGATCAATTAATAGCACAATGTCATTAACCCTTCTGGCTCAAAAAGGACCCAAATGGTTGTTTCCAGAGTTGCACAGATGATGAAAATTATACATATAATACAAATAGGTGGGAATAACATAATACTAATGAAAAACCTGTCCGAATCGACCTTTAACTGGCCATTCCAGACAATAAATAGCTTCACTACTAAAACCACTCAACGCTGGGTTCTGAAGTGGCATGGGGGAAAAAATGATATATATAATAAAACAGAATAAGGCCATACTACAGAAAAATGTCTAAACTGACCTTTAATCTGACATAAACAGCTTTATTACCAAAACAGCCTGTAACACTCAGTTCCAAAGTGGCATACAGGATGAAATTGATAAATCTAATACAGCTAAGTGTGAGCAACGTAATACTTAGGGAAAAATGGGCCAAAACAACCTTTAACTGCCTGTTCCAGGCAATAAAGGGGTCAATTATTAATAAAGCCACCTGGAACACTCAGTTCCGATGCTGCACAGAGAACAAAATTATTGCATATAATACAACTAAGTGAGAATAACGTAATACTGCCAAAAAACCCCAATCAAACCAATTACCAATAAAACTTTAATTACCCATTTCAGTCAATAAATCAGTGTATTATAGATTAAAAATATCCAGAACCACTTATTCTCAAAGTGAAGGGAGAGTAAAAATAATTCTTAGGCCTATGTAACACAGAGCCATGACCGAAAAAAATAATACCTGTCAAAACCCAGTTGAAACCACTTTTTATATTGTAAGACCTTCTGTATAATAAAACATTTTGTATTATTACTATTGTTGTTGGTAGTAATAGGAATAGTTGTAGCCTCTTTATATAGTATTTCGATACAGTCTAAGAAATATGGGGCTAAAAAGGCTCTGTTTAGGTCTTGATACAGATATGAAATATTTTACTGCTGGAACCATTTCAAATAGTTTTTGTTGCTGTTGTTTTGGTTTTGTAGAGAACCCTATTTCATAGGTTCTATGCTACAGTCTAAATTGGCTTTTTAAATCAAAATGGATTGTTCAACTTTCCCTTTTCCCTACAATGGAATATAGTGAGGCCCTATTTGTACTTTGTATGAAAGGAAGTGATAAAGTAGCTTTATTTTCACAAGTAGGCCTACATTGCACTGGTCTGGAATTGTTGGTTGCTTATTAACTGCAACTGTTTGATCTAATTTTAAACAATCTATCATTAACATAATTATAGAGCTACAAAAATTTCACATTTATATTGGCACATATTTACTGGCTGGTTCGTTTAATACAAGATTTTTTTTTCTTGCAAGCCAAAATACTTCTGTACAGAACTAGCAATGAACCAGTTGAAACTTTAAACAGCCATAGAGACTTATTGAAATCTTGATGGTTTCATAAAGAACCCCATGCATACCACCAAGGGTCATTTTTTCTTAGGTGACTGATGTCACTGGCTGTCAGTGGGGGATATTGGGCTGCATGTGCAGGGAAGAGAATATTTTCAAGTTGAAATGGGTTAAGTAAGTAGGCCTACATGTAGAGCAAATGCATAAGATCATTGTGATAGAGTAGTTTGCCCCTTAAAGGCAGTAGTACCTGGTGGTCAGCCCAACTCGCCTCGTGGGATGACCCTTGAAGGGTTTGAAAGGTCCAATATAAGAATCTGTGGGTGATGTGATGAGAGAAGAAGCGGTCTCAGTAACGAATGATGCTGGGAGGAAATCCTTTCACTGTATCTTCAAGGACCTGGGGCCAGGAGCCTTGCAGGCTCCTGTCTCCCCGTAACCAATTAGGAATGAACTGGAAAAAGGAACCACCATAAATACTGCCTCCTCCCTCATATCAGCCTGTAGGGTAGATGCAGACTCTGCAGGGAGTAAGATGGCTCCTTAATGAGTACCTGCACTGGATATCTACCGCAAGGAGATGCCAGCAACGTAACTTGGCTGCCACCCCCCACCCTCATCCTCTGCCAGGTTCCCAGATATTTACTGATTTCTTCCTTAATATAATATATTAAGGACAAAATATATCTGCTCCCTTGTGGGATATGTGTACCCCATCCTCCCTGAATAACATGGGTGCCAAATAAGATATGTCAAACTGAGAAATCTCCAGCCCCCCTTAATTATGTATGAATTTAACCACCTCCCTAGTCACACACTTCCAGGTTATCTCACCTCACGGAGACTTTGTGGCTCCCTGTCGCACTATCCACTTTGTAACGTGTCAGACCAATTGATTCTAAGTTTTTATTTAACCTGATTAAACATAACAAATAGGATTCATTACTCCTTCTATTTCTTCTTCCAAGAGGGAAAGCCTAATCTTATAAGAGCTCTGTCATGTTGGTGTTCCTGACTGCAGTCTAGCTCTCTGGCCTCCTCTGTGATCCCATTCCCTGTCTCCTCAGGCCTTATCTACACTGTGAAAAAACGCCCCCCTGAGCGATGCAAGTTTCAGTGCTGTAAAGTGGCAGTGTAGACAGTGCTGGGAGCTATTCCCCTCGCGAGCTCTCTCCCAGTGCTGGAGCCGCGACTACACAGCCACGTTAAAGCGCTGACCGAAGCCAACTGACCATCCTGCAAATTCGACAAAATCTGAAACAAGCAGTCTGATGGAGCTTCTATCCAGGAGTCCAAGCCCCTGTCTCTCTCTGCACACGGCAACCTATGTTCTTTTTGAGCTTCATTCCTTAAGATATCACATAAAATTCTGCTTAACACTTATCCTGTAGCAGCATCTCATAATAAAAAAAAAAAATGGAGATATCCCATCTCCCAGAACTGGAAGGGACCTTGAAAGGTCATCGAGTCCAGCCCCCTGCCTTCACTAGCAGGACCAAGTACTGATTTTGCCCCAGATCCCCAAGTGGCCCCCTCAAGGATTGAACTCACAACCCTGGGTTTAGCAGGCCAATGCTCAAACCACTGAGCTATCTCTCCCCCAAAGTCCCTTCTCTACAGCTGGACTCGCTCAGATGCAGAGAAGTGTCTCTTTGGTTGCTATGCCATATATATGTCTATAAAGTTAAACTTGTGCTAGTGGTTTTGGATTGGTCCCATCACCATAGTATCTGATGTTGGATTTTTATTGGCAAAAATGAAGCCTGTGGTAGTGGTTTTGTTAAGATCTCCTGAAAAGTTGCTCGGGGGACCATACATTCTATACTGGCTAAGGGGACGAAAAATGAAATTAGACAGTTAGGAGCTAAATGGCCTATCCATTATGAGGAACTTATTTGTGCGACTGCTCATGTATTTGCTTTAAAGAAACAATCCTTATCCTCGACAAGTAGCCAGTGCCTTCCCTTTCATTTGGAAATTGTGAGCTACTGTAAACTGATAAAGCTTCGCAAAGACACCAGTCAGGATTGGGACGTGGTTGTGCTAGGCACTGGACAAATACATAGGTGGAGGTGCTCCCCCTTCTCAAAGCACGTCACTAAAAACAAGTGAGTAACTAGTATGGGAAGTGGAGAGAGTTGATGTGGGTGACAGTAATAGGCTGCAATTAGACAGGATGTGGTGCACAACTTGATGATTCCAAAGTTGTTAAACTTCTCTATCAAATCAAAAACGCTCTGTGCTTCCTTAACAGTTACACCTCCTCTTTCCACACACACCGGAAAAATTGACTGGGCTTGCTGCCTATCTTTGGGTGGTTCTTCCCACCCCTTTCTGTATAGGCTCCCCAGTCTGCCTTCTAACTAGCATCATCAGTTCTGCATTTTAACAAACTATCCTGAAAACTGAGACAGTGAGTGCCTGCTCCACATGAGTCTGGGATATCACCAGGCTCCCTGGGATTCTGTCACTGTTCAGAGGGTAGATTTGGGTTCCTGCAAGAAATCAGAAAAATCATAGATCAGCTATGTGCTATGCTAGCAGTATGTGACCTTGGGCTCTGAAAGTGCCCCCAAGGCCTGCCCATCACCTGGTCCTCCTGGGGTTAGCTTTCCTCACTCAACGGTCAATCTCCCAACTCCACAAAGCAACTCGGAGCCTTAAACTGACACTCATCATGTCACATAAGACTGTATGGGAGCTGTCCCTGATGCTGCTGGGATTCTGCCCCAAATTCTATAGGTGCGGTGAGGTTGAGGATAGGGGCTCAGCCATCTCCAGCTCCATAGAGCTGTGGAATTTTTCACTTGTCCTAATGGGAATTGCAACTTGCATAGCTATGTAGGGGTTAAGCAGCTGCTGCATTATACCCCAGAGGTGGTTGTATTTCAGTAGTGGGCAAAGTGGTTTTATGCATAGTTTGATTATCTGCTATTTAAGGCTCTAACACACTTCAGAAATTTGAGTGAGATAAGTGTGGATGCTGCCCAAAATGTGTTCATGTCTGTGCTCTTTATATTTTGGCCTGCTTCTGCAGGGTGAAAGTTGGGAATTTCCTCCAACTGAAGGATATGGACTCTTAATGAGACAAGCTCCTGGAGTGCACCATGTGACTCTCAATGAGATAAGCTCCTGGAGCATAAGAGCAAATGGGCAGAATGGGACTGCCCACTTGACTAGCTGGTTGTTCTCCAAGGAATGCCAGTCCACTCAATGGCAAGTATTTGCACTTGGGATGCTGGGTGGTGGATGTTCAATGCATTCTGTCTCAGATATTACAGGTGGAACTCAGTTTCCTGACTTGCCAGGTGAAAATGGTATGGCACTGATGGGTTTTTGGTGCTGTGTTTGGAGAGGCAAGTCTAAGTGCTGCTAACTTAGATCCAACTGAAGTGCAAGTTGCCACTGCTGCTAAACTCCATGGAAACATGCTCCACACTGGTGCATAGGTTGAATGCCACCAAATTTGCAAAAGATTTGTGTAGGTGATTGCTGGCTTCACTGGGGGTGATGTACTAGCTGTCAGGACTCCAGCAAATGCACAGCGACTCCCAAAGTAGTTCTCAATCATGCTGCTGCAGGGTATAGTGTTGGCACTGAGCATTTCTTGTTGCCTTGGAGGAGACTTAGATGCACGAGGCACCAGAGGAGTTTGTGAAGCTGGAGGCACGTCCCATCAGTTCCAAAACAGCTACTGGTAAGACATCAGGCCCCAGTTATAAGTACCCCATGGCGCTCTGTCCCTAGACCTGCTCCTATGAAAGCATCAGTGTTGAGATCTGGATCTCCCTGAGGCGGGTGGGGGCAAATTTTTAACCCTCCCATAATCAGACCTGGATATGTAAGATCTTACCTTCAACTCCAAAGAAGAATAGGAGCAATCCAATGGCCATGGAGCTCTGGTACCAGGTAATGTAAAAGGAGTTGGCAAGTGGGATGGATGAGGCGAAGCAGTAGGTGTGGGTGAAACATTGGGGGCTTGCCTGCTGACAGTACCAAGCATCTGATTTGGAGATGTTCTGAAGACTGGTAGCAGTCATCCGTACCAAGGGCTGCTCTGTAGAAGTCAGTGTTGAATGGGCGAATGCTGAGGATGTAGTGGGTACTGGTGCTTGCATTGAAAAAGACAATGCCAGGACATATGGGCAGGAGTGGAGTGTCTGGCACTGAAAGGCAGAGGTGGTCCTTGGCCACTGTGGACACTTCTGGTGTTGTCAGCACAGAGAACTTTGGGTAGATAGCAGCATGCAAGAGAAAAGTCAACTCTGTAGATGGCCCTGGCAATGGAGTCGGCCTCAACAGTACCAAAGTTGGTGCCAGAGTCAGGGGCCCCAAGCACGGCAGTCCGCTAGTCACGCAGATTCGGCGGCATGCCTGCGGGAGGTCCGCTGGTGCCGCGACTTCAGCGTCCCCACCACTGAATTACCGCCAAAGCCGCGGAATTGGCGGACCTCCCGCAGGCATGCCGCCGAAGGCAGCCTGACGGCCGCCCTCACAGCCACCGGCAGGCCGCCGCCCGCGGCTTGCCGCCCCAGGCACGCACTTGCTGCGCTAGTGCTTGGAGCCGCCCCTGGCCAGAGTCAGTGATTCTAAATGAGTGGCTCTGAAATAGAGGTGGTGCTAACCCATTGGGGGCCTTAAGCAGAGATATTTTTGCCCTCCCCCTCACAACACATAATAAAAAACGAATAGTGGTGCCCCCTTGAGCTTCTCAGGGCCCTAAGCAATTGCTTACTCTGTTTATGCCTGGCGCCAGCTCTGTCAAGGAAGTATGCGTTACCTGGTAGCACCTAACCGGTTCTCTGAACTCAGTACCTGACTTGCTCCTGGAGGATTCTGCTGGAGACTGAGTGATGATGAGACAATTTCATAAACATCTGAGAAACTGGATTTGAGTGCTTCCCCCGCTCCTTACCCCTGTTATTCTTACCCAGTAGATGATCCCAAGCCAACTGGTTGGCCAACATTTGTGAAATGTTTCATTTTATTGTTGGGAAATTCAACCAACTGGCAGCTTCTTTTCATCTATCAGAGAAACTGCAAGGCCAAAGAAATATCTAGGTTGTGTGTGTTTACTGTGAATTACAACATGTATAGATGGTGAAATGCAGACCTTAGGCACCGGACAAACTGCCTCTGCAGGTCTCAATATTGCAAAGTTGGAGCAGCCTTATTGTAAGAAAGCTAAGTGGACGGATTAGAATTAAAAATGTATGGACCGAGATTTTTCAAAAGTGGCCAGTGATTTCGAGTGCCTCAAATTTTGGGTCCCCACCATGACATATAATAAAGGGGCTTGAATTTTAGAGGTGGGTGTTCATCCATTCCAAAAATCAGGGATCCATTTAAGCTGTCTCAGTTTGGGCTTTTACCCCAAAATTGAGGTATTCAGCCACTATTCCAATTGATCAAATTTTTCCTCAGCCTTACAAGGAGAGGGTCTCAAGGCCACATTTGTCCCAAGGTCACATTTGGGCTCCCTTGTCATAAAGTTAATCTACATACTATAGTATTAACTGCTAAGGAAGTACTACAGGCACCAGTAACTGTCAGATTCCAGCGTGGTTTTTGTTCAGGTCACCTCTTTCAAAACTTCTAATTTTCAGACTATTATATCCAGGTGGCTAATTTCATCCCTGCTGTAACTCCATTGAATTAGTTGGAGTTACACTAAAGATGAATTTGACCGAGGGTCTTTCCCTGGTTAGGAATGTCCATGTTTTGTTTTTGGGTGGGAGTGCACTGGGAGTCACAGTACAATCTTCTACAGTGGTGATCCAGAACACTGCAGCAATTAAAACTCTGTGTAGGAGGAAATACCTTTGAACTAGTTTAATAACTTTCTATAGCAGGAGGGGACAAACTTCTGGTTTTTGTTATTACTTGCCTTCTGCAACCCTGAAGCTATACGCGTGAGCCAGAGAGTGCCAGGTGCAAATCACTGTTCCCTTCCTTCATTCCAGTTGCATTTTCTTGTTTACCACCTCCTTAGCTATCTTCCCCATCCCGATATCGCTCTTTCATTTAGTCCCTCCAACACCCAAACCCAGCAGTGCTGTAATGTTAACAGGTTTTTCTCTGTAGTTCAAGCAAATGGATAGCATCTCAGATGTGTTCTAGGTGCAGGAATGATTTTCCATTTTAAAAGGGAGACAGAAGTCAGGAGAATATACAAGTCCTTTTAGAAAGCATTCAGTCTAGGAACTCAGCCTTTCCCCAGCGCTGCTAGAGAGCTATTAGTTGTAGTGATACAAAGATGCAGCAGGTGGCATCAGAGGAAGTGCAGATAATTACAGTGGAGTGAACCCTACTTCCTTGAGCCAGAAGAGTGGTAAAGCAGAACAGAGGGGTCTAACTTCGGTGTTCAAAGAAACTGCATCCGGTAACTGTTGCACAGGTTAGTAACGGGTGATAGGAATGAACAGTAGTAACTGGGACTGAGTTGATGATAATTAAAAGGCATCATTATCTAGGCTCTTACACATTTGCAAAGTCAATCCAATTCTGTGTCTTATCTCAAACCAATTCTGAAAGAGAAACTGCTGCTCAGAGTAGGCCAAAGTTTAGGTTTTGTAATAAACAGCATTTTCCAGAAATCTAAGAGTAATAGAAATGTTTCCTTAAATTATAAATTGAAGTGAAAACGTATTTTAGATAGTCCCATGCAGTGTTAGTAAGCCAAACACTGCAATGCCAGACTAGTGCAGGAGAACCAGAGAGTGAAACGGACTATAAAAAAGGGAAGCTAAGTATATTTTCATTGTCTAGACCAGGAGTCGGCAACCTTTCAGAAGTGGTGTGCCGAGTCTTCATTTGTTCACTCTAATTTAAGGTTTCGCGTGCCAGTAATACATTTTAACGTTTTTAGAAGGTCTCTTTCTATAAGTCTATAATATATAACTAAACTATTGTATGTAAAGTAAATAAGGTTTTTAAAATGATTAAGAAACTTCATTTAAAATTAAATGAAAATGCAGAGCCCCCTGGAACGGTGGCCAGGACCTGGGCAGTGTGAGTGCCACTGAAAATCAGCTCGCGTGCCGTCTTCGGATCGCGTGCCATACGTTGCCTACCCCTGGTCTAGACTGAGTTTAGGGCAGGAAGGAAACATGAGCGGTGAGAAACGTTGTAAGAGCCAAATTCTGACCTTAATTTCACTAGTGTCAATATATTAAAGTTAATGGAATTATTCTGGGTTTATACGGGTGCAAAGAAAGAAGTATATGGCCTCGAAGTTTTAAAAAATTATTTGTTTCATTAATGTAAGAGTTTATTAGTATCACACAGATTATGAAAGTTGTGGTTTGTTTGTTTTTTGTTTGTTTGTTTTAAATTAGGCTTTAACTTGAGAATGTTTCTTGAATCTGGCAGGTAAATTTTTTGAAAAATCAATCTGTTACTCCAGTCCAGAACTTCTGAGTGAGACCTGTAGTAACAATCAGTGTAGACATTCCCACCCAGGTTCTGAGACCTGGCGAGGAGGGTGGGTCTCTGGGCCTGGGCTCCCAGCTAGAGCAGGAATGTCTACACTGCTATTTTCAGCTTCTATAGTGCAAGTCCTGCGAGCCCAAGTCAGTTGACCCGGGCTCTGAGACTCGCTGCCACGGGGCGGAGGGGTGTTCAGTGGAGACGTACCCTCCTAAGGTAAGATTTTTCACAAGCACTCAGCACAGTGGGTGCTGCCTATGAAAATATGGCCTTTTATTTTGGTGCCTGAATGGGAGTTGAACTCTTGAAAACCTGGCCTTAAATTAAGTGGATTGGAAGTGGGGAAATGCCAGTAAAGAAACCTGGTGGAAAGTTTTTCAGGCTTCCTACAGACTGGGATAAACAAGCAAGTAAAATTTATTTTAAAATTTTGAAAAATGCTTTGATATCAGCCTCTTAAGAATCGGTATTTGTATAAAGCTACTTCAGAGATGGTGGGCAAGATAGAGCCACAGCTTCCTAACAATCTGGGTTAACAAGGTAAAAGTCGGATTCTGCTTTATGTAAATCAGTGGGAGTTTTGCTAATGACCTTAGTGGAAGCAAAATCTGACATAGTTATCGGGATCATAGTTAATGTTCTGAAATCTGTTGTATTCTTTCTTCATAATTTTATATATGCTGAACCTTTGTGCTGAAATTTTTATTTACTGTGTAGCAACACTAGGAATGCATGATAGTCTGTCCCACTGTTCTCAACCTTTTCCATAGTGGGGACCTCATTCTTCACACCAGGACAGATATGGGGGCCTTTGTCTGTCTAGCTTGGATCCCCCTTCTACTTAATAATATGGGTAGGGTCAGGGCCGACGGGGGGGGGGGGAGGGGAGGGAGCCGGTACAAATTACTAGGGCCCGGCAGTCCGGAAGGGGGCCCAGGGCCCAGCTTCCCCGCCCTCTCGTTGACCCTGTTTAGTCAGTCTGCCCTTGCTGGGGGGCCTGAAAATTTTTTTTCTCCGGGGCCCGAACCCACTCTCGGAGGCCCTGGGTAGGGTAGTTGCAACTGCCTGCCACCTGTTGGTGACAGTGCTGGGAGTTGCAACCCTGAGGTGGAGAACCTATCTTCTATCCAGCCCCTGGAGAGACGTACTCTGAGCAAGCCAGTGCTGGTCAGTGACCTATTTAGCAACGGCAGAGCTGCATTCAGCCAGGAAAATCCTTATGCATTCTCTGTGCTCAGACACGCAGTTCAGATCTTTGTCATTTGAAAGCCAGTGACCCCAGAGCTGCCAGTATTGAGTGCTCATTTCCTCACAAAAAATAGCCAAGAGGCATGCATTAAAAAAATCCAGAACTTTTACAGCCTCATCAAGTCTTCTTTTCAGCTCCACTGGAATCCTGTGAGCTGCTAAAGCTTCCCAGGGAGTTGAACAATGTGCCCAAATGGCTTGGGGTGCAATAGATTGGATTCTGTTCACTGTCTTTTTCTGTGGTAGCTTGGGCACCATCAGTGCAAATACTAACACAGCAATGCCAATCCACTGGCTGCAAGCAGGGCCGGTGCAAGGAAGTTTCGCGCCCTAGGCGAAACTTCCACCTTGCCGCCCCCCCCCCCAGCCCTGCGGCAGCTCCCCGCTTCCCCCTCCGCCCTGAGACGCCCCATCCCACGGCAGTTCCCCCGCTCTGCCCTGAGGCGCCCCCCCCCCGCGGCAGCTCCCCACCCCAGCTCACCTCTGCTCCGCCTCCTCCCCGAGCACACCACCCCTGCTCTAATTCTCCTCCCCTCCCAGGCTTGCGGCGCCAAACAGCTGATTGGCGCTGCAAGCCTGGGAGGCGGGAGAAGTGGAGCGGCGACCGCGCGCTCGGGGAGGGGGCGTAGGAATGCTGTAAAAAAAAATTGGGGGCACCGCTTTTTGGTGCCCCCAAATCTTGGCGCCCTAGGCAACTGCCTAGTTTGCCTAAGTGGTAGCACCAGCCCTGGCTGCAAGAATTGATTGGTGGAAAGCTTCAAAGATTTCCCACCTCCGCCCTGTAGCGCGCCCTGAGTGGACAGCAATACAGGGAGTCCTCATGTATGGATCCTTCCTACCTGTATTGAACTCATGTGGGGCAGAAGACACATCTCTAGTTTCACCCGGTTGTGTTGAGAAATTGTGGCTCTCCTGAACAGGTACTGCTGACCACTGGAAGCCATATTGTGAATTCATCAGCTGACTATGTCATGGGAGAGAGGAACTGCTTGGCTTGACTGGCAGATCCCAACATAACATTAACAACAGCTAAGAGAGACGATGTAATTGTTGTTTCCACAATTATACAAGACTTGGAAGCTTTTAGTATTCACTGCGAACCCAAGTCTGATGCATGCAGGTTTTCATGCCATTTAATAAAACAGGCTTCCTGCCACCCATGCATTGTTGCTCAAGGAATATAATGGGTTTCTTTAATAAATGTAAGGGACTGTTGGACTGGGTTTTTTTTGGTTGGCTAGCTCCCAGTAACAAAAGAAAGGGGAAGGGTCGATGGGAAATCAGGACCCTGAGACTGAGAGTCCCCAGGGGCAATGGGGAGAGGCCAATGCTCCAGGTCAGCCTGATTGGCAGGGCGGGCAGGCTAATGAGGGAGTCAGGAGGCCAGGGAGGGCCCGTCCTCCCTGTGAGCTGGAATTGCCTGCCTGGGTCAGATAGAGTGGGGCCGAGCTAAGGAGAGAGTAGGGGCCCGAGCTGAGCTGGGGAGCAGAGTCGTGCCAACCAGAGAGAACCAGAGAAGGAGCCCAGGGAGCAGATCTGTGCTGGGAGCAAAGCCGTAGCAACAAAAGCCAGAGAAGCAGCCCAGAGAGCAGGTCAGGGCTGGGAGCAGAGCTGCAACAATCAGAGTCAGAGGGGCCAGAAAAGCAGCCCAGGAGGCTGGAGGCAGAGCAGCAGCAGTGCTGAGGCAGAGTGGAGCTGGACCAGTCCAGAGCCGGATGCGGTGAGCAGCTGGGGAGAGTGAGAGGGACTCTGGGCAGCAGGCCCAGTGCAGGGACACGCCCCCCAGCCAAGACGACTTGCAAGCCAGACTTGGAGGGGGATCGTAATCCCGACAAGGTGGGGGTGACGCTGGGAAGAAGGGTCCTGCCACCCTAGAGATCAGGGCGTGTGGCCACCGCCAGAGCAAGTGTCCGACCCGCAGCATCCCTGCAGCACAGCCAGGGCATGAGAAGGGGCCTGGAACTTGTGAGGAACAGACTGTGAACTGCCCTTACAGTACAGAGATACTGGTTGTGATGTCCCTGTGCCACAGAGCGGGATGACGTGTTTTTCTTTAACCGTTCTCATTTTTTTCCTTATTTTTTAAAAAATTGATTGCTGTTTAATAAACTGTATTTGCTTTGAACTGTATGAAATGATCAGTGGGTCAGGGAAGCATCCAGTGCAGAGAGAGCACCCCGGAGTGGGGACACCCTAGTCCCTGTCCTACATGACCGCAGCAAGGTTGGGGGTCAAGCCCCCCAGGAATCCTAGGCCCAGCCTTGTCGGGGTTATGAGGATTCTGCCACAAGGAGAGTGGAAGGGGAGCCCTGGAGGTCAGGCAGGCATCTGGGTAAAAGAAGTGGGAGCGAGGACTCAGATCCTTTCGCTAGCTCATTTCACCAGGGTAGTGTATAAGCCAGGAAAGTTCCCCACAATAGCGGGCCTATTCCCCTGCTTACATAAAGATGATCGCTTCCTCTCCACATGCCTCAGGGTTCCCTCCTTTTGATGGTCATAAGTAAGGCTCCGTGTTAGTCACGGAAAGTCACGGATTCCGTGATTTTCTGTGACCGCCGTGACTTCTGCAGTGGCTGGTGTGCCTGGCCTGGGGGCCGCCTGAGCAGTTTGGGCGTCCCCCGGGCCCGGTGTACTGGCTGCTGCTGGGGCAGTCTCAGGCCACCACCTCCCAGCAGCAGGAGTTTGAGAGTGGGGGGGGGGAGGGGCTCAGGACTGGGGATTGGGGTGTGGGTTGGTGCTCCCCTGGGGGGGCTTCCCTCCCTTAGCCAATGGGAGCTGCAGAACCAGGACTTGGAGTGGAGCGGAGGCAGCACGTGGAGCTCAGGAGGCGCCAGGGAGGGAACCTGCCCCAGCCCGGCCAACCCTCCACCCATGGCACCCCCCAGGCCGCGCTCCCCCTGAGCACCTGCGGTGCCCCCCCCCCCGCCGCGCCTCCCCCCCCCCCCCACCCCCCCTGAACCCCCCGGGGCCTCCCCCCAAGTCCCCCCCCCCCCCCAAGTTTTAGTCAGGGGTACATAGTAAAAGTCATGGACAGGTCATTAATTTTTATTTACTGCCCGTGACCTGTCCGTGACTTTTACTAAAAATACCTGTGACTAAAACGTAGCCTTAGTCATAAGGAAACCTCAGAATCCTTTGCCAGCTGCTGTGAAAACTCCTTTGAAATATCACAGTAGCTGAGAAGCAAAGCATGCTTGGGTCTGGGTCCCCAAGTGAGAAAAGTCAGCCTGCAAGAGGCAGATCCATAAAGGAGGGGGAAAGGGTAAGAAAGGGAGGCAGGGCCAGATTAAGATATTCTGAGGCCCTAAACTATGTCAAGTGTAAGAGGCCCCGTACCATTAAAAAAATCAATTTATTATTTTCACAGAAAGGACAGTGAATATATAAACACGAAAGCTTTATATTTGCATATATAGAAAGGTGAAGTTTTAAAAATAGAAAAATAATTTTCATTTGCAGCAGCCCTCTCGGTAATGATGACTTCATGACAAATTCTTTGAACTAGTTGCGTATGTATGTAACCCTTCTGCCCATCAGAGTTGGCAGCAACAAGGACCGGGTTCAGTATCTAGGGGTTCCGTTTCAATAACAATGCAAAACCGACTCGAGCCCCCACCCAGTGACCTGGGACAATTACATACCACCTCCCTGGGCGCCTCTAAGAGGCAATACTTCCCCTCTCGCAAGCCCAGAGTCTGAGCGTAGCAAAAGCCTTTTAATAAAGGAGGGAAATAATGCGGCATTATGCTGGGGAAACCACCACAAACAGGATTCATAACACAAACCATGAGCAACAGAAGACCCATCCCCAAGTAGATTGGGCCGTGTCCCTTCCCTTTGGTTTTTGAGTCCAGCAACCCAACAGTCACCCCACCCACAGTTTCTGCCCTTGGTCAGTGCAGCCCCAGAGTGGTTCTTGAGACCAGCAACCCAAAAGTCACCCCACTCACAGTTTCTGTCCTTGGTCAGTGCAGCCCCAGAGTTCAGAAGTTCATCTGCAGAGTTTACCTACCAGCCTGGGTGGAGGTATGGTGTCACCTTACATGCTCCACTGCTTGGGTTGACAACCAATTACCATGCCTTTCCATGGGGTTCTGCGCCCGCCCACCAGCCAACCAGGTACAGATACCTATCCCCAACCTCTCTCAATTCACTGGGCTTTGGAACCCATGTCCCTTGCTTAGCGAGTGCTGCTTAGTTGAGGGCGAGTCCCTCAGTCATAAAATGCCAAGTACAGTTCTACTGTCCTTGCTTCACATCACCAGGATAACAACACTTTATTACTCCTGCCCCAATAACAAAGAGACTGGGGATCCCACAGCAGCTAAAGTGACCATTTGGGCAAGCAGTCCCATCATGCTAGGCAGGGTGGGTGTGCCCATGCAAACGAGATCAGCCCCTGAAGTCCTTTTCCACAGCTCACCACCAGATGTCAGGGGAGAGCTCATTCTGACTCTGTTTACATCCTCCCTCCAGCCGAGAATTTGTCGTCCCGACAAATCACACTCATTATACCAACTCATTGGTTCCCTCCAAAGGGCCTCAGGAAGCCCACTATGGCTTCAACAAGCCTGTGTGCTAAACTTATTGGTTCCTCACTAGTCACCCCTGGTGCATCATAAGTTAACCATTTTACGGGTCTTATTATGCTGTCCCGTCTATTGAGAATCTCCGTTGCAGGGGTAAGGGAGACATCTTCTTGAGCGACGGATGGAGAGGTTTCTGTTGAGGGTCCCTTGGCTACTGGCATAGGCCCCTGCACCTCTGGTTCTAACAGTGGAAGGCCCAAGGTGCCCAGGGCACCCTCACCTGTATGTCTCCACTGTCCAATAACCTGAGTGTGTCATCACGGGGGGGGGGGTCCCATCGGCGGCACAGGGGTGCCAGTAATGGGCCTAAATACTTCCACCATGGGGTTTAGGGCTGAGGAGGGGGAGCTCTCTCTTGGTTCAGCTGTTCGAGACCGAAATCTTGTCTCCATTCCAGGATACAGAGCCAGCCCCCAATACCCTCTCCTGCACCCCAAGCCCCTACCCCAGCCCTGAGCCCCCTCCCAGAGCCAGCACCCCTCACCCCCTCCTGCGCTCCAAGCCCAGGCCCCAGCCCTGAGCCCCATTCCAGAGCCAGCCCCCCATGCCCCGTCCTGCACCCTAAGCAATATTACCAATAACGGTAATATTACCATATCAACCAACAAAGAACTCAGAGGGTTCAACCATCTGTTTCGGGTTGATGTGCCTCTCACATTGAAGGTTTTTTTGCCAAAGTGGTCCCCTCTTCAAAAATAGTGAAGAGCACTGCCCTAAGCTGTAGTTTAGTTAGCTTATCCCTTCATCCGGCACTGAAGGGAGGGTGGTCCCAACTGCCCTGCTGCCTGGAACAGGGCAGGGGCACATAAACTGTAATCCAATTCCTTTCCCTTTGAGGGGAGAGCTGGAGAGTAAGGCATCTGCAAACAGATCCCATTAGGACAGGGAGAAGAAGCAAAATGCCAGGCTCCTGGCTGCAACCAATTGGAGAATTCTGTGGCTTGTTGGAAAAATGACACATTCCATGCCACAGAATTAGAGTCCACTGGGCTTTGGCTGGAACTAATGGAGCAGTCATACCTCTTACAGCTATTGTTTCTGGCTGTCTGTGGATTTTAGCCAGGGCATCATTCCCATTCTAAAGCAGTTGACTCTTGGCTTATGGTTTTGAAGTTTTCTCCATGACCCAAAGGGCTAGAAACGTAATTTAAAAAAAATAGATCTGGTAAAGCCCCCTGAAACCTATTGGTGACCCTTGGAGGTCATGACCCTCAGATTGAAAACTACTGGTCTATCCTGTCAATCACCAATCTCCTGAAATAGTCTGGGCTATAAGATACCCATAGTCTTACAATTTAGTTTTGTATATGTCCAGACATTATAGATTTTAATGGGCTTCTTAGTACTGTAGAGTTGCTCACCTTTCCAAAATTCATGGGAGGTTCTCAGTTTTCTCAGGGTCTCACTGGCCTTGTCCTCCATACTGTGAGTCTACACTGTAGGGCAGGTAGACTATTGAATTTTGACCTTGCAACATCATGATGTTAGGTTGTAGTGCAGCACTGACACATGATGACTTCGCATTTCTGTACTGTGATATCCTGTCAGCTTATGATAACAGTGCTGAAGGAACTGAGAATGCAGTATCATTGTCCTATAATGCATTGTCATGACAGTTTAGCAATTCCAATTTCATGATGCAGTGTCAGGAATTTGTCCTGCAAATAATTTCATTATTAATACTTGGCACTTATATCGCACATTTTCCCCCATGGATCTGAAAGTGCTTTATGAAGGTAGGAAAACATTATTATCCCCATATTACCAATGGGGGATATGACATGCAGATAGGCTTCAGTGGGACCTGTGGTTGCTCAAAATATCAATCCTTAAGTGACATAACCAAGATCACTTATCAAATCATTGACAGAGCCAGGAGTAGATCCCATAATGTCTGATATTGTCCAGTCCCCTGATGTCACCTCCAGACTATAACCTGTACAGTCTAGTATTTATAAAGTCCTTCAGGTTCTTTCATTGACGGGTGCTTCAAAAATGTTAAGTATTGTTGGTATTATTTTTAGAGTGTCAAACAACTGCGTAGACCTGGTAAGGAAGAGAGGTAATAGGGTAAGATATTGTTTCTCTGAATAATTTTTCTAGTTTTTTAACTCTGGGCATCTGCCCACAACACAAAACCACCACTAAATTATTGCACAGTGAATATATTGTGCTCAGGAATAAACATTTTCATTTCAGTCATGCACATCTGAAAGCTTCTAAGCCGTTTCAGAGAGAATATGAACAAAACAGACCTTGGTCTAACACACACAGCAGTACGGCCAAATGAACTGAGATTGGCAGCAAAACCAAACTAGAGTCTGACTCAAAATTTACAATAAATAAAGAATTCAGGGAGAAACAATATTAACTGACAAAGGAATTAAACAAAGCTGCACTCTGACATGAAACCTTAAATCAGCTCAGCTATGTTAAGGCAGAATAACTTCCCAAATGCCTGGAATGTGGGACAGTCAAATGTGCTGATCTGTTGATACAATTGACATAAAAGCAAACTTGGTCACTTAAAACTTTGCTTTACAGTGTGATTTAGATGCAATCAGGATACACGTTGCTTTTGGGTATGTGTTGGAGATGGAAGCAAAAACCTTATGGAGTGTTGGAATATGTTATCAATAGCACTGCAGGCAAATATGTAGGTGGAAAGGAATGTACAAGTCTTTCCGCTTCTTATTTCCGTTCTTGTAAGATTTTTGGTGGATGGGGTATGTCCAGCCTTAATAGCCATTAAACGTAATGTTGCTAATTGTATATCTGTTGTGCAATCTTACAGAAATATCTATAGAGCTATTCAGTAGAGAATTCTAATTATTATATATGTTTAAAGAGAGCTCCTTTAGTTTAACAATAAAGCAGTATAAGGCAGCATGTCATACTCCGTGTTCTGTGAACCTCAGGCAAAACCAAGGGCTTCAAATGCATCTGTGAATTGCAGACATGGAGTGCAGTGATTGAGTGGTTTTATTCCCAGTCTAAAGTGGACATAATAATCTGGACACAGAGTTACAGACACTCTTAAGGAATCAGCTCATAGGTGAGCTGAAGTGTTTTTAAAAGAAATTGACACAGCAAATGATCTCTAGGATTGTGAGCTATATTAAACATATGATTTGTATGAAGTCAGGACAAAGTTTGGCCAATGATGTTTTTTCATGCTGACTGGATTTTAAAAAATCACCAAGTGAAATGAGTCTTGTTTCCTTAGGTTCTACTTGTACAATAACTCTTTAAGACATATTAGTGCAGCTGTGAGGGCTGACATTTTGTATTTACAGATCAGGTGTATATCAGAGTGGGAGAGTCAGTTCCTGCTCTTTTATTTGTGTTCAGAGTGCCCATTGCCACAGATAACAATACCATCTGGCTTTTCCTCTAATCCTGATCATGCAATAATTGATTATGGGGAGCTGTTTTTAAGGTGGCTCTGTTAATAACCTTAAATGCATAGGGGCTGTATGGGAAAGACAGAACCTGAAGTGAAAGGTGTAATGTTCTTGCTGGGATTTAGGGTGTCTAAAGCAGGTACAGACAAACAGTGAATGGGAATTCATGGTGTCATATAGGTTTATCCCCTTGTCATGGACTCACAGATCGTGCCCACTCTTGGCCCCGTGCGGTCCGTGGGGAGGTGCCCCTTTCAGTGCAACAGCCCTTCTCGGGGGTCCACTCTCTCTCAGGGTCATGCCTCACCACCTCCTGGAGCCACGCACCTCTCTGAGCCTTAGCATGTCTGTCTCTCGCCGTGGGCCCCCTCAGGGAGTCCACTCTCTCTGGACCCCCCGGGCCTCCACCCCCGAAGGGGTTGATGCAACCCTGTTCTCTAGACCGGAGTGACACTCAGCCAGAGTAAAACAGGAGGGTTTATTGAGAGTTGAACACAGCACAGGAAACTCTCAGGGCCTCAGGCCTGGCCTCCCTCAGCCCAGCACATCCCAGTCTCTCTGCATTCAGGTGGGGTCTGCCTGCTCTCCCTCTCCAGCCCAGAGCTCCCCTGCTTCCCAGCTCGGCATCTGAGATCCCTGACCCCAAGCCCTGCCTCTATCCATTGTCTTCTCTCCAGGTAAACAGGGTCGTAAACTGGGGCCTCCTCTCCTCGCTTCTGTCCTCTGGCGGGAACCGGCTGGCTAGGTCACTGGGTCCTCACTCTGTAGCCCATTGTTCTCCCACTGGCCAGAACCAGCTGCAACTCCTGAGCTGGGTCTCCGGGTCGGGGTCTCAGGTCACCGGTCGCTGCGGTATCCATCCTCCAGGCCATTGGCTGGGGTCCCAAGTTCCCTCTCCGGTCCTCTGTAACAACAAACTCCCTCTCCCCTCACCTTGTTAAACCGGTAACACCCAGGAAAACTGAGTCCCACCCCCTCCGCATGCAAACCATTGAAACCCCACCGAAAACAAGAAAAAACAAGAAAATCCCCCACTTGGTCACACCTCTTTACTGCATGTAAGGAGCTTGCTTCTAATCTTTGACACAGTGGGTGGATGAGTATTGCTGGTTATTTGTGAAATCAGTTAATGCACTTGTGCAACCTGCATGGGTGCTGAACGTCTGGGATTGTGGTGGGGTTCTTTTTTTTTTTTTTTTTAAAGTGGGCCAAAGTAATGTACACCTTGTGTATGTTCTCCATTGGCCTACCACAAACCCCACACTTGTGCCTTTTAGTATCTGAAATCGGTGCAAAGTGTTTAACTGCAAAGTCACCATTCCCTAAGACTCTGTCTTGGCTTGTTTGTAGGTAGGCCTGGTGCTTTGTGCTGATTCTTTCACCTTGTTAAATCCTGGATAGACTTTAAGCTTGGTGGGTGTGGTTATTGTGACAGGGAAGAGTGATTGGGCCCTTCAGTAAAGCCCAAGATAATGAAGTCTGTTCGGAGGCCCTCTCACGCCACACAATTCACTACAATGCGGTGAATTGCCAAAGCTTATTAATATTTAACAACTTGTTGACTGCTAAAGGAGAGTGGCAGTACTAGGTGGATAATCTGAGACTATTGTTAGAAATAACGAGTCTATATAGGTATATATGGTCAAAATTTCCAAAGAGCCTAAATGACTTTATAAGCCTAAGCCCCATTTTCAAAAGGAATAAACCCTCAAATTCTCAGTTATTTAGGTACCTAACTTCCATGAAATCAATGGGAGTTAGGCACTAATACCTTTGAGGATCCAAGCCTCAAGAACCTAAGTCTCATTGAAATTTACTTAGCTCCATTTTGGTGCTTTAGAAAACTTTACTCATGGGCCCCAGGAAACAAAAATGTGTTTAAAGATAAATAGGGTTGTTTTTTTCTTATGATGGTCTTTAAAGTAAATTATGACCGAAAGATATAGGTTAAAAATAAAATTTGTGAAAACAGAACTGAGTTCTAAAACAGAAAAGTTGCTGAAATTGCTTTGTCTGCAAAAAAAGAGTAAGAACATAGGCCTGCTTTGAGAATAACAAGGAGAAAGTGGTAGTAGTGGTGTGTGTCATATGTTTGGACCCATTTTTGTTTTGCTAATGGTTGGATGCATTGAGTGACTGGTTTTAGTTCTTTTTTTTTTTTTTTTTTTTGAGGTTAATTTTTAATGATTGGATTTTTGTATTGGACTTTCCATAAAAGCTAGTGAGATGATATCTCCAGTGGACTCTTGCCAGCTGCCCCAAAAGCAGGGTCTCTTGTCTGAATGGCAATATATTTTTTGGAGGACTCCAGGATCAGCAGTCAGAGTGACCTGCTAATGTTTCGTGTATTTAAAGTTGCTTAGTCATGGGGCGACCCTTTTATGAGTTAATGTTTGCTGAATTGGAACTTTTTCTACAAATGAACTAACTGACACTCGATTGGACTAAGTCAAATCACTTATGAACCTGATTTGCTAATGGTTTGAAGATAGGCACTGTAGGGCGGAGCGAGGGAAATTCATATCCATTGTGGATAAAAGCAGAGATCTTTGCCGTTGGCTACCCACTTGAGGAAAGACTGAGGTTCCAGAATCTGTAAGACGGATCACCTTGCAGAGAAGAAACCTCGATATCCTGAGGTTGGCTATTCCAGTCTCTGCCTGGGCTTCTGCTCTGATCCGCTGAGCCTGTTGACAAAAAGCAGCCAGCAGAAAACCACCTGGTTCCTTACCAGCAGGAGCTGAAGAGAGGCAAATCTTTATTATAAGTATCCACTTTTCTCCTTTTCTTTTGTCGAGGGGAGGGTCCATCCAATTTGTTGAAGGGTATGAAAGAGGCTGTGCATGTGTGTATAAACACCTGTCAGATTCACCTGGGAAAGTTCCCTAGGATTGTCTTATGGAAAACACTGATTAAAGGGTGTTCTCAGTTTAATGTGCTGTACTTCTAAACTTGAGAAACTCTAATGTCATGGTTTGAAACATTTGGTTATTAAAATCTGTGTTTATCAGGTGTATCAATCTGTTTTGTACCACCTATTGGCAGACGTGTGGGGAAGGGTTAGCCACGGTATCAGGGTTAAAATGTAGAGGCTTTATTTGCCTTTGCAGCTGTGATTTGAACTTTGGCTAAAACTGGTAACAATTGGTTTTCAGTGCTGAGTCCATTTAACCAGGCTGAATTTGTAGATTTAACTGGTATAAGGAAAAGCCTTTAATTGAGGATTTATAGCCAGTCAGGCTGCCACTTTTTTAGATTTCTTTTAGACTATAGGGATGAGATTCTGTGCTGTGTCTTTAAGAACTGTGGCACAGAATTCACAGCCCAGTGGAGTGGGGGCTGAGATGACTTTAAGCCGCCTTTATGCCCTCCTGTTCCTGGGCTGTTCTAGGACTAGAATCAGGGCCGGCTTTAGGAAGTGTGGGGCCCAATTCGAACAGTTTCGGCGGGGCCCCGGCAGGGATGACTTTAAAAAAAACCTTTAATTTCTTCCATGTATTATTTACTTTCCATGACTATATAAATAATAACAAAATTATATATTACATACATTGCATCATATATTATAAATATCAAGTTCATTAAGAGGAACTATATTGTACACCTCACCTATATGTTTTTAAAACTTTATCTTTCTTGCTTTTTGTTTGACAAAATCTTTCAGTGTATTGCCTAACTCTAAGCTCTTCATTACTTCGCATTCAATTGACATGATTGCCAAATTGTTTAATCGGTCTGCCTGCATTGTAGCTTCTCAAAGTTAAAATTGATAAAAACATATCTGCGTTCAACAATGGCACAAGAGACTTCTTGGACTTGTCACAATGTCAATAGAGCATGAAATAGCTGGAAAACTGGATCTAAAAGAACTAGTGACTGAATTTTCAAAACTTAAAGCAAGGAAAGATATGTTTTAAGAGCACAGAGTGTTTTTTTATTCGGAGTGTTTTGTAAATGCAGGTTAACTCTCCTGCCAGAAACCCCCATGCCCGCCCCTAGAACCCCTGCTGGCTCACTGCTCACCTCTTTGCCCACCC
>NW_020699373.1:9516779-9517647 GCF_002925995.2 Terrapene triunguis | reverse complement strand
TATAAAGCCTCATTCAAAGACCCAGGGGTCACTATATTACTGCACACAGCAGTCAATCAATGCAGTTGTAGATAAATCTCTGCATTATGCATTTTTGTATAACTTTTATATGACTTTGTATTGAACCTTGGTAATATGTTATAGCGGGCCCCTAAGGTAGTATAATTAAGGTAAAAGAAAAATGTCTTTTTGCTAGAAGTAGAATAAGATCTTCCCTCCACTTTGTAATCAATTGCCCTGTTGAATGAATGAGGTGTGAATGAGGAAGGTGTGGAAGGCAGGCACTTCCAGACAGCTGCAACCCTTGGAGAGGGGCTGGGAGCCAGACCAAGGAGAGCTTTGCCCAGGGCTGAGTGGGACGGAGTTTGGGTGCTGGGTGCAGGCTCCGGGCTGGGGCAAGGGGTGGGGTGCAGGATGGGTGGAGGGGTGCAGGCTCTGGGAGGGAGTGCGGAGGGATGGGTGCAGGCTCTGGGACAGAGTTTGGGGGCCGGAGAGAGGGTGGTGGGTGCTGGGGGGGAGGGGACTGACATCACATGTGGCTTCCTTCCTCCCCTGCTGCCCCTCACCATCGCCTCAGTGGGGGATGGGGCTGCCCCTTGTCCAGTGTTTGCAGGAGTGGTGGCTGGGGGGAAACCCAGTCAAACTCTGGTTTTACTCTTTCGTCGATGGGTCACTTTAACCCCTTACAAACCCCTTCCCGCCTCTCTCGCCCCCCTTTTCTACTGGGCTTGTTTGATCTTTTCGGTGGAGCCAAATGAAAACCACAAACCCCAGCGAGAGCAACAGGCTGGAAGACTAGACTGAACCCACCAGCCAGCCTAGTCCATCCCAGAGCCCAGGACTGAGGGCAAATGTCCCCCCACCCCCG
>NW_020699373.1:9455239-9511779 GCF_002925995.2 Terrapene triunguis | reverse complement strand
GACCCTTTTATGAGTTAATGTTTGCTGAATTGGAACTTTTTCTACAAATGAACTAACTGACACTCGATTGGACTAAGTCAAATCACTTATGAACCTGATTTGCTAATGGTTTGAAGATAGGCACTGTAGGGCGGAGCGAAGGAAATTCATATCCATTGTGGATAAAAGCAGAGATCTTTGCCGTTGGCTACCCACTTGAGGAAAGACTGAGGTTCCAGAATCTGTAAGACGGATCACCTTGCAGAGAAGAAACCTCGATATCCTGAGGTTGGCTATTCCAGTCTCTGCCTGGGCTTCTGCTCTGATCCGCTGAGCCTGTTGACACCTGGTTCCTTACCAGCAGGAGCTGAAGAGAGGCAAATCTTTATTATAAGTATCCACTTTTCTCCTTTTCTTTTGTCGAGGGGAGGGTCCATCCAATTTTTTGAAGGGTATGAAAGGCTGTGCATGTGTGTATAAACACCTGTCAGATTCACCTGGGAAAGTTCCCTAGGATTGTCTTATGGAAAACACTGATTAAAGGGTGTTCTCAGTTTAATGTGCTGTACTTCTAAACTTGAGAAACTCTAATGTCATGGTTTGAAACATTTGGTTATTAAAATCTGTGTTTATCAGGTGTATCAATCTGTTTTGTACCACCTATTGGCAGACGTGTGGGGAAGGGTTAGCCACGGTATCAGGGTTAAAATGTAGAGGCTTTATTTGCCTTTGCAGCTGTGATTTGAACTTTGGCTAAAACTGGTAACAATTGGTTTTCAGTGCTGAGTCCATTTAACCAGGCTGAATTTGTAGATTTAACTGGTATAAGGAAAAGCCTTTAATTGAGGATTTATAGCCAGTCAGGCTGCCACTTTTTTAGATTTCTTTTAGACTATAGGGATGAGATTCTGTGCTGTGTCTTTAAGAACTGTGGCACAGAATTCACAGCCCAGTGGAGTGGGGGCTGAGATGACTTTAAGCCGCCTTTATGCCCTCCTGTTCCTGGGCTGTTCTAGGACTAGAATCAGGGCCGGCTTTAGGAAGTGCGGGGCCCAATTCGAACAGTTTCGGCGGGGCCCCGGCAGGGATGACTTTAAAAAAAACCTTTAATTTCTTCCATGTATTATTTACTTTCCATGACTATATAAATAATAACAAAATTATATATTACATACATTGCATCATATATTATAAATATCAAGTTCATTAAGAGGAACTATATTGTACACCTCACCTATATGTTTTTAAAACTTTATCTTTCTTGCTTTTTGTTTGACAAAATCTTTCAGTGTATTGCCTAACTCTAAGCTCTTCATTACTTCGCATTCAATTGACATGATTGCCAAATTGTTTAATCGGTCTGCCTGCATTGTAGCTTCTCAAAGTTAAAATTGATAAAAACATATCTGCGTTCAACAATGGCACAAGAGACTTCTTGGACTTGTCACAATGTCAATAGAGCATGAAATAGCTGGAAAACTGGATCTAAAAGAACTAGTGACTGAATTTTCAAAACTTAAAGCAAGGAAAGATATGTTTTAAGAGCACAGAGTGTTTTTTTATTCGGAGTGTTTTGTAAATGCAGGTTAACTCTCCTGCCAGAAACCCCCATGCCCGCCCCTAGAACCCCTGCTGGCTCACTGCTCACCTCTTTGCCCACCCGCCGCTTGCCCACCCGCTCGCCCCCGACTCGCCGCTCGCCCCCCCCCCCAAGTATAAAGCCTCATTCAAAGACCCAGGGGTCACTATATTACTGCACACAGCAGTCAATCAATGCAGTTGTAGATAAATCTCTGCATTATGCATTTTTGTATAACTTTTATATGACTTTGTATTGAACCTTGGTAATATGTTATAGCGGGCCCCTAAGGTAGTATAATTAAGGTAAAAGAAAAATGTCTTTTTGCTAGAAGTAGAATAAGATCTTCCCTCCACTTTGTAATCAATTGCCCTGTTGAATGAATGAGGTGTGAATGAGGAAGGTGTGGAAGGCAGGCACTTCCAGACAGCTGCAACCCTTGGAGAGGGGCTGGGAGCCAGACCAAGGAGAGCTTTGCCCAGGGCTGAGTGGGACGGAGTTTGGGTGCTGGGTGCAGGCTCCGGGCTGGGGCAAGGGGTGGGGTGCAGGATGGGTGGAGGGGTGCAGGCTCTGGGAGGGAGTGCGGAGGGATGGGTGCAGGCTCTGGGACAGAGTTTGGGGGCCGGAGAGAGGGTGGTGGGTGCTGGGGGGGGAGGGGACTGACATCACATGTGGCTTCCTTCCTCCCCTGCTGCCCCTCACCATCGCCTCAGTGGGGGATGGGGCTGCCCCTTGTCCAGTGTTTGCAGGAGTGGTGGCTGGGGGGAAACCCAGTCAAACTCTGGTTTTACTCTTTCGTCGATGGGTCACTTTAACCCCTTACAAACCCCTTCCCGCCTCTCTCGCCCCCCTTTTCTACTGGGCTTGTTTGATCTTTTCGGTGGAGCCAAATGAAAACCACAAACCCCAGCGAGAGCAACAGGCTGGAAGACTAGACTGAACCCACCAGCCAGCCTAGTCCATCCCAGAGCCCAGGACTGAGGGCAAATGTCCCCCCACCCCCGGGCCACCTGCTTCCACTCCTGGCCTCTCCCAGTGCCGCCAGCGATTCTGTGTGGCTGCATCGGGCGGGATTTCAACTGGACCCCCCCCCCCGCTAAATTCACCCCTGTTTTGCGACCACTCTGCACCAAGAGCACCTTCCTTCCCTGCCCTAGAGCTGCTGGATGGCTAGAAAGCTGAGTGGGTGTTTGATCGATCCGGAATATTATCGTGCCCCCCCCCCCAAAAAAAACTTAATGTCCACACAGCTTTGTGGGGGGGCTATTCCTCCCCCCCAAAGCCAGTCTATTTTATTGTTGCAGGGCAAACGAAGGAGCCAGAGTTTAATGGAAATATTCAGCCCCTACAGCGGTCTTGCAGCAGGGAAAGCAGAGTTGATGGGAAGGGAACTGGTTTGGATAGGAGCCCCTGTCCCCCTCCTTTGCAAAATAATTTGGGGAGGGGAATCAGATCACTCCGTGCCTCAGTTTCCCCTCTCTCGGGATGGGGGGGGAGGGAGATAAAAGTCTCAGCCTGCCTGTTGCAGACCTTTCGCATTCTCCCCTCTTGATTTATTTGATATCCTCGTCCAACCCCTCCCCCTCTCTCTCACCTGGAATTCACAGCACTAACTACTGGCTCGGGGCTTTCTTCCTGGGTTTACTGGGTTACATGATCTCGAGTTTAGTTTTGAAACAGACACAGGCAGGCACAAACTCACCCTCCTCAAACAGCAACACCACCGAAAAGCACAAAACCAACCCAATATTACAAACCTATGGGGAATCACGGGGTCAAACACTCACCAACCGAAGCCCCAGCAGCTGCTCCGGTGAGTGAGGTCCACACTGCAAAGATTCCTGTCTCCCACTGGACAGGACCGGAAGCCCCCTCGGCGTCTCCTCCAGGTGAGTGCCGGGGGGAGGGGAGGGAAAGGCTGCAAAGCACATGTGCCTTCTCCCCCCCTTCCCGCTCCCGACCTGCAACAGCCGCTGCCTAGCAGCAACAGCTGCTACTTGCGGGAGAGCGGCACAGCTCTGCACGGGGCCCTCTTAGGCGCGGGGCCCAATTCGGGGAAATCGGCGAAATCGGCCTAAAGCTGGCCCTGACTAGAATGGTCCCTGGAGTAACTAACACAGCTCTCGGGCGTCCTTCACTGAGGCAGGGAAAGGTACTTTAAAAAATAGTAAACTTTGGTAAGTGCAAGTATAAAAGACTTGACAAACTCTTAGTATGTTTTCGGGGTCAGTGCTTAGCCTGAAATGGTTAAGCACAGAGATGGAGATGCTCAGGCCTGACATGGGTGCCTGACAATATCTAATCTTGCAGCGGCGGGAGGGGGGGTCAGAATGGCTGTGCAGCCATTTGTATTCCAGCTTTTGATTTTGATTGTGCTGTCTTCTCATGCAGGTGGTACAGGATGGTGAGAGCCAAGTCTTGGACGCTGAAAAAGCATTTTGAGGGCTTCCCCAAAACAAGTGACCTTGAGCTGAAAGAGGTGGAGCTGCCAAAGCTAAAGGATGGAGGTAAGGAGAATGTTCCTTCATGTAGATGGTGTTAGGATTGTATTTCGTCTTTCTACTCATAGCGCAGTGTGCAAATCTAGAATAATTAATACATTTCTGTGAACTGAGCGTTACAAAGGTACGAGCAGGCTGGGATTTCTCCATTTACCTACCACAAACCCCACACTTGTGCCTTTTAGTGTCTGAAATCGGTGCGTGTGACTCAACAAAGAATCCCCTGAGGGTCACATGCCGCATACCTGGCTCAGCAGTGTTCACGTGGATGAGCAGACATTTAGGGCGGAATTTTCTAAAGTGCTCAGCATTCACCCGTCTCTGCTTCCACTGAAATCAATCAGTCACTGACTCTGGTGGGAGTTAGATCAATGCTGGGTGCTTTTGAAAATCCCCATCTTTACCATTAGGGGTCTGGTAACAGACCCACCCAGTTGACTGCAAATGAGTAAGAATGTCTTGTGGGCTGGGGGGGGAGGTGCGCGTCTGCTACAAAGATGTACTGAGAGCTATATACTGCTAACCAGGACTTGAAAATTCCACTTGGCCACAAGCCGGTGACAAGTAGGAAATTTGACCTGATGAGTTTGGAGGCCTAAGGTGCAGAAGTCTATGGAATATAAAGTTTTATTTATTTTTTTAAATTACGCCAGCACCATCATATCATCACGTTGTAAAGATAACCTTCCGAACGTGAATCGATTATAGTGTTCTCTTCCTCAGTCTGCAGACAGGCAGAGATTGATCATACAGAAGGGGAATTAACTGAACAAGACTGGTCATTTTCACTGCTTCTAGTCAGAACCCTGTGGGCAGCAGAGAAATTATGGAGAATTGTCATTTTCGTGCTGGTGCTGCTGCTTGGGACAGTGGCAGATGTGCGTATGCTCAGGGCTGGCTCTGGCTTCTGGCAGCCCCAAGCAACAACAACAAAAAAACCGCGGCGGCCAGAACAGCAAAGCTAAAAAAAAAAAAAACAACCTGCAGTGCGGCTCTCCTCCCCTCCCCCCACTAGCCAGGGCACATCTGCAGGGCAAGGTTTAATTCTCCAGCCAGTAAGGATCTGGCAGATGGTTCAAGCCTTATGATTGACACAGCAAACCTGGAAGCTTGCCCTGTGCTCCCAGCCAGAAGGCAGGCCTAATTCAACAGAACACTCATGACTGGATTTTTATTAAAAAAAAAAAAAAATAGTGCAGCTCCAGCCAAGAAAAGGTTTGCACAGGAACACAACAGGGAAACTCCCTCCCAGGGGCACCTGCTCCAAACCCCCTGCAGTGTGTGTGGGGGAGGAGGGAGGAAAAAAGTGCATCCTTCCCCCCTGCATAGAACAGCAATTTAGGAAAGGGAAATATTTGTTTACAGGGGGATGAATGGAGAAAAACAACAGGGGGAGAGGATGGGGGAGCAGTAAAACAGGGTTACATGCAACACACGGACCCATGTGCTCAATGGTACCCCAGTATGAAGGGACAGACACTGACCAATACGTCTAGATCAAGAGTTTGGGAGTCCTGGGCAAAGTTCCAGTCTGGCAGCGAGTCTTGGGTGCTCCCGGTCATCTTCGACACCAGTAAACTTTCCCCAACAAACTCCTCCGGTGCCCTCTTCTGCGGTTCTCTGCAAACCCATCCAGAGTGACAACCTCCCCACGTAGCTAGCTACAGCCTCTCTCCTTTTTCCCAATGCAAGGTCACAAGCCCCTGTACTCATGACCCCATACAGCTCTGGGCAGCCGTGATACTGGGCCAGCTCCGGTTTGTTCCTCTCACGAGAGCTGGAGCTACAGAGACATCCTCACCTCCGTCACTCTCCCTCTTTCCAGCCCTCCTCTGGAACAACCAGTGCTTCCTCTGCCTCATGGGCCATGCTCTCTAAACCCTAGGGGTATGTCTACACTGTAATTACACGCCCGCGGCTGGCCTGTGCCAGCTGACCCAGGCTCTAAGGGGCTGTATAATTGCGGTGTAGATGTTTGGGCTGGCAAGCTCTGGGTCCTCCAACCTCACAAGGTCCTAAAGCCCAGGCTTCCGCCTGATCCCGTAAGTCGGCACCGCAGTTAAACAGCCATTTAGCCCGAGCCCTGGGAGCCTGAGTCAGATGGCCCTGGCCAGCTGCAGGTGTCTAAGGGCAGGTCTTCATTACAGGGGAGGGGTCGATTTAAGATACGCAAATTCAGCTACGCGAATAGCGTAGCTGAATTCGACGTATCGGAGCCAACTTACCCCGCTGTGAGGACGGCGGCAAAAATCGACCTCCGCGGCTCCCTGTCGACGGCGCTTACTCCTACCTCCGCTGGTGGAGTAAGCACGTCGATTCGGGGATCGATTGTCGCGTCCCGACGAGACGCGATAATTCGATCCCCGAGAGATCGATTTCTACCCGCCGATTCAGGCAGGTAGTGTAGACCTAGCCTGATTGCAGTGTAGACACACCCTAAAGGGGTTACAATAGCAGAAAGGGCTTTGAGCCCAGAGAGAGAGAGCTATGGCTGTCTAGCCAATCTATTTGTAAGGCTCTATGGAAACAGTCTGCTTACTGTACCCATAATGCATAACTTAGCAGAGTTGGCAAAATTAGAAAATTCCCCCCCGATTGACTAGGTCATATTCCTGAATTTCTGCGTTTTTAAAGCAATGCTCCCAACACTGTCCGGAGAGAAATGGACATCCATGCGTGTCACGCTTACTATTTCACCCCTCTCCATTCCATACTACCTGGCCATGTCCAGCAGTCATTCCAGGGGAATTTACAAAAATCCGAGGATTTTTAATACACTGCCTGCCCAGAGAGACCTGCATGTGCCTGGGATTGTGCATTGTTTTTTTACAATCTGAATATATAAATAGTTGCAACAAGGGTTTCCTTGCCTTTGGCACTAGCCACACATCTGAGCATTAAGGTATGATGCAGCATTACCTAATATATCTGTTACATGATTAAGAGTCATAGAGATGATGTTAAAACATCTGGATATGGTTGCAGATGGCAGGTTTGAAATGTACATCCATTAAAAAGGAAGAAGCCAGTTTGCAGGGACTCTTAAAAAATACAATTCCATTCCAGCACGTATTTAAGAAAACTTATTTGTTATTTCCCTTCCCTTTAAATCCTTAAAGTGGAGATGGGGATTCCTTTAGGTTAAAGTACAGGTCTGTCGCATCTTACACGCATTTAACATGTGCAATTTCAGCTTTACGCGGCTGGCAAAAAAACAACAACAACAACAAAAAAGAGAAAAATAACAATTTTAATACTGTACCTGTAGTGCGGGCGATTCCGCCCGCCATTCAACTCAATGTAAGTTTGACTATACGTGGTGTTCGCTTTACACGCTAACCGCGGAACGGAACCCCCACGTAAGATGAGACTCGCCTGTAATGTTATTTTTAAAAAGCAGCTTTCCCTCCCTGCTACTTAAATGGCTTTGAATGCAAAGAGACTAATCCGTTTAACTTTCTGGCTCTCATGTACTTGCACAGTTCTCTAATGGCTGGGTTGTAATCAGTGACAGCAAGAGTTTGTTAACACAGACACCTCCAACCCCAATCTCTCACCCCACGCCCCGGTATTTATTGCTTTTAAATGATAACTTTTCTAATACCATTTGTTCTTGTAAACCACTTATGTTAAACAAACCAAACCAAAGGGGTCCAAAATTACCAAACAACATCCCCCCTTTGAAATTTAAGGGAGAAAAAGTAAATGGGGTATTAATATCCAAAGTAATCTGCCTTGGGGCCTACGGGTGGGTGAATGTGGTCTGTCAGCACCCTCTGTTGGTTGAATAATGGTAATAAAGGGTTTTATGCATGGGTCTTAAAAGGTAACAGTTCTCTGTGTGGGTGCCTGGACTTTTGAGCTTCTTACAAAGGAACGAGATATAGCGGGGATGGGCAATGCTAAGGTGGTAGAGGGCCGCAGAATCCACTGAAACCCTTTGGCAGGCCATACTTTTTGTTGTTGTTGTTAGAGACGATGTATGGCATAACTTAGAAATGTTTGCTACAGTACAGCATGTTAGCATACAATTATCTGTGTATTAACCATGTAAAAGAAGTGTTCTTAAATATAACAGCCCCTTACAGAACAACCTTTAACTATAACCCCCCACCCCAAAGCCCCAGGTTAAACATACATCCTTCACTGACTGACCTTTTTTCAGTGTGCAGAAGAGCCCACCAGCAGAGACACCTGCCCGCCAATGTTCAGCTCCGCGATCTCCAGGAAAGTGGACAAGCCCATGTCCCCGGACACCACCCCTGCCCCAGTCCCTGCCACCCGGGATGCACAGCCCTTGCTTGGTAACCCCAGGCACTGTCCACCAGGGCCATCCTGGAGGGATCCCGCTGTGATCGAGGTGCTGCCTCCTCCTCCTGCCCTTACTCCGGGTGGTGGGAAGAGCCGCCTCTCTCCCTCTTTCAGCATCCTCTGTTCGGGGCTGGCAGAGCCTCTTGCTGCTTCCCTCCCTCTGGGTGCAGGCAGAGCCACCTCCTCTCAGGCTCTGATTTGGATGGGCCTGGAGTCTAATTGGGTGGGCGATGGTCCACTCGGGCCCACCTGTGGCTACACCCATGGTGGGCCAAATAAAATGCTCTATCTGGCTGTATGCGGCCTCCGGGCCCCCAGTTGCCCATCCCTGGGGCACAGGAAAGGAAGACAGGCTGTGTGTCCCAGAAACCTTCCTTCCACCATGGTCTCAAAAACAAAACAGAAAGCTATGTCCGTTTGCCTTCTCTGCTAACAGTGTAGCAGTAACTTAGACAAAGCCTAGAAACTTGATTTGATCTCTGTCACTTTCGCTTAGCAGCTCTGAAGGGAATCCAGAGCACTCTGCCATAGGTCAGTGCACTGTCTTGTAACATTTGATATTTACTTACTGTAGGTCCTAATGTAACCGCTAATCCTTTTTATTGCAGATGTGCTGTTTGAATCTGTGTTTCTCAGTGTTGATCCTTACATGAGGTACGCTTTTCTTTCTTCCTTTTTAGATTAGTTTACTACTTTGAATTGCTACTTTGAATCCTAAAAGCAGTGCTTATTCAGAGCATCTGGCTTTCCATGGTCCTCTCAGGGGCTACCTGCCCTATAGAAACACCAGAGCCCCACCTATGTCTTCACCAACGTCTACGCTGTAGCAACGACCACATTAGTGGACCTGGTTATTACAGCACAGTATCCTTCCCACTTCCACAGCATAAGGCTAAAGCGCAGCTCAGTCATGCAGAGTAGACCGGACTGAACTGTGCAATAACTATACTACAGCCATAGAATTTCACTGGGCTTTACTGGATTTTAATGGACCGTTTGGGAATTCGGGTGAAATGCAGTTCTGTTCATCTATGCGGCAAGTCCTAATTATTATTATTATTATTTATATTCCAACAGAACCTAGTGGCTTCAACTGAGCTCAAGGCTCCACTCCGCTAGGTGCTGTGTCTACACTCAGCAAGAGACACTCCCTGCCCTGAAGAGTTTAGTCTAAATACATAGAGAAGGGGCATGAGAATGGAAGTGTTATTATCTCCATTTTATAGATGGGGAACTGAGGCACAGAGAGATTAAAGTCACAAAGGAAGTTTATGGTAGAGCCAGGAATTAAACCCAGTTCTTCTGAGTCCCTGACCCGTGCCTTATCGTGAAGGTACTAGCTGTGTTCTCTAATTGTAACTGTAACCTCGTAATGGCAGGGGATTAGCATTTTGTAATAAGTTATACCAGCACGGTAGTTGATCAAGGGGCATCTCCACTCATGAGCGGTTGGCTAGGAACAATATTTTATTTTTGTCAACATGAGAATGTAACTCTCTCTCTGTCTCTCTGCAGATATCTGGCATAGTCAGCAGTGAGACCCTCCGTGCACTGTGTCTTAATCAGAAAATGGACAATAATCTGTAGTGAATATTTTGCACTTAATTAAGGCTCTATCTCCATTTTGTGTGTTTCAGACCTTATAGTAGGATATACATGAAAGAGGGAGACATAATGATAGGCAGCCAAGTTGCTAGGTAAGGTCTTCATTAGTTGCTTGATGTCTTTTTTCCTAACTCACTATCATCTTTCCATACAGGAGACTCAAAGCACTAGAGAAGGTACAATGTCACTTATAAGAGATGGTTGCATGCAGCTTATATTACTTTCTATTAGCCAATGCAGCACATTAATAGGTATTATGTGCATGATACTAATATACCATACATGATATACATAAAGTTATATAATACATATGTTAACTGTATGCCTTATGGTCTCCCCACGATTCTGTTCACCCATGTTTGTTCACCAAGTATCTCACAACACTGTGACTCTGAAGTCAGCAAATTGGCATTAGAAAAGCTGTCAAAGACAAGATACATAAATGGTTTGTCCTAGCAGAGGTTGGGATGTACCTCTATTTCCAACTTGTTTGGAATGTGCTATCCAAAAGAGAGAGAAGGAAAGGTTCAGAAAAATAAGTTAAGGAACTGGTGGGTTAGATCTTAGATGATGTATAAGGTGCTTTTTAACTTGTAATCAGCCATGATATAAATATGAGTGGTTTTGGGGGTGTATCATTGAGGCACACCTTCTGTGTAAAGAGAACATGCTGTGAGATCAGAATTGCTTCTGGGAAGGAGAGTACAAATGTCTCCTTTTTGTATTGTGCTGTTTTGTCTTTAGACAGTAAATTTGTCTAAGTTTGGTTATTTGGTGTCTCAAACATTTTTCATTACGAACCACAACTGGCTACATCTTTTAGTCAATACTTCTCTGTGTGGTCCCATATTTCTTTATCAGTCTGTAACCCGTCAGAAAGCAAGTGCATCCTATGAAACCTGCCTTCTAGTACTACTTAGAGCTTGTTCGGAGGCCTTGAGACTACCCTTACTTGTGTTACTCACATGAGCAATGCCATTGAAGGGAGTTCTTACAAGACAGGGCAGGAAAGGCTAACATTGCACAAGTGGTCATATCCTGAGGTGTCATCTTGTATGCCGGACGTAATGTGCTGTGTAATAACTGCTCACCCAGGAACGGTACAGTCAGCAATTCCAGCTGAGAATACTCTTCAGGCACCTTACTCCTTTTGCTGATAAGGTGTATGGCGACTTCACCATTGCCAAGGAATGCTATAGAGTCTCCATCATCATCAGACTTCTTTGTGGTCCTGTGTGGGAAACCAGAGGTTGGGAGGAAATTTAAGCCCTAATCCTCTGAGCGAGAGGTCGGGTACCATCAATAGTTGTAACACGTCACTTGAAATGAGCTGAGGAATTCGCTGCGTCTGGTGCCAAAGGATCGTGTGCACCTTCTGCTGAACTTTGTTATTTTTGTTCGACTATCGTCATTATTAGAGTCCCAAACCGATACAGTTTTCAAGCTGTTCTTAAAGAGCCCTTCCTGTCCTACAAGAGGAGCAGCCTTTAGGAGGTGAAATGTCTTCAGCCTTTGAAAAGGGACCTGGTTTACTGAATAGGGAACTGCCTCTTCTACTCTGCCCCTGTGAGATACCATTTCCCCAAACTTCCTCTCTCCTTCTGGTCAAGCTGCAGGGATCAACTCCGGATTCAAACCGAACTGGTGTTTGTCAGGGTTTTGGCTTGGGATCCTCCCTAACATATTAGGAGCATAAGTCTGATCCAGTATGGTTATTCCTATCGCCATGTACCAGCTGTTTCAGAAAAAGGTGCAGGAAATGTGCAGTGTAGCTAGTTTTTTGTGTTCACCTGCCTAAAGGGAGCATTTCCTCCTAACCCTCACACACAGCCCCGAGCCCTATGTAAATATTTAGCAAAGCTAGGGAGAAGGAGCTGTTTGTAAAGTGTGGCTTTCGTTTGTCTTCTCAGAGTTGTGGAAAGCAAGAATCCCACCTACCCAGTAGGGACCTATGTTGTGGCTAATTCAGGCTGGACAACTCACTTCATCTCTGATGGGAAAGATCTACGGCTGCTTCCTTCTTGGCCAGAAAATATCCCCAGATCTTTGGCTCTTGGGACAATTGGCATGCCAGGGTAAGTCATAGCACAGGCTATATAAAGACTAACCAAACTTCGCTGCATTGAGATTTCCAGCCATCTGTGTGCAGGCTCTACCACGCCACCCTTGAGCCTAATCAGTGCATGCTCTGAGAGGCTCTTGCCACTGAAGAGGGACTGAATTTTGACCCATCCTGTGTGTGCGAGGCTTATAGCTCTATGTCTCCATTTGGAGCCTCTTTTCCCCCTACTTGGAGACCGCACAGTTGCTTCTTGGCCATATGGGATGGGGACAGAGTATTGTGCTGGAATTAAAAAGCAGACCAAAGGCCCAGTCCAACAGACACTAGAGTTGATGGAAGGACTCCTTTTGATTTCAGTGGTAACTAGCTAGGGCTCATAAAATACTGATCTTGCTCTGCTGATTTCTCTGTATTTCCAGAGTTTGCACAAAGATGGAAACATGCAGCTGTAGAATTCTACAATCATATAGCAGCATCAAAAGCACATCTATACCTGTTGAACAGAGCTACTGTTCATGGTAACCCTGCCCTAAATACAGAAGAAATTCCATTCCACTCATGCTTTCTCTTGCCTAGTTCCTCCTAACTTGCTTCTTTTCTTACCTCTATATTTGTAGGACAAGCCACATGGAAAGCTTGCAACTTGCTATTTGTGATCTGGGCAGAACAGAAGTTTCCTAACATTTATTTAAAAAATGGGCAAGATGTGTAGCTTTCCACATTCAAATAGCTTGAATGGATTTTGTACACCTTATAAATAATTCCGAGCACTTCATATAGAATCTCTAATGGGATGAGATATCCCCTCCCCTGGACAGCTACATGAAGCATGACCCGACTTTGTGTTTGTAATGTCTCCACTGAACATTTCCTTTCTCTTTCAGCCTCACTGCATACTTCGGCCTATTTGAGATCTGCAAGATTAGAGCAGGAGACACCGTGCTGGTTACTGCAGCAGCTGGAGCTGTGGGTTCAGTGGTGGGGCAGATTGCTAAAATCGGAGTGAGTGGCTTGAATTGATCATGTGAACACCATAGACTGTCAAGCTAAGGAGAGGAGTGGAGGGATTTGAGTGCTTAGGAGGAAGGGGGACAAAGCGTCTCTTAGATGGGACTTGCTCCAAGATCAGTTGTTTAACTATAATAATAATAAAAATAAAAAAAAATAAAAACTCTGGCAAGGCACTTTTAGTAGGAGAATTAAATTAAAATGATGCAGTTGTTTCCAATTACTATTGCTCCTGGGGACTGCTAGCCCCACCCTGTGAAGTCTCACTCAGTTGAGAAGCCCCATTGCCTCCATGTGACTAGGGCTAGGCCTGGAAAGAGCATCAAGCTATTGACCCCAGGAGCATAGGTAACAGTTTGCAATGTGTATATGTCACTGATCTGTTCTCCCTGTCAATAGTGTCCCCATAATCCGCTATAGCACACAGGCTTACTGCAAGAACCAGGATCACAGATGCAGTTAGCTATGCGTATCTAGCAGTGTGGTAGTGAACAGCCAGATGAGAAACATAGTATTGCCCCCAGGGAATAAATAAAATATGCCATGACCAATTCCTGCCTGCATTTATCATTCAGCTGGTGCAAACCTTGCAACCAGCACTCTCCTTAGTCAGTGATACAGCATGTGCTTTCCTCATACATATTGCCACTACTCCACAAGTAAGTCTTCACCTGTCAGCACCATACAATATATGTACCTTACAGCAGTAGTTCTCAACCAGGGGCTGGGGCCCCCGGGGTGGCTGTCAATAGGTTATAGGGGGCCGCCAAGAGGGCCAGTATTAGACTCACTGGGGCCCAGGGCAGAAAGCCAAAGCCCCACGATGCAGGGCTGAAGCCTGGGACCCTCCCTGAAGCCAAAGCCTGAGCAACTTAATTTTGCAAGGTCCCCTATGGTGTGGAGCTCTGAGCAATTGTCCTGCGTGCTAACCCATAACACTGGCCCTGGCTTTTGTATGCAAAAAACAGTTGTGGCACAGGTGGGCCATGGAGTTTTTATAGCATGTTTGTGGGGGCGCCTCAGAAAGAAAAAGGTTGAGAACCCCTGCCTTACAGGAGATTAAAATGTGCGGGGAGGAGGGAAGGGAGGAGAGTGTACACACTTTTAGAAACATTTTTCTGTCTCTGTCAATAACACAAAGAGAAATGGTCTGAAATGTGACTGTTAAGTGGTTTGTATCATACGTCATAAATTTAACCCCTTCAGTGATGGATCCTTGAAAATGACACTCTTGAAATTGTATTTGGTAGCTTCCTTTTTTGGGTCCCCGTAGCTAAAGCACTAAAATCTAGGACAGAGGCTAACTGAACACCTATAAAATACCTTAGTGTAGAGTTCAAAGTCTCATGTCGCCTGTTGGCTACTTTCTGTGCAGGGGAGATCAGCTTTCACAGGCCGACTCAAGGCTGTGGGAGCTGGGGAACCTGCAGCATTCCAAAGCTGGGCAGGGCAGGGAAAGGCAAGGGAGAGTTGCAGGCTCTGCTGCCTGGTGGCATGTAGCATCTCATTTGCATCTTGTATTTTATTCTGAAACCACCTCTGAGTTAAGACGCATTTTCTTTTCCTCCAGGGTTGCAAAGTGGTTGGCTGCGCTGGCTCAGATAAAAAGGTTGCTTATCTGAAACAGATTGGCTTTGATGAAGCCTTTAACTATAAGACTGTAGGATCCTTGGAAGAAGCACTGAAGAAGGCCTCACCCGATGGCTACGACTGCTACTTTGATAACGTGAGTTCAAACTGGGGTTGGCAAGAGTGCAGTTTGTTGCAAATGTTCACTTCTTTCTGCTGTGCACGTGCACATGGAATGTTGTGGCCTAGTCCTGTGAGAAATAGCCCCCTGAGAGAATGTCCGGGCTTACGCTCTCTTTCAGTTTTCCCTTTCAAATTCCTCTTTTGCTAGCGAAAACTGCTGGCCTGTGTTTTCATGGAATTCTGAAGTTCCAGTTCAGGAGCATTGGAAAGGAGGAATAACGATGAAACAGGGAGCTGGTTTGCCCAATTGTTCTTGCTTTCCCTGGGGGAAAGGGAGAGGAAAGTTGTATTTTGGTTATATGTAAAATGAATCTAAGGTGGCTTGTCAGTGTCAGGTCTGAGGGTTCTGAGAGTGGAAGGATAGTCATGTATTTAAGACACTCGAATGTGACTTGGTAGAGCTAGGTTCAGATCTAGGTGTGACAATGGGCAAATTACTTGATCTCTTCGTGCCTCAGTTCTCCATCTATACAATGGGGATAATAGCACTTTTTTAATTCTGCTCTTTGTCTCTCTTTTCTGTTTTAGATTGTAAGCTTTTGAGGGCAGGGACTGTCGCTCTATGTCTGCACGGTACCTGGCACAATGATCTAATTTGCAGCACTGGAATATAAAATAATACTAATAGGGCAAGCTCATTATAATCAAAATACCCCTTGTTTTACTGTAGAAACTGTAAAACTAAAAACATGTAACTAATAGTTTAAAACAACTCCCGCACTGCCAGCTGGCTCAGGAAGGCCAGCATGACTCTCTCTCTTCACCACCACTTCTCCCCTCAGCCTCTGCAAAGGCAGTGGGAACAGCAGCACAACACCGCTATTCTTAAGCCAGCAGGCGGGTCCGACTTTTTCCCCAGAAAGATCAAAGCAGTCAAGGAATCCCTGGCAAACCATTGGCCTTGATGATGAGAGTTCTTGCTCATTTAATCTTCCCTTCTGCCCCAATTTGGCAGCCCTCAATGTCTTCAGGGGAAATGGTTCAACAGTTACCATCACAATGCCTCTCCCCCCCCCCCCCACTCTCCTGCCCAGCAACATGGAAAAGTCCCAAAATGTCAGTAATTACAGATTTAAAAAAAAACCTCTGATCTTCGGAGGTTTTCTTGACAAGCACACACCCTTATTCATAATAAGGTGTGGCTTCATCATGGAAGCCACTTACAAAAGTCACCCTGGGCTAGATGATCAGCTGATGTAAATTGGTGTAGGTGCATTCCATTCAATGGTGCTCCACTGACTTTCAGCAGCAAAGGACCTGTCTACCTAGGAGTGATAGAGCCCTTGACACACTGTCTTGGGTGGCAGGTCAGGAAAATAGCCATCAGTACCATGACTACATCAACCATGTTTCAGTTCTAGCTGTTCAGCCTCATCTAGGATTTAAAGATGTGGTGTTAGACTGCATGAGCTAGACTGATTTCACACAATGTAATAATACCTTCAAAAGCTCTAGTCAAGGCAAGTTGTTCTTTAGTAGATCCAAACTGGTTAAGTTAAAGCCTAGGCTCCCATCTGACATGATCTCACATCACACCTTTAAATCCCTGTCTCCAGTGCCCTTCAGATGTTGGGGGTGAGCATTTGGAAGAGTAGCCTCCCTATAGACACAGTGTTTTAATGAAAGTCAATAGCTGAGAGCATATATGTGGGGAGGATGATAAGGATGAAAGAAACCCAGAAGTTGTTTAGTGTTAATACTCTCCTAAAATGCTGAGGCATGCCCTTTGGGAATAGCTTGGCTCTGGAGCAGGATTTACAACCTTTTCCCAGAAGCGGGCTGACATCAGGACAGCTGGTGCACAAATAAAACAACAAAAAAATCTTCACTTAGAAACACAGGGAAAAATATTCAATATTTTTGCCAAGCAAATGGAAAAAGCATGTTGCCAGTGAAGCTTTGTCAAGCTGAGGAGAGGATGTTACAAAATACTTCTCGCACAGACTCCTATGAGAAAGCTGTGGAACAATAGCTTACTACTGTTTGTCTACCCATTTAAATAATTAGCACTCCTGCATCAGGCAGGCCCTTTGGAAGATCTGATCATTCCAGTGCTGGAGTCCTAATGGGATATACTGTAAATATAAATACTGTCAGCAGAAATTCTTGCTTGGTATTCTGGTGCTATTTTCAAGATCCTGCCCAGTCTCTCTCTTAGCACTTATGGTCTTCCAAGCCCCCTTTGTGCCTGCACTCTTCCAGCTCCTTATACCTCCATCAAAGCCTTCATCTTGTCCACTCCCCTTTTCACATTCTCCCTAGATCAGCTGCTCCCCCCCCCTCCCCCCACACACACACACACATACACCTTCCTAAAAAAACTCTACTTCTGGTTAGACTTCACCTGCTAACCATCCACCTCCTTCCTCATACCATGCCTCTATCTGTTTAACATCACTTACCTTTCCAGGTTGATATTAAATTAGATCCAAGGTGTTCATCTTGCTGCTCTCAAACTCAATCTCTTCCCTGTCCTTTGTCTAATTTAGATGAACATTTCAGGGCAGGCACTATGTCCTCTTATGTGTTTTTAAAATGCTGGGTACAGCTGGTGCTATCTAAATAGGAAACGGCCTGCCAAGACGACCCTGACCCTCAGTCTTGATATTATGGGACTGACACATAACATATAGCAGAGATGGGCCCAGAGCCGTGCTTCTGAGTCAAACACTTCCAAATAAGGGGCCACTCCTACAAGCACTTAAGCTTATGCGTAACTTGACTCTAGTGACTAGCCCCTCAGTATATCTGCACTGCTCAATGGGATAACTCACATGAGAAAAGTTATTTACATGCTTAAGTGTTTACAAGTTCAGCCCCTCAATGATCAATAGGGGTTTTATCTGTAACTTTATCTATGTTCTGACTACCTTAGGTGGGTGGAGAGTTTTCAAGTATTGTTCTGAATCAAATGAAGAAATTTGGGAGGATTGCTGTGTGCGGAGCCATCTCTGGATACAATGACACAGTGCCCCAGAAAGGTATGAGTCTTTTTGTCAGTTAGTTACTTTTTATGGTGGAAAAAATAATGAAGAAAGAGAACTTTCCTCTCTGAATTCTTTTAATGGTTTTTATGTTGCTTGTTTTTATGTTATGAAACAAACCCTCAAAATTAAAATATATATTTTGTGGAGCAAACGCATCCCCAATGCTGCATTTTTAGGACAAAGTGAATCACAATCATCTTGTATTCTGTACCTCAAAAACAAAGCTGTATTTTCCCAGAATTAAAAAGCAAATAAACATTTAGTTCATGGCCCTTTCCCACCACGGAATGGTAAAACTTCACAGACAAACAGCAAGGCTCATTGTAGTCAAAGCTTCATCTGAGTAAACAAGGATGCCCCTCAAATGGGAGAACCCCTCACTAAAACAATTTATAACTGATCTTTGATATTTAACCTTAAACAGTTCCAGATAGTTAAATCGCATTGCCCTGTTGTCCATCTACCAAGAGGAAGGGAGGGGATGGGGGATGAATGTTGGTTTAACAGGAATGGGAAAGAGTAGTGATGGGCAACAACCATAGAAATAAATTGTCCGAGAAGTGTAAATTACTAATTTTCAGCACAAGCAGTGACTGAACCTCTCATCTAAAATGCCAATAGCAGCAAGAAAGGAATCCCTTGCAGAGTACAACCACAGAACGCACCATATAACAGACCTGGTGACAGTTGGTATATGTGATTTAAATGAGACTTTACTGCAGAGTGTCACTCTTGCACACCACTAGGGGGCAGTAGAAAATGAGCTGGTTTGTTTCAAGGATTCCAACTTTTTATCTTTAGGGTGTTATTTACCTAACAAATGTTTTTAAGTAAACATAAACAGCAATGGTAAAAACAGCCTGATGCACGGTATTTCTGTAGCAAAGCGGATTACACAGTTCAGTCATCTAGATGGAAAAGTTCTTTCCCTAGGGTTTGATGGTTTTACTTTTATGGTAGGATTTGCATTGGTAGTCAATTGAAGTCAGTATTGACTGTAGGTGAAAATCAGGTTAGGCATTTCTAACATTCCAGGTTCCTGGGTCAGTGCTCTAACCACTGGGCTATGGGTATACAGGGGGGGAGGTGGTCTGCACCACCACTGTCACCATTTTGTGCAGGGCCCAATCTGGTCAAGCAGTGCAGCCTTGGGCTGACTAGCTTGGCTTTATCAGCATCTCAGCTTCTCCTTACTGCACATTGGTTTGGTTTTAAACAAAGTAATATTACCACGGTTTTGTCTATTACCATTTCCAACAGGACCTTATGTTCAGATCCCAATGATCTTCAAGGAGCTTTACATGGAAGGATTTATCGTCTCACGGTGGAATGACAGGCGTGAGGAGGCCCTGAAGATATTGTTAAGATGGGTTGTAGAGGTAAGAGGTGTGGCAGTTTCTCAGACTACAGTACGTGAACTTATGCTGCTACTTCCCTCTTTACAAAAGACTGTCTACGCTAACACGAGCCAAGTCTGCTCTCATACACTGCTCTTCCACACCCAACATGTCCCTCTAGCAGGTGGTGTAGGGGTGGTGTGTGTCAGCATCAAACCATGCTGAACACAATACAGAAGAGAGGAATAGGGCATGCAGCAGACAAAACTATGCTTGGCCAAAACTGAAGGGGCCAGGTACCAAACTCAGCTCATCTCCACTGTAAGGTCAGTCAGCTGACAAGTGAGTGAGAAGGGGGCCTGGGATATCCCTAAATTTAAATGCAAATCTCTTAAGACCCATTTCAAAACTAGTCCAACTACCTTTTAACTGCCTTTTTTGCCCCCTGCCAAATATTTAAAGTACTTGCTCTATTCCTTACCCCTCCACTTAAAGCATGGCCAATTCTTGTGAATTTTTTTTATTACCTCAGTTTGGTTGCAGAGAAAAGCTTGAAAATGTGAAACCTAAAGACAACACTAAGCATCAAAGCACCCAACAGTTGTTGTGGGGCTTATCAGTTGGGTTGGCACTACTGCACTTACTAGGGGAGGAAGAGAAATCTTGTTTCTGGAGAGTTCTAATGCTCCACATCTGAAGACTTAGTTCTGTTAGACCTAGTGCAGTTAGCTTCTGCAAACATAACTGATGTTCCATAGAGAATTTGGCATCAGTCAGAGGAACAGTGGTAGATGGGCCACCAAAAGCAGCAACCATGTTTAAATCACTTTTGCTGAGCAGTATTGAATAGTGAGAGGTCACTAAAACAAATAATCTTACACTACAGACATTACCTTTTACTCTCAAAGGGCGAGCTCTTTAGCTGATGTAAACAGGTTCAGCTCCATTGACTTCAACAGAACTACCACAGTTCACATCAGCTGCTAGGAATGATACGAGTTGAAGGAATCTAGCTACAGTTTAGACCACCTGCACGGTAGAAGAAAATTGAGTAAAATTGTTGTTTTTCTTTGCACAGGGGAAAATTAAGTGTGAAGAACATGTTACTGAAGGATTTGAAAAAATGCCAGCAGCTTTCATGGGACTGTTAAAGGGAGAAAACCTTGGAAAAGCAATAATAAAAGTGTAAAGGGCATGTGGTTCATTCCTTTAGGAAAGCCATACCAATAGCTTATCTGTCTTGTTGCCAAATGCTCAGCCACAACTTTTAATGGGCTAAAGTATACTCAAAATAGACAAGTCTCCAACCGGTTTGGGGAAAGTGATGCTTCGTCAAATAATGCAATGCTACAACAAATTGTTGCTCCTACAGCTAAGTGATTAATCCACTTTATCACTGCTATAATCAGTCCTCATTGATACATGTGATTGTGAGACTTACGAGAATACTCTAATTTCATGGGCATTTTGAAAAAAAGCCAGCCAGGTAAACGGTCAGTGGAGCTATATGGCTTTATACTAACTGAGGATCTGACCTTATTTTTAAAAACAAGGAACCTTAACTGAGCTGCTCAAGAGCTTGATATCTAAGGTCCATGCAGAGAGCAGAAGTCAACTGCAATCTTTTAAATAGCATCTGCTAAATAGTCATTAAAATAGATTTGTACTAGATCCCCTTAAAATGTAGATTTTATTCTGTAGCTAACACCATGTTTGTCACAGTCACAGCAACATAACCCAGCAGTAATCTGATTAAATAGTTTAGAGCTGTTCTAAGATGCTGTATGTTTATGCAAAGAAAAATAACCCATTAAAATCTTATTGATAAAGAAAATGGTTCTTATCTTGACATGAAACTGACTACATGGAGTGGCAATATTTATGACTTGTTCTGTTTTTGTGCATCAAATAACCTGACTGATCAGCTATGCATTCCACATTCATTTGGGAAAGACTGACATCTGCCAACTTTGTAATTTAATTTTAATCTTTCCCCCTCCATCTGTGTTTTACATACCATCTCCTTCCCTCAGACTACACCCACCATGCCAATTTGAGGATAACTCCTTATTTTAACTCAGACAGCTCTTCACACTCACTAGGACAAGTATGTATCCACATCTAGGAAATTCTGCAGGAATTTAGTGGTCATATGCCTTTACCTCCTGTGAGCTGAGTGCCTAAGACTATCTCGTGTTGTGGAAGAGTAAAGGAGGCCCAGATAGACAAAATAGTGCTCAACTCAAAAGATATTGAAAATAGCCTAAAATGGAGAGCTTGTAGTAGTAAGTATCTTGAATAACATCAGAGCTCTATCTGCAGATGCACATAGAAGCAGCGAACTCTATGGAGACAACAGGGAGGTCGGAACCCCTACAAATGATGAATAAGGTGTAGACAGACTGATGCCTTTCACCTGGCAACTAAAAGGTTCACACAGCATGCTCATATCATCCAAGTCGGGGCTTATATTATATTAGCTCTACTGGCTATCATGCCGATAAATGAATGCTGAATGTATTAAGTGCAACAGCAGCTAATGCATCTTAAAATTAGGCAACACTCTGTTGCCAAGACAGATTAGATTCTGCCTGGGCTCCAGGAAGCCAAAGGGAGTCCAAAGTCAACATCTTATAAAAACAAAAAAACCTGAAGTGTCCTATGCCTGATGCTAAGGCAAGAGCAAACATCCCTGCTAGAGTCTGAACTATCCTGTGGTATAAATACTACATCTTTAGCCTTCCAATTGTGTCAGTACAACTATCTTAACTTCAAACAAACAGCCTGAAGGTTCGGGCAGTTGACTAACCTATTGCCAAGGAACACAGGCTTGAGAGTCTAAGTTAGCTAGGAAAAGCAAGATCGACTCAAGCACAACTTTATTAATAGTTGATGGGAATTACTGCCTGCAGCTCCACTGCTCTTGAAAAGATGGCAAGTAGTTCTGGCTGAAAGTGAGCCCTGGCCCACTCACACAAATACAGCTCAGCCTTCTTGCTGAACAATGGGAGACCAGGACACATCTTTAAAAAAAGAAATCTTACTATAATAGGTCAGCCGTGACAGGTTTTGCAAGTTTATTTTTATTTTTTATAAACTTGACCTGTAAATTCTACCTATAGTCTGATTTGTGCAAGGGAGTGTAGCACTAAACTATTAAGTTTGATGATCCATGCAATAAAACCTCCTAGCCACTAACTCATCAGTAGTATTGTAAGGTTGCTGTGTGATGAATTAATGCACAAGATGTCACACAAGAAGTCCCCAGCTCTATTCAGCTTGAGTCAGCTGAGTTCAGTGTGACAGAGTGGGAATCTTTTGTAATTTATGAAGCTTGTGTCTGCCTCACTTTCCCTTGGTGCTTTTCATTGCTACCCAAGAGGTGCGAAAGGTTAACACTGCTCTTGGAGTTGAAGAAGAGACATGAGGTGTCACCAATGGGTCATTAAAGAACTTGGTGAAACCAACCCATATCAACTGAGAATCAAAGAAACAAGGCAAACCCCAATGACTGAACAATTGACACCTAACAGCAAAAAACTCTGGAAGGCAGATGCAAATACTCAGTGCGCATTGTGCCCTGAAGGGGTGCAGGGGCCTTGTACTGTACAAGTCTGGCTTGTCTAGATTTGCCACAGGGAACTAAAGAAAGACAGGTATTGCTAGTGCCCCAAGATCTCATTTCAGTCATAGAGAACAGGTGCCTGCCCCTGGGGAATGGTGTGGGTCCTTGGGCACTCCCAGGGGACTGGTTACAGGGTGGGGAATAGACCAGACCCATGATCTTGTGACAAACAGCACCAAAGTACTTTTTTTAGACTTAGAAATTGAAAAAAGCTTTAACCTGAAGTCATCCAGACAATGAAACCAATTGACAGCACATAACACATACCAACCTTGCTAAGGTTGCTTGGACCACTCTTCCCCACCCTCATTATTTCAAGTTTTTGCATCAAATTTCTCACGATATTACTTCTGAGCCAGGCAAGCGAAACATCTTGAATATGGAATTCTGGGAATGTTTTTCTAACATTGTGACCCTCTAAATCCATTAAAACTATAGTTTTGGTACCTTAGTCAGACATTAGCATGACAACGTAGTGTGTTGGAACCTCCAAACCTGAGCAGAGTAAAACAGATTATTAGTACCATGTAATGTGTCTATTACTGCAAAACATGCTTTTTGGATTAAGATGGGTTATGGTGAACTTTTTGCACTGAGAACTTTGTTTAAACAGGACAGACTGCTGGAAATTGGCGATCTCATACTGTACAAAACAGGTCAATACTACTGAGAATGGCCATCTAGTTTTAGGAGAGTACTTCAGAGGGATTGAGGGGATTAACTTCATATCTAGCATTTGGTCCAGTAGACCACCACATTACCACCTAGCCATCCACCCCCAGAAGTAATACAGCTATATCTTATGCAAGCTGCCTAGTTTCACACACTGGACAGCAGTCTCTGTAAGTGAAGAATTTACATTTTATTGTACTCATTTACAGTCTGAAGGGACAAAATTTTTGGATACATATTTAGCTAACTTGATTAGACTCCATAAGTAGAAAAAGTTACAGGCTATATATAAACAGTCAACATTAACTGTTCACACTGTTCGATCAGCGTAGCTTGGTAATATTCTCTTCCAGCTTCTCTCGGTTTGCTCCAGAGAATTCATGCACCTGTAACAATAATTTAAGAATAGCCATTTAAAATAGTGATTTTTAGCCCAAAGAGTTTTATAATTCCTGGAAAGATACTGGCAATTTTAGTCCCATAAATCAGAGGATAAAGAAGTGGCCAATGTTGGCGGTTTGAAGTATTGTTTTGATTTCCAGATTTTGTATTCTGCAGCTCTGCACCCCAAAGTATTTTACACACTTTGGGCCAGACTCTGCTTTATTGTTCTCCAAGCACCTCCTACTGACTCCAGTCAGTCACACACACACACAGTTTTACAGATTTCATAAGAAACAGCTACACATATGCCATGTCAATCTTGGCTCTCAAAAGTTGTAAAGAATTAAACTTTTCTTACCAAAAATCTTGCATGTTATCTACAAGAGGTCAAACTATTCAGTTAAACTCTGGATGCAAGACAATGTCTTTTCACCTACTGCATTAAGGTGTTATGACACCACTTCACATCCAGATGAATTAACTTTAGGTAATACTTTGCTGGAGAACATGTTTTCAGAGTTAGATTTGTGGACAAGGAACAGACTCGGCAACAAAAGGATATATTTAGTTTTAAAGAGAAAGTTACTAGAGATTCTAGAAGATAGAGTCTTGTCTACACTGGACATAGTAACCACCGACTCAATCCACCCAACATTTGAGGCATATTTTCTGATGGGCAAATTTAGTTTTTGAAAGCCACAGCTCCCACCCCCGGAAGGCCCTTCCTAACATGAACAAAATTATTTGAGCAGTGTGCCTGCAAGTCTGGTTATACACTAGCCCACAATGAAGATGACAGTCAGTATGAAGGACTTGTTTTATATTAGAGCACAGCCATCCATCCAATTATTTCATAACTAAGTGCTTTTGGAGAACAGACAGCCAAATGAGGTTACTAAACCAGATATTCCAACCAGAAGCTCACCTCTAGGTTGAGAGAAAGCATAAGTAGTCTTGGCCCAAGTTCTTTATTATAGCGCCTGGAGTTTAGACTTTATCAGCTCTGCCATCATTTACAGTAATTACAATTTTGGTATTGTGCAGAAGTACTGAATTTGTTTCCTTTGCCTTTCTATATAGCTGAAGACTAAAAACATCTAATAGATTAGTTTGCTTGTTTTTTGAAAAAAGTTATGAATTGTTGTTTAGTTATGATTGGGTCACAAAAAGATAGGAATATTAATTAAAATTAAGTCCAGCTGGCCTGCAGCTGGGATAGGTGCATAAAGCAGGTTTCAGACATTAGGTTCTGGAGAGAGAGGCTCAAAGTCTGGGTCAAAACTTCACATTAGGATTTACCTGGAATACAAACCTAGAGTGTTGCCAGAACTTGTTAGAAACAAACTACTTCTAAGTGATTTAACTGCATGTAACATTAGTGACCCATTGCAGAAGGCTAGGCATTATCCTTTTTTTAGGGTGCCAATATGAACTTCCTTGTTTCTGAGGCTACTCTAAAGCCATTTGTGCTCTCTCTAAGTGAGTACATGTAAGTGAACTATATTGCTCAGGAGGTAAATTGAGATGCAAGCTATTGTGAGATCTTCACAAGGTGCCATTTCTCCAGAGACTTATTCAGGAAACGGCTATTATGTGTGTGGTCACTTGCCCCAGTGGTCTATTTTTCCCTAAAATAACTTCCAGCAGCTAAGTTAAACCTCATTAAAATGTTTTTTCTGGGCCCTATACATGTAGTTATTTTAATTCATATTTAGTGTTTTAGCATCCAGTATCCCCCCTCCCCACACCTATACTGTTTCACTAAGAATGTTGAAAACCTACCTTGTTGCCCTGCTTGTAGAATTGGAATGTTGGCATGCACTGGACTGCACACTCTGAAGCAACGTCCTAAAAAGAAAGTTTCACTGCAATTTTAGCTTGGCAAATTAAACACAACTAACCAGACATCAGATCTGTACCAGATTACAGAAAATGAAAGGGAACCAAGTAATTGTTTGCTACTCTGGTCAGTTTAAGACCAGTCACTAGTTATTATGTGGATATACTATAGTCTTCCTGTTCCTACAACTAGCAGTGGTTTCATCCTCTTTGCTGGATTTGTTAAGACAGAAACAAGTAAGACTACTTCTGCAGAAAGTAGCACAATACTACAGAAAGCTAACTTTCTTCCATATCATGCCTTATTTGTAAGGTAATTTCACAGCTGAAGGTCTGCCTAATGAGTTTGTTAAACAAGCATCTACTAGTCAGCCAGGTTTGCAATCTGACATTACTTCCATCTGTTCCAATTATTAAGAACCTATATTGGAAAGGCTTATGAAGAAATTCCAATTAGAAGTGTTTATAACTCATTACGAAAGGACAGATACTTTTAAGCAATGAGTAGTGTTCCTGCTGTTTATTACCACTCAAGAATAGTTTATCACTAGCACACAATAGCTTCAGTTGAGAAGCATCAGCTTTAATAGATCACATATCCAAAGATTGATTAAGTTATCCTAACTGAAAGTTTGGGGGGGGGGGGGGGGGGGAGAAGAAAGAGGGAGTGAAATTTAGATTGGCTACAACCCCTGCAGAGAGCAGTGCCTATGCTATTCAAGGTACCTTCACAGCAGGGGTACAGGAAGACAAATACATAAGTAGGTAGTTTTTCCTCTATAACATTAGCAAACTATGGGAGGGGAGTGCAAGATGACTGCAGATTCTAAACAAGATTTGCAGGCAAGCTAGAAATACTGCCAATACACAGACAAGCCTACTACAGCATAAGTACTTGAGAATGCAACAAATGTTGTATCACTTATATGAGGGCCAAGTGGAAGCTTTGAGCAGTTATCAGAGTTTAAAGCCAGAAGGGACTATCAGATCACCTAGTCTGACCTCCTGTATCTTGTAGGCCATCCCCTGCACAATACACCCAACAACTGAAATTTGACCAAAGTAGTACAACCCACAGGAGACTAGACATATGTACCACAAGCAACAAAAGCAAGGGTCAAGGGGCACCTGTGCCCAAGGCCCCCCTCAATGGCATGGAAGTGATTGTGCAATATACCCGGATATTTCTGGCAACTGACCCACATCCACATGCTGCAAAGGAAGTCAACCCTCTTCCCCTCCTATTCTGCCAGCCACAGCCAATCTGACCTGGGGGGAAAATTCCTTCCCAACTCCACACATGGCAATCAGTTAGACCCTAAGCATGTGAGGAAGAACCAGCTAGCCAGGCATCTGAGACTGCACAGTGGTGCCACCTCAGAGACCTGTCCCTCACCATCCAATGTCCCATCTGCAGCAATGGTCACCCCAATGCTTCTGAGGAAGGATATTAAAAAACCCATAATACAATGGGTGGAGGACAGTAAGAGTGCAAGAGAATCCCTAACTGACTGCTGTAGATGGCCAGCTAAAACCCTGAAGCATAAGCTTTTAGGAACATAAGAAGTCTCCTGAGAGGATCTCAGTTTCCTTAGAAGAACTGAAAACGAACTCAAGTTTATATTTTAAGATGGCTTGATTCCAGATATTAGAGAAATCCCCCTATTAACATTTGGACTTTAAAATGAATTCTTGATATTTTAGTCTAGTTTGAATGTTTCCATCAAGTGTTATTCACATGCACTGAGGACAACAGGAGTTTTGGATATGCAAGGAGTACAGGATCAAAATCACTTTAGCAATCAGACCGATCTCTTGTCAATTAGTGTTTGCTAGGAATTAAAGTACACGATGGAGAAATGCTGAATTACTAACAGGGGGATTAAAATATTCCCTTTAGAAATAACAATTAATCCCTAGTTTCTTGCTCTAGGTAACCACTGTTGCAGCAACTGACCATTTTGAGAGCAAAGACCAACTTTTTAGGAGACAAGTTTCCCAGTATTAGATTGCATGGCAAAGTTAACCTTTACTGCCAGTTCTGCCACAAACAGTATTACTTTTTGGTGCACTATTTGAGGATCTTACCTGAGCATCATCCACATCAACTTCAAGAAACACGACGTCTGGGAACTTCTCACAAAGACTCTAAAGTTTTAAAACAGTGTTAAAATTGCAGTTTTTACTTCATATAAGCCTTGTTTAAGAGTGCTCTAGGAGTCTTATATAAGAGCCCCAAATGGGGCAAAACAAATCTTACCAGTTAGTATCTTTTACTAAAAAGTAGATAAGTACAAGTTTCAGTTGCCATAGAGCAATTATGTCACTAGCTGGAGCGTCAAGAGTTCAGTTACATGTACCACAGAAGTCATTTTAAGATTTTTAGTAGTACATTTTAGTTTCAAATGCTTTTTACTAAGATCTTTAGTAAAAGGCAAACCTTCCACTACCCAGCTTTAAACTAAGAGTAGTTAGAGAGGAACTTATTAGGGCATTTCCCTCAACCATGAAGTCATGTGACAGATGTGTCTCTAGGATGATTATATTTGCATGCTCCTAAGCCATAATGAAGTTTTAAAACCATTAAGCAAGTTGCAAGTCAGTTGAAGAGTAAGATTTACATGTCTACAGAGTGATACATGTACCCTCTTCCTTCAGATGGATCTCAAACATGTATTCCCTTCTTTTTAATAGCTTTAAAGATTGTAATGTTTTTCTCTTTTGACTGAAGAAAATTGATAGTTTGTGAAAGTTTGACCCAATTCCTCAAAAGAGAATTAGAACAAAGTTTTAATAGCGCTGAAACTTTGGAGAGTCACATGTGAAGTACCTTCATTCATCAAAAAGGTTTACCCTTCATAAAGTAAGTAGATACAGTAAAATCTCAGTGTTATGAGCACCAGAATTACGAACTGACCAGTCAAGCGCACACCTCATTTGGAACTGGAAGTATGCACTCAGGCAGCAGCAGAGACAAGAGCAAATACAGTACAGTACTGTGTTAAACTACTGAAAAAGGGACAGCAGCATTTTTCTTCTGCATAGTAAAGTTTCAAAGCTGTATTAAGTCAATGTTCTGTTTTAAGCTTTTGAAAGAACCATAACGTTTTGTTCAGAGTTATGAACAACCTCCATTCCCGAAGTGTTCATAACTGAGGTTCTACTGTACCAGGAAATTGGTACAACTTCCAAGCTACACATTTGTAATAGTTTACGGCCACATATTACACTAATGAATCATGATTCCTAGTTTTCACTGATGGCTATTCAGAGTTGCATGCAGGGTTACAGTTCTTTACTTTTCTTGTTTGGGTCGTAAGTATTAATATTATATCAGCCTGTTCTGTGATTTTGTTAGAATGTTATTTGAGTTTTAGACTTCAAAATCATTTGACAAGGCTGTCTTTTATGGCACCAGAGACTATGAATTTTATTTCAATTTTCTTGACCTTGTCAGTTTGTTATGATCCTCACAATAAGTTGTGAAGAGCATTTCACTTTTTTGGAGGGGGAAGGAAGGGAATGCTTTAAAGAGAATGGTGAAGAATTGTTTGGACAACATTAGGAATATCATTGTTTTGGTTACAGTCACACTGAGGTCACAACTGAGATTTTCTTGCAAGTCTTCCCCCATGTGTGTCAAGTAACACAAGACCATTCAGACATCCATAGTGACCTAGTTTTATAGTAAGATAGCATTGCACTAGTCAAGTCTCAGCTGTAAAAACTAGCAGAGTATTGAGTTTGGCATTGTTACTTACATGAAAAAAGGGTTTGATCATTTTGCATGGTCCACACCATGTGGCCGAGAAGTCAACAACTACAAGCTTATCACCAGCAGATTTCAATTCAGTCCTAAATTCTTCCTGTAGAGAGAAGAGATTCAACACCAAGTTTTATTTTTGCAAGTGTGCTCAAATCAGTCCCCCTCTTTATGACTAACTTGTTTTTGAAGTTCATACTCTGTTTATAGACTGGATATTCTGGTGGCTCAATCCTAATAGCCAGTGTTGCATACCAAGACTTTCTTTAGAATCAGTGGATTTTGAATACATTAGCACGAGTCCAAAAAATGTCTCCTACAACAACCCAAAAGCTATTACAGTAACCTTATTACTTTTTCAGCAATAGAACAAGTTCTCTCATGTAGGAATTACCCACCAAGTTGTAGCAGCAGATTTGTTGTACTGGCTGGCCCAAAGCCAAACAAAAGAACTACTACATGAGACTAGATTTTCCTTTTTAGTTTGCATTAAAAAGGAACTAGGCATGCAGATTAGGCAAGAGAGAAAGAGAGAGTTTGTCGAGTTCTAATCAAATACTTGCTCTAACTAGTGAAGCAGGTGCTTCCTACTGCCAGTGTTCTGGTATGTTTGATACATGAGGGTATCTGACAAATCTTTTATTAGAATTGTTATTCTAATCAGATAGAAACCACAAACCCAGCTTCTCCTTATATACAAAGGTTTGTTTCCAGTCAACTGTTCCTGAAAATGCCATTTTAACTGCATTCAGTCCAGTTTGTCCAGTTCTTTCATCCTACATTTTAGAACTTTTACTCTTAAATATCACCAAAGCAGTAGGTTTTGATGCAAAGCAGGCGACTCATGCCCATAACTACCAAAGCCCTACCTTTTGTTTTCATAGCACAATAGCATCTCCTCCCTAATCCAAAATGGATAGATTGGAATTACACCTCTCACTTCAGTTACATGTCCCTGAACAAGGTATAAGCTAATCACACTGCACTATAGAACCAATTATACAGTCTTCATACTTAAGTGGATCATCCTTTGCAATAAAAAGGAAGCTTTCCTGCAAAGTTCAGTGCTTCTATGCATGACATATATCAAGAGTTCCGATGTACGGTTTGCCTTTTCTTTAGATAAGAACACCATTGGGAGGGAAGGACGTAGATGTTCAGATTGTTTTAGGCTATATACCTAGATTGCAAAGCAAGTGACTTCTTATTTAATTCCCAAAATAGCATGATAAACATCTGAGAGACTGTCAGGGAACTGCTAACAGTACCTGGGAAGACTGGGAAAGTGTCAAGTCACAAGATATGGAGAAAACAGGTGACAAATGTTCTTATAAAGACAGGGTTTCTGGGTACCAAGTACTGGGACACGGAGAGAGGTGAGGTCTAAGTCACCTCAGCTGAAGGAAAAAAGGATGATGAATACTACTTTTAAAAATCGATCCCCTTCTCCCCCATCTGTGTCCTGCCTCCTCCTTTCAAAAGGAAAAAAAATTAAGGAGTTTCTGAAGTGAAACCTGGATGTAACTTCAGTTTCAAACACCTCATGTCTATAGTTGATGAGCACTGTTGGCTGGCACTGCAAGCTACGTAGCTCAAGCTGCCTTGACGAAGAGGAAAAGCAGAGGTGTGAAGGTCAGTGTCAAAACTGGAAACCAGAAGAATCAATTTGCAGTCCAGTGCCCTATCCACTGGGCAACACCGCCTCATCTTCCAAAGTGATGTAACAATACATGATCCAGCTACATTTTAAGGAGCCTGCTATATATTAAAACCTGCACAATCATTTAGACTCCACCAGGAAAACAATTTTCTTCATGTTCCTGCACCAACATCCAAGTCTTCTATAAGTTCAGCAAAGGATGGAACCACTCTTTCTATTTAAGCAGCTTACATGTGCAGCAGATATAGCTAGAGCTGTTAGACTCCTGTAGTGAAACCATCTACATTTGTGAAAGTGGACTAGTTTGGAGCCAACATCACTCCAAGGGACTCTGGGAAGCAGATTTATATTTTGTACCAAGACTGAGCTGTTAACTGAATTTCACCTAAACCAGCTGGCTTAAATTTGAGCACAAGACTCAAAAGGTACAATCCCACACAGTTAAATGAATGCAATTAAAAGCCCACTAGGTTTGCTTAGCTTTAGATACAGCCACTTTAAGGTATTTTAAAAGACTGCTGTGTTCCTTTAGTATGTTATAATTCAGAAATTTGGCCAGATGGCTGATAAAAGCAGCCCAATTTGTATGCTACAAATAAAACTGATAGAGGAACGGAACATGTACCATTTTATTGTTGGCTGAACATTATCCGCAAGTAAATTCTGCTATGTAATTTGCTGTATTGTGGAATTCAGAGACAGTCATCTGTACAAATTGGATTTGGTTGTGTTGCTACAGCCTGAATTTCAAGGTAGCCATGTTAGATGAATTTGTAGTCCTTAGAGATGCAGTGACACTAATGATAACAATTAAATTGTAGAATATAAAACTCATTTATTCCTGACTATTTGTGGCCATGTACAAGATGTGCACTGTAACAATTCTTGTAAGTTAAGGGATCAAAGAAGCCAATTCAGATTTTGAAGGAACCAGCATTACTTTAGATAATCTGGTGAAGCTATAAAAAGACTGAACACTAAAATACTGGTTCAGAGGCCCTAGCATTAACCTACCTGGGCACCAACAACTATTCCTTGACATGCTATTCAGACATTATCATGTTCTCTCCTTCACTGCATTCATAAAGGCAATGAAATTCACTAGGGTGGGACCAGCGGGTATAATCTGGTTAAGTTTTATGCTGAAGACTACCTTGGCAAACCCCGTTTTGGGTCACATGAAAAAACTAGGACCCAATTCAATACTAGAATAATTTTGTTTAACAGCGTAAGTTTTAAATTAGGAGGACACAATCACAGCAGCTTTGCGTCATTGACAGCTCTCTAGAAACACTATCTTGTGACAAGCCAAGACCACTAGTACAGTGACTTGGTTATTGTCAACATCGGGTCCCCCTTTTACTCACACTTCCCAAAGTACTAGGCAAACTCCTTGCACAGATGAGCACAAACCATTCCTGACCTAATGTTCCCTCCTCCCCCCCAAGAAGGGAATCTGCCTACTTTCCATAATTGTTACACTACTGCACTATCACACAAGCTAATCAACAGAGGACACGGAACCTGTATTCATCAGTCTCATTTTTAGAGGGTAGACAAAATATTAGTGCCTTGACATCATCAAAGCGCTACCTCTGCCAGTGACAAGTAAGAAGCGATACTTTGATAGCACAGGGCGTGCCCGACATCAGTTTCTGCTGAAGTTTTTTTTGTTTTTAAATTAACTGATGCAGGGCCCACTTGGGCGGTGGGCCCACAGCGCCAATCCTCGCCGCAGCTGCTGACAGTTTACCCGGCAGCGGATCTCCGCTCTGGCCCATGGAACTCCGTGGCCCTGCAGCAGAACCACTCGAACCGAGACCCCCAATTACAGCGGGGGGGAGGAGCCAGTTACCCGGGCGTGCGCAGTACCGGGGGGGGGTTCCCACACAAGGGGTCCCGCCAGGGGGGGAGAACGGATCCCCTCCCCAGCGCAGACCGGCCGCCGGCTCAGCCCGAGGCTCCTCAGGAGAGCAGCTCCCCGAGGCCTGGCGCAGTGCAAGGCGGGCCAGGCCCCGAGGACACCACTGCCCCGGAGGAAGGGGGAAGAACCGCGCCGTGCCCGGCCGCGCCCCCGCAGCGGCGGGGCCACTCAGCCTTACGGCGCGGGCACGAGGCGGGGCGGCGCTCGCGCGCGTTCCCGGGCACTGAACCTCCCCGAGACCCCGCCCGCCCCGAGCGGGCCCTACCCGCCCCCGAGACGCTGGCGAGGCCGCCCCGCCACCAACCGCTGCTCACCAGGTTCCCCACGGTCTTCACCATCGTTGCCGCCCGGGTTGCGCTCACGAGACGCTGCTTAACTGATACTTGGACCGCTAGTGCCTGTGGCGCGCTACCGCCGCCCTCCTGCTTATATAGAGGCCAACCCCCAGGCCTCAGTGCGCACGCGCGGTCCGCGCCCCGCCCCTCCCTTTTCCCAGAAGAGGAGGATGCACACCAACGGCTGACGTAGCGGAGCTCGTGCTCGCGGGTTTCCATCCCCTCCCCCTCGGCTCGGCGCGCGCTGAGTGGCGCGGGTTAAGGCCCCCTCCCTGTCTGGGCGGCGGGACTCCGCTGAGCTGTCAGGCGGCGGGGGCGGGGGGACTCTCCCGAGGAATCAACACAGCTCCTCCCTCCCCCAGCGAGAGGGCGAGGCGGTCACTGACTCCCCCCGCAGAGCAGATGTCACCCCCAAAGAGGCACAGGGCAGTGCCAGGGGAGGCCCCACGGGAGGGGGGCAGGAGAGTGAGCCTGGCCTGCCCTCACCCCACAGTGGCTGCTCCTGCCCCAGCTCCCCCCTCCGGGCACGGTGCGGTGGGGTCACAGTAGGGTGACCAGATGTCTCGATTTTATAGGGATAGTCCCGATATTTGGGTCTTTTTCTTATATAGGCTCCTATTACCCCCCACCCCCGTCCCGATTTTTCACACTTGCTGACTGGTCACCCTAGGTCACAGCCAAGAGCTCAGATTTGGCCTAGCTGCCCCTCTCTTGTGACAGGGCCAGGGGGGCTGCCGGGCCAAATCGGAGTGGCACTGGAACGCCACACACCAGGTCGCAATGCCCCAGGCTGCGCTTTCGATTGCTAACCTGGATGCACGCACGTCCCCCTTCCCCGAAATCATAGTGATGCCTAGGGGCAAGTATTAAATGAGGTAATGGAATAAAATGTGTGAGATATTCTTATCGACAAACTAGGCAAATACAATTTAGATGGGGCTACTATAAGGTGGGTGCATAACTGGCTGGATAACCGTACTCAGAGAGTTGTTATTAATGGTTCCCAATCCTGCTGGAAAGGCATAACGAGTGGGGTTCCGCAGGGGTCTGTTTTGGGACCGGCTCTGTTCAATATCTTCATTAACGACTTAGATATTGGTATAGAAAGTACGATTATTAAGTTTGCGGATGATACCAAACTGGGAGGGATTGCAACTGCTTTGGAGGACAGGGTCATAATTCAAAATGATCTGGACAAATTGGAGAAATGGTCTGAGTTAAACAGGATGAAGTTTAACAAAGACAAATGCAAAGTGCTCCACTTAGGAAGAAAAAATCAGTTTCACACATACAAAATGGGAAGAGACTGTCTAGGAAGGAGTACGGCAGAAAGGGATCTAGGGGTTATAGTGGACCACAAGCTAAATTTGAGTCAACAGTGTGATGCTGTTACAAAAAAAGCAAACATGATTCTGGGATGTATTAACAGGTGTGTTGTGAGCAAGACACGAGAAGTCATTCTTCCGCTCTACTCTGCTCTGGTTAGGCCTCAGCTGGAGTATTGTGTCCAGTTCTGGGCACCGCATTTCAAGAAAGATGTGGAGAAATTGGAAAGGGTCCAGAGAAGAGCAACAAGAATGATTAAAGGTCTTGAGAACATGACCTATGAAGGGAGGCTGAAAGAATTGGGTTTGTTTAGTTTGGAAAAGAGAAGACTGAGAGGGGACATGATAGCAGTTTTCAGGTATCTAAAAGGGTGTCATAAGGAGGAGGGAGAAAACTTGTTCACCTTAGCCTCTGAGGATAGAACAAGAAGCAATGGGCTTAAACTGCTGCAAGGGAGGTCTAAGTTGGACATTAGGAAAAAGTTCCTAACTGTCAGGGTGGTTAAACACTGGAATAAATTGCCTAGGGAGGTTGTGGAATCTCCATCTCTGGAGATATTTAAGAGTAGGTTAGATAAATGTCTATCAAGGATGGTCTAGACAGTATTTGGTCCTGCCAAGCGGGCAGGGGACTGGACTCGATGACCTCTCGAGGTCCCTTCCAGTCCTAGAATCTATGAATCTATGAATCTATGTGTTGAAAACCAAATCACGGCCAGTGAGATGAAAGCCTCCAAATCCACAAAGGAGACTCAAACTAGTAAAAAAAAAAAAGGGGTCAGGGGGATCAAGGATTTCACAGAAAATTTCAATTTGTTGGTAGAAATTCAAATACTGAACAGTTTTGGTTTTCACCTGGAATATTTTGGTTTAAAGACACTCAGTTTTTCAATTAAAATTTTCTGAGGAAAGCAGTTTTTATGTATCCATATTTATTTATATAAATGAAAAGACAATACACCAGAAATCTACAGATAAAAAAAAAATCAGAGAAATACAAACCAGACAAATTGAAAATGTACAAATTAAAAATGGGGGTGTGCTTTGGTGTGCGCTTGGAAAAATAAACAAGCAAAAAAGAACGCTGAGGTTTGGGTGAATAGTGTAATAGGATAAAAAAAATGCAAATGCATTTTGTCTTTGGGAAAATTGAAAACAGATGTTAAGAAATAAAAGGCTGTTTTTCTTTTTTTAGTTATGGAAAATAAAAAAATGATTACATGGACGGAAATATTTCCTATATGAGTTTGTTTCTCTGGAATTAAACTGGGCCTCTTGTGTCACATGGGCAAAAAAGAGAGGGCAGTAGGTAGGGAAATTTTTGGCATTAAAGCAACTTTTGATCAAATAGTGAGAGATGCTTGTATGCAGCATTAGTCACAGCAACATTCTGAGGGCGGGCCTACGTTTCCTTACATAGCTCATGGCTAAAAGCTCAGTGACTTTGGAAAAAACTGCTGTGTAACAATGACCAGGAAGTATTTCACATGCATAGGCCCTAGCCAAAAGTCATATGATTTCCTTCCTCCTTCCCTCACTCCTTGCTCACTGTTCATTGCTGATGTTACTGCTTGTGACATAGTACTGTTTACAGCTTATATTACTGGAAAAACTCCAGCCAGTGTGCTTTATTTAAATAGTTTTAGTTGACTCTGAATGACTTATGATTTTTTTGAGAGCCCGCAAGTTACCATGAAGTTTTCTCTTCTTTTGGTTTCAGAAGGAGAAATCAGGGGGGTTACTGAGTTCCCAAGTCAGTGTTGGACCACAGGCTTCCTACAATTATGAAATCTCAAGTAGTCACTTGTATTACTTAAATTAAACTAGCCTTGGTTACACAGTTAAAATAATAATAATTATACAGGTTTCAGAGTGGTAGCCGTGTTAGTCTGTATCAGCAAAAAGAACAAGGAGTATTTGTGGCACCTTAGAGACTAAAATTTATTTGAGCATAAACTCAAATAAATTTGTTAGTCTCTAAGGTGCCACAAGTACTCCTCGTTCTTTTTAATAATTATACAGTGAACACCCTTAAAAAAGTTCCACCAGTTTGAAAGATTCTACCAGGTTAAAAAATATTTCTCATATTTAAAATGGACAATTCCATTCGAATCTTTCAAACTGTGTGGAACTTTTAAAAGAACATTTTATACTGTATTTCGGTTTTGGTGTATTCTGAGTTTTTTTATTTTTTAGAGGGGGTGTATGTTGGGGCTCATTGCATGTGTTTTGGTGTTTGCTGCATGCTTTAAAATCCTGGAATGAATAAAGTTGAATGATTGTAAAATGTGATTCAGTAGTTGTGCAAATTATCTTTTGACTCTAGATACCATGGTTATTGGTGTCCCTATAATTGTAGACAGATTATCAAGATGAATAGATTTCCAGGTCCTTTGCACTCAGATGACATAAATATTTGTACCCTATAAAATATACATGGTTTAGAGGTTGGTGGAGACCAAGCCAAAAGGAATACAAAATATTAAATTGATTGTTAATGAGAAAAATACGAACAATTTTAACTGGCAAACATAAATGTTTGACTGTAAAGATAAAATATTTCTAACTTCTAATAGACCTTTTCTTTTTGTTCCTGTACAAGCAGGTATCACCTTTCACCAGGCTTTAGGGGAAATCCCTGGTTCTTTATCAGATGGGTTCACAGTTATTGTACTGGTTAGTTACACACCTTCTTTCTGGCAAAAGATGTCTGTTTATTATTTCATTTCCATAGGCTGTCCTTGTGTCTTTAAAGGATTTTCACCATGTACCAAGCTCCCAGGTGATTTATCCTGCCTGGTAGATGCTGCACAGTCCTTACAGTGTGCTTTTATTGCCCTTTGCTTATTCCTCTCCTTTTGTGAAGAGGATAAATATCTCTCTCATACATGCCAACGATAAGCCTAGGGCCACTTTATACTACTTTGGCAGCATAAAGGGTCATAAAACCAGAGGCTTCAGAGAGTGGGTAACTGTGTAAGGGGATTCTCTGGGTGGTGCATAACTGGCATAATGGTGCTACATGTCCCTTCTTAATGGGATAGGGTCTGGGGTAGGGTTGTGCTGGAGGCTTGGCCAGGAAGAAAGCACTGCTGTGTTCTGCTACTCTCAACTGCCAGAATATACCCTTGTGTCCATGGACAGTTGACTGTAAATTAGAGCAGCCGTGAGGACCAGAATACAAAGAAGTACAAAGGTGGCATAAAGCCTCTCTCTCTCTCTGCTGTGTAGATTTCAGTCAGAACTGGGAATCAGGCCACTGGTGGTCATACAGCCTGTTTACAGAATACATGAAAACTGAAACCCAAATAAAGTTTCGAAGATATCCATCATTGACAGGGTTAACAACTTTTAATATAGTAAGACTTACAGTCTCTGACTAACAGCATTCCAAGACAAGGGGCTCATTGGTATCTGGTAGTGAGTTTCAGCTGGCCTGCCAAGTTCTAGTGTACCACAATTCTTTAATGTCATGAAACATACCTGATATGTATCATGCCAGGTATCAATAACAAGCTCATAACTCACTGGTTATTGTTATCATCATGTAACGTAGATGCAAGCAACTGATGCAAAGTTATAGACATCAACTGAAATTATAGTTCTCAAACTGTGTTTGCCAGCTGAGCAGGAGTTACTCCACTCTAGACAAAGGGATGTGGTTTCCCCACCAGGGAGTTACTTTTGAATGACAATGAGAATGTATTTACATATTGCATAAACAGACCTATCGAGCTAACAAGGGGTAGAGGCAAAACCTCACACTATCATGATGGGGGGAGGAGTTTCACAGTCACATGTTTAATGTTCATTCAGTTACTCTGCGGGGGGAGGAACTAAATAATTTGCATTTTAGCAATCATCACCAAGTGGGGGAAGAAACCAGCATGGAATTTCCTTCACCAGCAGACTCCATGCTGCTTTCCCCACAGCTTGCATGAACTTTACTTTGGGGAGTTATCATCAGACGAATCCATTTCAAAAGTTCATCGGACTACAAAGGCAGGGGCAAAGAACCCCAAGTTATCTTTCACCCAAGGAGACAAAGGAACCGAGCACTTTGGATTTTGTGGGAGATCCTGACTAAAAGTGTTGGTCAGCCATCATGCTGGAAGGTAGATGGGTAAGAAATCTACCTTGAATGAAGGCTGTAGCTTGTTCTGTTAAACCTCAGTCTCTAGAAAGCAGTCAAGGGCGCTCAACTTTGGAAGGAGCTGGCGTAGGAGATAAAACTAAGTTAACACCTGGCCATATTCAGAGCATACCTCTAGACACTCCTATTTCCCAAAGCCTTGCAACACTAACATGGGAGAGGGGGGTGTAAAGGAAAAATAATATCTTTGAAGAGCTTCTCAGAGGCTGGGAGAGGTGAAGAACAGAACCTACCAAGAAGTCTGCTATGGACTATGCTTTGCAGATTTTAATACTTGTGCAGCACAAAGGCCTTAAATCAGCATGGTACTTAAGTGAAAGCCTAATTTTAAGTCCGTGAGTAGGTCTCATTGATTGCAGTGGACCTGAACTGATGTTTAAAATATTGGTTGCATTATACATAAAGAATATGTATACTTTTCTGAGGTCCAGAAGGAGGTGGGAGGCAGCCCAGTTGAGAATCTCTGGGTAAAAATAAAAAGGTTAAAAATAGGAGTGATGTCATGGTGAGGGTCTACTATAGCCCACCAAATCAGGAAGAGAAGGTGGATGAGGCATTTCTAAAACCAATAACAGAAATATCCAAAACACAGGAGCTGCTAGTAATGGGGAACTGTAACTACCCAGACATCTGTTGGGAAAGTAATACGGCAAACACAACATTTCCAATAAATTCTTGGAATGTATCAGGGACTTTTTGTCCCAGAAGGTGGAGGAAGTAACTAGGGGGACGGCCATTTTAGACTTGATTCTGACAGACAGGGAAGAATTGATAGTGAATCTGAAGGTGAAAGGCAATTTGGGTGACAGTGATCATGAAATGCTAGATTTCTATATTCTAAGAAAAGGAAGGAGTGAAAGTAGCAACATAAGTCTGCTTCAGAAAAGCAGACTTTAACAAACTCAGAGAACTGGTAGGTACAGTCCCATAGGAAGAAAATCTAAAGGAAAAAGGAATTCAGGAGAGCTGGCAGATTCTCAAGGAGACAGTAGTAAGGCACAACTGCAAACTATTCCGATGCAAAGGAAAGATAGGAAGAAGACTAAGAGGCCAATATGGCTCCACCAGGAGCTCTTTAATGACCTGAAAATCAAAAAGGAATTCTACAAAAACATTTTCTAACTTGGATGTCTTAAAGTTAGGCACTGCAATATAGCTGCCCTGATTTTACTAAGTGATGACAACTCCCCAGTGAAGTCTCTGGACGCTGTGGGTGCTCCTCTCCTGCGGAAATCAGACCCCTTTCAGTTAGGTGCATGAATATGGAATTAAGTGCCTCATTTTAGGCATCAATCTGTTAAATGGGTATAATAATGTTTACCTACCTCTAAAGGATCTTGTGAGGATTAGATAATAGTTACAAAAACAATTTGAAAATTAAATTCATTATGGGCTAAGCCCTGAGGTCCTTATTCCGTTTTTACTCTGCGCTTACTCCAGCAAAATACCCAGTGACTTGATACATGCTAGGTAACTATTATTATTGAGCAACACAGAGGCATCTTTAAAATTGTACCTTGGTTATCTTCAGTTTTAGAGCTTGCTCCGCATCAGTCTCTGATTTGCTAGCAGTTTGGCCATGAGCCCATTAGACACTCATGCTGCAGAGAGATCTGCTGGAGCAGCATGAATTTTTCATTTCAAACCTCCCCCTGATTGCTTCAATCTACTATTTCCAGCGGATGCTTTCTAATAGCTTAATTTCTGTAGCATTTTCAATAACTTGGGTAAAAACTGCACATTGATTTTTCTGCCTTATAGAACCCGGGTGTCCTTACAAGAAAGCTGAGACCCAACACATCGCCTGCACAACTGAGCGCATGCATATACACAGGATTGCTTCAGGATTGTTCTGATGAACAATGAATAGCTCCATAGTTTTAAAAAGAGATGTAAACAAGAAGAAAGCATTTTCTTCCAGCCAGAGGATCCATTTCTCCTCTATAGCACTATAGAATCATAGAAATGTAGGACTGGAAGGGACCTGGAAAAGTCATCAAGTCCACCCCCTGCACTGTGGCAGGACCAAGTAAACCTAAACCATCCCTGATAGGTCTTGTTTTTAAAAGCTTCCAATGCTGAGGACCCCACGACCTCCCTTGGAAATCTATTCCAGAGCTTAACTACCCTAATAATTACAAAGTTTTTCCTAATATCTAACTTAAATCTCTCTTGCTGCAGAGTAAGCCTATTACTTGTTCTCCTACCTTCGGTGAACAGGGAGAACAATTGATCACTGTCTTCTTTATAACAGCCCTTAACGTATTTGAAGACTATCCAGTTCCCCCGCAGTACTCTTTTCTCAAGACTAAACATGCCCAGCTTTTTTAACCTTTCCTTATAGGTCAGGTTTTCTCAACTTTTTATCATTTTTGTTGCTCTCCTCTGGATTCTTTCTAATTTGTCCACATCTTTCCTAAATCGTGGTGCCCAGAACCGGACACAGTACTCCAGCTGGGGCCTCACCAGTGCAGAGTAGAGCAGGACAATTACCTCCTGTGTCTTGCATACAACACTTCTCTTAATACACCCCAGAATCATATTAGCCATTTTTGCAGTTGCATCACATTGACAACTCATATTCAGTTTTGGGTCCACTATAACCCCCAGATCCTGTTCAGCAGTGCTACCACCTAGACAGTTATTCCTCATTTTGTAGTTGTGCTGTTGATTTTTCCTTCCTAAGTGAAGTGCTTTGCCCTTGTCTTTATTGAATTTCATCTTGTTGAATTCAGACCAATTCTCCAATTTGCCAAGGTCACTTTGAACTTTAATATTGTCCTCCAAAATGTTTGCAACCACTCCCAGCCTGGTGTCATCTGCAAATTTTATAAACATACTCTCTACTCCATGATCCAAGTCATTAATGACTAGTACCAGAATAGTATCCAAGTCATTAATGACTAGTACCAGACCCAGGGTCTGTGGGACCCCACTAGATAGGCCCTCCCAATTTAACAGCAAACTATTGATAACTAGTTTTTGAGTACGATCTTTCAACTGGTTGTGCTCCCACTTTATAATCATTTCATCAAGACCACATTTCCCTAGTTTGCTTATGAGAATCTCATGCAGAACTGTTTCAAAAGTCTTACTAAAATCAAGGTATATCATATATACTGCTTTCCCCCCATCGTCTTGGTCAGTAATACTATCAAAGAAGGAAATTAAGTTGGTTAGGCATGATTTGTTCTTGACAAATCCATGCTGACTATTCCCTTTAACCATATTTTCCTCCAGATACTTACAAATTGATTGTTTAATAATTTGCTCCAGTATCTTTCCGGGTATCAAAGTTAGGCTGATTGGTCTATAATTCCCTGGGTCCTCCTTGTTCCTCTTTTTAAAGATAGGTACTATGTTTGTCCTTCTCCAGTCTTCTGGGACTTCTCCTGTCCTCCAGGAGTTTTCAAAGGTAATTGATAATGGCTCCGAGATTGCGTCAGCTAGTTTCTTAAGTACCATGGGATGAATTTCATCAGGCCTTGCTGACTTGAATATATATAATTTATCTAAATAGTCTTTAAATTGTTTTTTCTCTATTTTGGCTTGCATTCCTTTCCCCTGGTTGTTAATATTAATTCTGTGGAGTGTCTGGTCATCATTAACCTTTTTAGTGAAGACTGAAGCAAAATAGACATTAAGCTCCTCAGCTTTCTTGATATCATCAGTTGTTAGTGCTCCTTCCCCGCTTAGTAGAGGGCCTACACTTTCCTTCATCTTTCTCTTGCTTCTAATGCATTTAAAGACCCTTTTCTTATTGCCTTTTATGTCCTTTGCCAGGTGTAACTCATTTTGTTCCTTAGCCTTTCTGATTTTGGTCCTACATACTTGTGCTGTTCTTTGTACTCCTCCTTATCAATTTCACTGTGTTTCCATTTTTTTTATCCCCATTTTATAGATGAGAGAACGAAAAGCGAGAGAGGTAAGAGTCAACATTTTCTTTATTCAGGCTTAATTTGATGGTGTCAAGTTTGCAGAACTGGAATTAATTTTCCCTCTGTTGATACTCACACCTGCTTGTCAACTGTTGGAAATGGGCCAGATCCACCCTAATTGAATTGACCTCGTTAGCACTGACGCCCAACTCGGTAAGGCAACTCCCATCTTTTCATGTGCTGTGTATTTATACCTGCTACTGTATTTTCCACTCCATGCATCTGATGAAAGCTTATGCCCAAATAAATTTGTTAGTCTCTAAGGTGCCACAAGGACTCCTCGTTGTTTTTTCTCTTGAAGTCGGTGGAGTTACAACAGTGTCAAACTAGGGTAAATGAGAGGAGACCTAGACCCTCTGTCTTTAATTACACCAGTGCAACCCCTTTGGTTTCATGATTACATTAAAGACAACCAGCAGGCAGGGGTGTGCATCCAAAGCTAGCTTGTCAGCTGAATATTCAAATGTGTGGGGCAGTGAATGGGATTCTAAATAGAAAACAATATTGACATTTGCATTGTAGATGCTGGAGTGTCTCATGCATTCTGCAATAGCCCGGACACTTTTTGCCACAACGGAACTGCCACAGGCCGTGGTTATAGCAACAGACATGCCAGCTCTGATAAAATGAAGGACAGAGTACTTCCTTGTGCCTGAAATGTAATTAAGGACGTTCCTGATGGATGTGTTCTGTATTCAGCTCTTTTATACTGGAACAAGGCATTACGTGATTGCTCTTTTTTCTCTTTTTGCACACTTTTGCATCCAACGAAATGGGCATTCACCCACGAAAGCTTATGCTCCAATACATCTGTTAGTCTTAAAGGTGCCACAGGACTCTCTGTTGCTTTTTACAGATCCAGACTAACACGGCTACCCCTCTGATACTTTTTTCTCTGTTCTTCTTCAACATTTTGTTTTTATAAGGCACATGTAAAATTGCAATAAATATTTAACAATTTTATAGCTGTGCTTAAAGTTATGCCAGCATGTGTCACAAAGAAAACGGGATGCTCTCTCACAGGACTTCCCATAGATCACTAGTTAAGCATGAACTGCTCTTAAGGTCCAGGATGGCGTCTGCAGTAATACTTGGAATAATGGTGAGGAGGTTAAAAAAGAGCAATTGAGTCCCTACCACTTACAAAACACACAGGCCCTGATTCTCTGCTGCCTCTTGTGTTCATTTACACCTGTGCAAAGTGGGTGTAAAATCTAGTACCAGTGGGTGTGGAGAATTCTGATCTGGCAGCACTTTGCACAGGTGTAAATGACTGTACAAGCTGCAGGGCATGGGAGGATCAGGCCTCCAGTTTTGAAACAGACTAATGACAGATCCACAGATGATGACCTATAAACACATAATATAGACAATAAACCAGAGCATCTTTTATGAGGTGACGACGGTACCTTACAATTATAGTCTCCCTCTCCCCTACAGGGAGCTGGTTATCCAAGCACCTTGACCGTAAGATCAAGAAAAAAGGAGGTGCCAGTCAACTCCACTATACCTCATGGATCAGCTCTGATTTTGTAAAATAAGTGCCCTGGGAAAGTGACAGCCTCCTTGGAATAGACTGGGGCCAAGCGGGTTGTCAGGTGGTACATGCCTAGATGACTTGAGTGCCCTCCAGGAATAACAAGCTTATTTTTTTAAAGGTAATATTCTTCTTGCCTTACAAGGTTTTATACAGTGTTCCGAGCATTCAAAGGTATGTAAATATCGTGGCTGACACTTTCTCATCAGTAAACAGAGGGCTAATGATACTTACCCACCTTTGCAAAGTGTAGAAGAAAAGTGCTATGTAAGAGTCCAGTATTACTAATATTATACTCCAGCCTCCTCTTTCTGCCACAATCTGTCTAATGAATGGACTTTGATGGCACACAACCAGCATCTAGTTTTTTGGGCCTCCTAAATACTCCCTCATCCCCATAGAAAGACTCCCAGTGATTTCAGGGTTTTTTGTATCCGAGCCTTTGATTTGGATTCCCGGTTATTCCATGATTAGGGTGCTAACATGAGACCCAGGTTCAATGCCCTGCTCTGCCACAGACTTCCTCTGTGACCTTGGGCAAGTCATTTAGTCTCTCTGTTCCTCAGTTCCTATTGTGTTAAAATGGGGATAAAAGCACTGCCCTATCTCTCAGGGTGATGTGAGGATAAAAACATTTAAAAAAATTAGGTCCTAACATATTACGGTAATGGAGACCATATAAGAACGTAAGATGGAGGGGCAAGATTAGGGTTAGTACTTAGGTCTATGTTTTCCTTAGCAAAGCCATCTCTTTTTTCCAGAATTTTTCCTACAGAAAAGAGAGAGAGGCCGAGAGGCTCAGTCAATAACAGTTTATTGTCATGGGGTGCTTTGTGACCTATGTAAGTTACATTACTAATATTAAATATTGCCTCTGTTTGTATTTGTTTGCTGAGAGCAGGTACATCAGGGCTTTGGTGCACTGCTCCTCTGTGAAGGAGATCTTGAGGATTTCCTTCTTGAGGCATGCTAAAGGCAACGTGATAATGAAGGAAATGTTCTATCAGGCCATTGTATATTTTAGAGAGGATGTGCTCGAGTGTTCTGCCATTCTGAAAAGCCTCCTCTTTCAGGGAGGAACAAATAACCGTTTCTGTCTGAGCATAGCTTCAGTTAAGTGCCTAGCTTGCAGATACATATAAAAGTCTATATGAGCAGGTTGTATTTGGTCGTGCTTTCTTTAGATATGGTCAGCTGTGCTCTTCCAGGAAGTATACAAAACACATTCACTCCCAGTGCTTGGAAGCTTGGGGTTCTCCCATCCAGGCACGAAGCTGGGCTTTTGGGTCAAATTCTGATCACATTGCCATGAATGTGAATCTGGAAGAATTCCACTGACTTCAGCGGCGTTACCCCTGGGTAAATGAATTGAAAATTTAGCTCGCTCATCAAAAACTAAGTGAGTACCTGGAAGGAACAAAAATATTTAGGGCTAGACTCAGCCACCCCTACTTACACTGAGCAGTCCTTTACTCTGCAAGGACTCCCACTGAAATCAACAGGGCTATTCTCAGAGAATGTACCACTCAATATAAGTAAGACTGGCAGAATCTGCCCTATTAAGTTTATGACCGTTTACATTTCCTTCAATAATAAGGCACGAGAGCTATGAATTTTAATCTCACTTAGCTTGGTGTAAAGCAGGAGTAACACATCAGTATTAAAGCTGGTGTGAGATTAAAATCATGCCCCGTAACTTTATGAGCAAATATAAGGAAGCTTCAAGCACCAATTAGACAAAAACATTCTTCTCTGAGGGCTCAATAGCATACAGAGTAGAATTCTGCTAAATATGCTTTACAGAGATGGGCCAGAGACTTGCATTCATTTAGATCTAGATCCAGACTGGAATGTCTCCAAAGTTCTGGGGTCTTTTGTTACAGGGTTCTGGCCCAGTTCTTTCGCTAGTACATAAAGAGGTAACTATATATGTCATTATAGGGGAAAGGATGGTACACCACAAATAAAAGTCTTCTGCACTGCCATTAAAAAATGTGGCACTGCTTTTGACTGCTGACTAAAATTTTGGGCAGCTGAAATTTTTTTTTGACCAATACCATAAACAATACAGCACCCAACATGCAGTTTCAAAGTGCTCTGTGACTAATGCCATTCAAACAGCTTAATAACATCTGATCTGCATGGCAAACACTTATTTGCCTAATGCCTTTTGGCATGCTGCTCAAATTGAATGCCATTCCCCTTTTGACAGCAAGGGATTGAGTGCTTTGTGGAGTTTCTAAGAAGCAGCATTGTAACAGACAGGGCTCGTTTAGGGAAGATCTAACTATTGTTCTTTCTGTGCGACATCACATTCAGAGCATAGACCCATAAAAATGAACTGTTCCACCCCTGAATGCCAGAAAATTATCTGTTTTGGCTCTGCCACTCTCTTCTTGCACTTTTTCTCTTCCTCTCCCTTTGTTCCACCCTCAGTTTCTCCTTGTTTTTTCCCCCCTTTCCACTCTACTCCCCTTCCCTGTTTTGCTTGGAAATACGTGGAACGCTATAGATCAAAATGTGTAAAACTTCTTTCTAGCTCAGCACCTCTCCTTAACACCACAACACATGATCCTGCCTGCAAAGTGGGCTCCCACCTGTCTGCATGAAGGTGGGGATAAGGGATACAGATTCTGGTGCATCAGGGACTCTTATGAATGTTATGGGATTGTCCAGAGATTGTGACCTTCTGAAGTGACGTATTTGGCAGTGTTAATTTAATATTCAACGTAAGTCTTACCTTGAGACTGGAACGGGTAGTCCTGGATCTTATCAGAACGGTGATTGAGTTCATACACCGTTCTTCCTGGAATTGTGGATTTTTTGTGCCATCATGGTAGCAAAATGATGAATTCTGCCGTGCTGGGAGGCTGCAGCCATCCCTGGAGGTGGAGGGCTAGCACTATGGTAACTGCACACTAAATGAAGTGGCAGCCTTGCAGATAGTAAAAAGACACACGGTAGGATTCTGTGCTCACCTCCAAGAGGTGTGGCTCAGAATTTGTAGGAAGAAGGAAGGCTAAAGTGGGTTTAAGTTCCTTTGCGCTGCCCAGAAGCTGGGCTTTTCTGGGCCCTCCAATATAACTTAGACAGACCTATTTAAAACCTCCTGGCACTGCCCTATGGGCCATGCTGCTGCCTGGAATCTCCACAATATTGTATCTTGTGGCTTGGCCCCCAGCAAGCCAGGGCTTAGTAAGGGACCTTTAAAAGGCAGCCTCATGGCTGTCTCTGCAGTGCCTATGCCACGAGCATCCCCCCCATGTCCAGAATCAGGACTTTTGGGGCCCTTTGATGCTGCTTCGGCCCTTTTACATGGTGTAAAGAGGAGTGGGGGTGAGGATCTCACCCTCAATTAATTTAAAAAGTTTTAAAAATGCAGCCCATGAGGTCAAATGCTTTTGAAAAGGCTAAGTCGCAAATATGTAGTCCAGCCCCAAAGGGCCGCACAGAAATGGTCCATGCCCACGATCCATGCCCCAAAAAGGTGCAGGCTATTGCATACGTGCATTTGAGTGCACAGTCATTGAGACTGTACGTATACATTGCAAAAGTGCTCAGGCCTAAATTTTCAAAAGTGACTGGTGATATTAGATGTCTGAATTTTTGGGTGCTCAAGTTGAGATGCCTTTAAGGGGCCTGATTTTTAGAAAGTACTGAGCACCAGCTGCCTGGAAACCCTTTCAGGTGTCTCATGTTGAGCACCCAAAAACTGATGATCACTAACCATATTGAAACATTTAGGCCTCATATACTATAGTCATCATCAGCACTATGCAAAATCCTAAAAGAGACAGGAAATGGAAGCTTCCACGCACACAGGGCTAGTTGGCTGCCTAACTAACTATTCGTAGGCATAGTCACCCAATTTGCATGCTAGAATGTGGTAATTACATAAGCAAATGTAAGCATGCAAATAGCTGCACATATTTGTGCATGGAACGCAAGACTCGTTTTAAAAAAGAAAACTGGCTCTGTTTGTGGGATTAAATAATGACTGAAGCTCTTGAACAAATAAAGCTGGGGTGAATACTAAATATAAATAGCACCTAGCACTGTACCAATCCCATGTAGCATGTGCCTCCTCTTACTTTTGTCTATTCTCTTTATTCTCTTCCCCTCTTTTTAATTCTCCATCCTGTCATACTTAACACAATACTACATAATTATTTTTAGACCTCTCCCCTGCCTTGCTTGTTTATTTTGTTGTTTAAAACTCAAGAAAAAAAACAAAGAAAGCTTTTGAACAGCATCCGCAATCTTCCCTTTAACACATTCCTAAATACAGCTGTACAGAACCTATGTTTTGCAGAGCTCATAAGTATGTTTTTACATGACTGATGTCGTGCCAATCACGTCCACCCTCTTGCATATTTACATAATCTTCCCCTTACCACCAGGTCCATCGAATCTACTGTTAAAGTGATATCAAGCATTTAATGGGATTTCAATGGAGTTAGCCACCGAGGTGCTTTTGAAAATCCCACTTGGTACGTGTCTGCATCTCTGGGTGCATAAATACCTTTAAAAATCTGTCCCTCGGTTCTGCAGTGATAGGGTGGAAAATGCCACATGGGGTGTTTCTCTATTAAAAAAACATGTTTCCATTTTCCTCTAAAACCATCACTGAAGTATTTCTATTGCTCTCAGGCTCTGTAAAATCTTGTTTTTTACACAATCAAAGGTCAGCTTTTCAGACAAGCTAGCCAGGTAAATGTGCATGCAAAATGCCCTGGCTATTTGCACATGCAGTTTATGCAGCTGTAAACACAAACTGGTGACAGTCTGCACAAATGGCTAATTAGGCTCAGTGGTGTGCACAGTCATGTCACACCTTTAACCTTCTCTTACACACAAGGTCATAATGCCTTATAAATACTGTAAATCATTTCTCTAGACAGCCAGGTTATAGAAACAGGGCCTCAAAAAAGGTGCAACCCTGAGACAGACTGAACAAGGTAATCATTTACAAGCAAAGTTAATGTTTACATTCTTTGCACCCAATTAATATTAACTGGAATGGTCAGTTATGGTTACACAATTTTACGCACCGTTTCCGAATGGCCACTGAAGATTGCCTGTGCCTTAGCAGTTATTCATTAACAGGAGGCTGGAATCGTCAGCTTCATTTGGAACTATCCCAGCTCACAAGCAAACTGCTTGCTATTGTAACAGTGTTGTGTGATTGACTTAGTGAGTATAGCACGCACCTTCTGCAATGTCAGAGATGGTATAATTCTTATATAAACACTCGCCATTGCAAGTTCTACCCCTAGGCTGGTTTTAATACAATAAATGACATATGAGGAGGGCATCTCCAGCCAGTAAATAGCTGGCTGATGGGGGTGGGAGCCCTTGGCTTTGTGCCTCAGTCCTTTCAGTCTGCTGTTAACTGCCAGGAAATGCTTGGTCTTCAGGTCATCTTTACAATGATGAACACTGAAAGGATCAAAATATGGAGAAAAGCTAATGATCAGACCAGAACAACAGACGAGGGACTCGCCATCTAGATCTGAATCCAAATCAGAGAAGAGGGAGTCAAAGTCCAGCTCTGAATCCAAATCTTTCTAAATTTCAGACTGCTCAGATGCAGCCCATTCAAGACAGGAGCAAACTATAACCTTGGATCTGGAGGTCAGGGTCAGGCCCGCTCTACCTTTTAGGTTGCAAAGCATCAGCACAACAACAGCAGCAATGCGAGGTATTAGAACATGGCCAGCCCACTCCAACTTTTTAGTATCTCGTTAACGTCCTTTTCAATATGGCTTCAGAACACATATTTTCACTCCAGGTAGACCCCGCAGAACTCCTCTTGTGTGGTTGCAGCTCTGTTGCAAGGATAACTGTTGAACTGCACATAGCAAAGGGTCTATGTTCTCCTTACAGTCCTGGTGTTTTCCTAGCAGATGAAGGCCAATAAATACAGGAACTGATAGAAATGCGAAGATTCATGCGCCACTTTTCATTATTCATAATAAATACATAGAGGAAATAATATAAGCTGGTGAAACAAATCAACCAAAAGAGACGATCCAAAGTCAGCAGCGCAGTTAGTTACCTGCTTTGATTTTGGTGCTTGTGATATCCACAACAATTGCAGGAGAAACACAAGATCCGATTCCTGACCGTATCTGCATCTTGACAGGCGAATGAAAGATTCTAAATTGCTCAAAGTCCAATCCAAAGCCCATTAAGGTCAATGGAAAACCTCCCTTTCTGATTTGGGATCTTTAACAGTTAGAAAATAAAAGAAGATAAACTATCATTTTGCAATTCACTGCTCAAGATACCATCTTTAACCAAGGGAATTTGACTGCAAATAAAAAACTGTGGCATCAAGATCACATGTGCACATATCACACAATTTCTTTCTTTTCTTTTTGTGTGTCAGGAAGTTACGCATGAGGAGGAAGGCAGTTTGGGGCTGCCATACATCCGTCCCATGATTTGTTCTTAAAATAGTCACTGGGTGGTTGACTCAAAGAGATAGTTGAAGATTTCATAAAACCACTTCTGATACCTGGTGTATGGAGGAGTCAGTTTTAGAAGTACAAAGAGCTGGCTTACTTCTGTGCCGGCTCTGTGTGCTGGATTATAAACTTGAAGCTTTCCAGGGGACTTCTAGAGGGAAAAGAAATATCATTCCCCTTTGCCAGGAAAAAGCTGTCATTTGGGATAATCCCAGATTTAAAATTTGATGGGAGGAAAATAATCTGGTAAAGGAAATCTCTAGGTAAATCCATCAGATCTCTTGTTACCATTCACATTTAGAGATACAAGAGAGAAAACACAGATAAGAACAATAAAAAGAAAAATAACCCAACAGCAACCAATATGTCAGAAAGAAAGAAATGTAAGATGTTCTTCTCTCTGTCCCTCTATTGGGAGTTGGCATTCTGACATTTTCAAAGCTGCCTAGGGAATGGAGACATTAATTTTAATGGGAAACAAGAAAATTCCTTTAGGCAGCTTTGAAAATCTCAGCCTAAAAATTCAAACCTATGTTGGATTTGTAAAGCTCCTTGGTAAAGTGGATGAGCTCTGACCATAATGACTTATACTCTGTTGGCCACGTTGTCTCACCTTGCTCATGCTGAGTAGCACCTTTCTCTGGGAATAGGCCCACCATGGAGGTGCTACTTGATATAAGTAAGGGTGTCAGAATCTGACCCCATGATTTTATATTTTAGATACTCATTGTGATTGTTGTTGTAGGGCCAGATCATATCCCTGCGTGGAAATCTCCACATAGGTGGCAGGAAACGCTGAGCCAGATCCTGAGTTGGTGTCAGTTTGTAAAACCCTATTGATCAGTGTACACTGGCTGCGGATCTGGCCCTCTCTAAGGTTTTCACTGTGGAGTTTCTTCTTCATTCTTCCACTCGGGGAAGATAGGGAGGGTCTCTCCTCACTCCCTGGGAAGAAAGTGAGCATGACTTACTGCAGGGGGCTGTCCATGCACATGCTCTGTGTCTCTGGATCAGCTCTGGACCTTGCTGCTGAGCTCTTACTTCTTGACAGTATGGCCCCATTGGGAGCCCTCTTGCCATGGACTCCCCTGGCTGCAGGACCTGCCTGATGAGGGATCCCTACCATGGAGCTGTGGATTGGCCAGGAGTCTACTGGAATCGGCATGAATCTCCCAGTGACTATTGAAAACAAGCTGGGAGATTTTAATAGGCTGCTAAAAGTCTGGTTGGTGGTGCAGTGGGGCTAAGGCAGGCTCCCTACCTGCCCTGACTCCGAGCAATTCCCGGAAGCGGCTGGCATGTCCGGCTCCTAGACACAGGGGCAGCCAGGGGGTCTCTACGCACTGTCCCTGCCCAGAGCCCTGACTCCATAGCTCCCATTGGGCAGGAACCACGGCCAGTGGGAGCTGTGGAAGTGGTGCCTGCAGGCAGGGGCAGTGTGCAGAGCCACCTGGCCGCCCCTGAGTCTAGGAGCCGGACATGCCAGCCACTTCCAGGAGCTGCCCGAGGTAAGCATCACCTAGCCGGAGCCTGCACCCCGAATCCCTTCCCTCACCCTAACCCCCAGCCCTGAGCCTCCTCCTGCACTCTGAACTCCTCGCCCCAGCCCAGAGCCCCCTCCTGCACCCCAAACCCCTCATCCCAGAGCCTGCACCCCCCAGCCGGAGCCCTCACCCCCTCATGCACCCCAACCCCTGCCCCAGCCTGAAGCCCCCTCCCACATCCTGAACCCCTCATTTCTGGCCCCACCCCAGAGCCTGAACCCCCAGCCAGAGTCTGCACCCCCTCCCGCACCTCAACCCCCTGCTCCAGCCCAGTGAAAGTGAGTGAGGGTGGGGGAGAGCAAGTGACACAAGGGGGGGGGGCGCGATGGAGTGAGTGGGGGCAGGGCCTCAAAGAAGGGGCAGGGCCTTGGGGCAGGGGCGGGGCAAGGCTGTTTGGGTTTGGGTGATTAGAAAGTTGGTAATCCGAGGTAGAGCATACAGAAATAAGGCAGCCTTAGAATAACCAAGGGAGAACACTACTGAGCGGCACAGGAAGGGACGAAAGGTGAGGTTTAAAGTGAGATTTGAACAGAGGGAGCTGATGAAGCAGAGAGATCGGAAAAGCTGTCCCAGATGGCAGGAGTCTCTCATCAGCAGTGGCAAGACTGACTATGTCTACCCTACGCAGTTAAGTCGACTTAAGTTACGTCACCGATCATCCACCGCTGTAGTGAAACTGTTTTTGCACGTCCACACATACCTTCTTGTGATGGTGGAGCACGTCCACAGTTGGTGCTCTTGCATCGACAGAGAGAGCAGTGCACTGTGGGTAGCTATCCCACTGTGCAACGCTTCGCCCTCTGCCATGGGGTATTCTGGGTGGGCTCACCGTCCCATGATGCAGTTTTCTCTATCCCATCATTCCATGGGCTTCCAACTACGTTTCACGCCACTTTTCAACAGCCTCTCCCCGACACAGCTACTGCTGCTTGTTGGAGGTGGTTTACTTATGTCGATGGGAGAGCTCTCTCCCATCGACAAAGAGTGGCTATACAAGCAATCTTATAGCAGCACAGCTGCATCAGTACAGCTGTGCTGCTGTAAACTCGCTAGTGTAGACATGGTCTAGGTCACAAAAAGCACTATGCCTCTCCTCCGGTTGGCTTTATTATGACGGCAAAGCAGGAGAGTTAAATCGGCGGGAGGAGCACGGCACTGTGTACACCTCCACAGTTAGGTCGACTTAAGGCTGAGAATGGACTGAAAAGAATCTGTTGCTAGATGAGCCAGGGGAATTGGGAGTAAGAGGGAGGGGAGGTCTGTTTGGGAATTGCTAACACTGCCTATCTAGAAAACATGCTGATTCATAAACTTTATGTATAGGCTTTTGTCTTGTGCTTCTCACTGTCAAATCTGGGCCCCTCACAGTACTGGGGAATTAAGGGCCAGATTTTTACAGAAGTGCTCAATACCTAAAGCTGGGGCCAGGTTTTTAAAAGAACTCAGCTCCCATTTAGGCACCAGAATAAACAGCTGCTTTTCCAAAGAGCTCAGCACAGCAGGTATCGCTTAGGTATCACAGTGGGAGCTGCTGTTTCCTTCCTGGGACATCCTCTTCCAACTGATTGAATTTAAGGCTAGGTTTTCAAAAGAACTCAGCTTCCATTTAGGCACCATTTATGCCAGATTATTAATACGGGGCCAGCACCCAATGTGCTTTTTTGCAAACCTGGCCCCAATTTTGAATGCTGAGCACTTGAACATTAGCCCCCCAAGCTTTTTAGAAAATCTGGCTCTAAGTGACATGCCCAAGGTTACATACAGGGTGGATTCTGACCCCACTGAAGTCAATGGGAGCCAGGATTTCACCCAGAAAGTCTATGGCAGAGCTAGGGTTGCTCTGGGCTGGGACAGGGGGTTGGGGTTAGGAGGGAGCTCTGTGCTGGGGCTGCGGGGTTCAGAGTGCGGGAGGGGGCTCAGGGCTGGGGCAGGGGGTTGGGATGGGGGAGGGAGTTCAGGATGCAGGCTCTGGGAGGGAGTTTGGGTGCGAGAGGGAGCTCAGGGCTAGGGCAGGGGTTGGGGTGAGGGCTCCAACTGGAGGTGTGGGCTCTGGGGTGGGGCCGGAGATGAAGGGTTTGGGCTGCAGGAGGGGCCTCAGGGCTGGGCCAAGAGGTTTGGAGTGCGGGAGGGGGCTCAGGGCTGGGGGTTGGGGCATGGGAGGGGGGCAGGCTCCGGGAGGGAGTTTTGGTGTGGGAGGGAGCTCAGGGATAAGGCAGGGGATTGGGGTGCAAGAGTGGGTGTGGGGTGCAGGCTCCAGGAGGGAATTTGGGTGCAGGAGGGGGCTCGAGGGCTGGGGCAGGGGGTTGGGCGTGGGAGGGGGTGAGGGGTGCAGGCTCTGGCTGGTGCTTACCTCTGGCAGCTCCCGGAAGTGGCCAGTATGTCCCTCTGGCTCTTAGGTGGAGATGCGGCCAGGGGGCTCTGCGCCACGTGCTGCTCCTGCCCGCAGACGCCGTCCCAGCAGCTCCCATTGGCTGCAGGTTCCCAGCCAATGGGAGCTGTGGAACCGGCATTCGGGGCAGTGCACGGAGCTCCCTCACCACCCTTACACTTAGGAGCCAGAGGGACATGCTGGCCATTTCCGGGAGCTGCGCAGAGTTGGGTAGGGAGCCTGCCACCACACTGCAACCGGACTTTTAATGGCCCAGTCAGAGGTGCTGACTGGAGCCACCAGGATCCCTTTTCGACCAGGCCTTCCGGTCGAAAACCGGACACCGGGCAACCTTAGGCAGAGCCAAGAATGAACCCAGATCTCCTGAGTCCCATTCCTGTGCCTTAACCAAAAGATTCTCCTTCCTGTACAGATGAGAATCTTCATACATTTTGATGCATCATTTCTGAATAACTGGATTGAAGGAAAATAGACACATACGAGACTGCGGAAGGTGGATTTTAATGGAACTTCTGTTTTTGTTTTCTGCAGGAACTACATTAGTTCTTCAATCTTTGCTTCCAACTTCCCGGTGTCAGTACCAGTAATTTCGCAAATCTAGTTACAAACAAACAGACAAAACAAAACAACAACAAAAGAAGGTTTACTTTGCAAAAATGTCTGATTTGATAAAGCAGTAAATTGCAATTTAGAAAGTTCCTTTTTAAAAAAATGTTTGGGATAAACAATAAAATTTCATAAGAATTGCACACTAAAGCTCTGATTCTGCAACCACTCACACACCTGCATAACCTTACACATGGTTGAGATTCATATTCAAGGATTGTTCTAACACAGAGACAGAGATTTTGGATTCCTCCTATTACGCTCTGATTCAGCAAAGCATTTAAACATGTGCTTAACTTTAAACACATGCTTAAGTCCCATTTACTTTGAGGGAAAATAGGCCAGGGCCGGCTCTAGGTTTTTTGCTGCCCCAAGCAAAAAAATTTTTGGCTGCCCCCCACCCCAGCCCTGGGCTCTCCCCCTCCCTCCCCCCCAACTGCACCCTCCTGCCGCCCCAGCCCTGGGTCACTGGTAACTCACTCCCAGGGCGGGTCATTCAGCAGGAATTTTGGATGTGCACAGAACACAGACAGGATTGGTTCCCATATGGTTACAGAACTGCAGTAAAGTGGAACAATTTTCAGCTTGTGTGACTGGAGGATATCTGGATGCATATTATAAGACTGTCCTACATAAATGAGAAAAAGTTGAGGTGCCTTTATTATTCTTTTGTTCCATTCTTTGTTTCTATGGGGAATGCACTATCACGGTCTTCCTTTTAAACAAATAAAACTAAAACTTAAAACAAAACACACAAAAAAGGAATGGCTGTTGAAAATAGCAATTCCAGTCCTAATAACCACTGGGAAGCATTTCTTGCTCAATTTATTCTACTTTTTCTACAGCAAGTTACAGTGGATCAGTATATATGATTTGGGGGAAAAGAAGTAACAGCTGCCCAAATTGAGCTTGAGCACTCCTTAATTTTGAGGGTGTTCAAATCTGGAAGGCAGGTGCTGGATTCCCTTTCTGAATATTAGCTATATCTGGAAAGGAAAAGTCAATTTCTGCTTCCATGGCTCAGAAGTGGAAATCCTCCTAAGTGCCTGGTACTGTATCTAAAGCTGCCCAGGTCCAGAGTCTCTCCTCCCCCTTACTTTTCATTTTAAATTCTAGTGGGATCCACATATCTCCCTTGCTAGGCTTCAGATAGAGAGGTGCACCATCCATTTAGTCCCCCCAATTCCTTCTTTGGGGGAGAGCCCAGGGCTGGGGCGGCAGGAGGTGCGGGTGGGGGGAGAGCCCAGGGCTGGGG
>NW_020699373.1:9442945-9455139 GCF_002925995.2 Terrapene triunguis | reverse complement strand
GGGGGGGGGGGGGGGCGGCAAAAAACCTAGAGCTGGCTCTGGCCCTACCATTTACAGCAAGCTGCAGATTTCAGTTCCATACTCCTTCCCCCACCCTTTCCTGTTGCTAGTGGCCAAGGGAATGCTGGGAAATGTAGTTCTTTCCCTGCTCCAGGGCTGGCTCTATAGGCAGGGAGCTAACCAAGGAACTACAGCTCCCAGGGCCCCCTGTTGGTTCTCAGCTCCCAGGCTGGATTCTTGCGCCCCTTGCAAATCTGCCGCCCCAAGCAACTGCTTGCTTTGCTGGTGCCTAGAGCCGGCCCTGAAATAGGCACATACTTAAATGTTTTGCTGAATCAGGTCCCTAAAAGCAAAACTACCTTGTCTTCACTTCTAGGAGGCCTGTCCATTGATCAGTGAGCCTCTCTGTCTATGTAATCTATATTTTTTCAGTCATCTATAGTCATCTAAGTTATTTTATAAGTATTCAGTGAGTCTGATGCTTTACCTTTAACAAGAAGACTTACATGAGCTCTCAGAACCATTTTTGACCTAGCTGTGACAGTCTATCACATGAGGTTTTGCTGACTAAGCAAGTCAACTTAATAGTTCCATGTTCCTTTTTACAAAGTTAAAGGGAAAGGGAAATAAGGGGGTAGGAGAGGATCTGTGGATTAAAAAGTGGACTGTATTTAATGCCATCTGTAAAGCAAATCATTTTGGTTCTTTTTTAATAGCATTCAGTCTTCTAACAGAGGGGTCCACAACACAAGAGGATGTTACATAGACTACTAATAGGACAAACCATTGTGATGGGGATATTAGATATAGACCAAACCTTGGCTGAACCACGTGAATGGATGTGAACTATTTTGTGCATTATAGTACATTGTAGCCCCAAAGGCAAATAATGTGTATGTTATATCACCCAGTATGCTATGGGATCCTGTGGTAGAGCTCCTTGGGGTAATCTTCTGTGACAAACTTAGCTCTGGAATCCCAAAACTGTACCATGCATTCCCTGCAAGTCACCTACAGACTGTCTGTGTGCCTGTGATCACACCCAAATCACCACACCCAAACACTGTGTCTTGGAATAGCACTATGACATTTGGAGCAGATCAGTCAGAATTGCCATACAAGGACAAAACACGATGCAGACAGGATGAAAGGACAAAATGGTCCATCTTGTTGGAGATCCTGTTTCTTATGATCATCATAGAACTGGATGTTTCAGAAGAAAGTGAACACCCACCTCCCCCCACCCCACATATTTCACCTAGCTAATTGTGCAGTAATTTACCATGGATACAGATACAGTTTCTCTGGTAAGCAGCTTAGGCTGTGCATTGTCAGGATATCATTGTGGATAAGAGACTTATTCATGTGAGAATATCACTATGCTATTTGCTTCAATAATATCCTGTGGCAGCAGTGTGTTCAACAGGTTAAACGGATGAAAAAATAATTCCCTTTTACACACTTCAAATGTGTTGTCTTTTTAGCCCAATTGTCAAAAGCTGCCTCAAAATTATGCCCATAGTTTTTTGCAACCAAGTTTTTCCATCTTCATCCTTGCACCTCAGATTTGCATGTGCAAATTGCAACTGGTCTCACAAATTGCATAGTTGCATATCTAACTACTACCCATCAGTCTCTTGAGCCAGAGCCCACTGAAGTCAATGGGAGTCTTTCCAATGACATCAGTGGCCTCTGGATCAACCCTATGTGCAAAAATGCAGTGTCACAAATAACTGAGCATCTGTCCACACAAAATTTGGAGTGCAATTGCAAAGGGTAGGTTTGGCACTTTATTTCATTGATTGATCCCTTGACCCTGTATTTTATGACTGGATCAAGAGAAGCACTCTATTAGCCTTCACTCTATTCTTCATTATTTTAAATACCTCTAGCCTATCTCCTTTTATCAATGCCAACACTAGTGTTTTGGTTGCCCTAAGCAAACAGGATTGAAAGCCAGCTTGTGAACTTTCCACCGGGCTGCGTAGTACAGTGATTTAACATGCTACAGCCTCTCATTTCCACAGACCTGGCTTCAGTGCCTGACGCAAAATCCGCGTAGTTTTGTGCTCTCATTGTAGCCCCTTGACCCATGCACATTTTTCTAGGCTAGAAGACCACCACACAATTCAACACAATTCTTCACAATACCTTCTGCATCGGAGAGAGACCCATGACTGGCAAAATGGGGATGTTGCAGGCCAGGACTGTGGCAGACCACAGTACTTGATGACTGTCCTAGGGCAGTCCCACTTGGAGCGCCCTCCTGCGGCAGGTCATGACATGACATGTGCACTGTCTCAGGTTATCCTTTCAGAGTCCCCGTCACTTCACTTTAGGCTCAAAGTGACACAATTATACCCTGATTGCTTTATAATATACCAGTCCCATTATGCAAATGGTCCCAAACAAGTTCCCAGGCATGGTCTATTTCTCACCCCAGTGCAAGTAGTCATTAAAACTTAAGGCATTTCATCCCTCGATGTCCCACATAGCACACACTGGCACCTCTGATCCACACCTGGAGTCTCTGTCCATCCTCTCCTGTCCTTATCCGAGGACAGCCACCACAGCCTTTCCCAGTGGATTCAAATCCCACTCTTCCCAGCAAGAACCCCCTACAGCCTCTCTGATGGGGAGCATTCTTGTTTGAGGTGCATCTTCACTTCCCCCTGACCCTCTTCTAGTTCCTCTGCGTCCAGTTCTCCAGCCCTGGAGATCTCGGAGGATAAGCGCCTCTGCTGCTCCCCTGCCTTCTAAGCTCTCCAGCCCTGGTGCGGGGATGCTCTCTTTGCATTCAGCCTTCCCCCAGGAAGTACCTTTGGCTTCCTTCCGGGACCTCCTCCAGTGCTCCTGGTATCTGGGAGCTTTTTCATACCCCTGGCTGAATCCGACTCCTCTGACTCCCTCTTACTGGGTCTCTCCCTGATTCTTTATAGACCCCAGGTGCTGCCCTGTTCTATTAAGTGGCCAAATTGGGAGCACCTATTCTGGCACAGGGGAACTGGACCTGCTTCATTCACAGGGACCAGTCACCCTGTGACAATGACCCACTTGTCTGATCTAGAGATGGACCCAGAGAAAAACCCCACCTGCTTCGGAAATCTGCAGATGTTTGGTTCTAGATCCAAACTCTTGAATGGGTTGAATCAAAACTCTGGAACTCAACATCCCCAGATTTTTGGGAAAATTCAGATCAAGACTCAAACTATGTGGCTCAAATCCCACAGCTGAGTTTTTTCTTTTGCAAAAGGACTTATTTTCTTAGGCACTCGTTTCACACAAAAGCCTGAAATATTTAAAAAATAGAAGCCTTTTTACTCAGTGCAATTGTCACGGAGTGTGGGGGAGTCAGGGCTCCGCACCCCCCACTTCCTGCGATTCACCGTGACTCTCAGCCAGCCAGTAAAACAGGTTTATTAGACAACAGGAACACAGTCTAAAACAGAACCTGTAGGTACAGAAAACAGGACCCTTCAGCCAGGTCTATCTTGGGGGGTAGGGAGCCCAGACCCAGGTTCTGGGCCTCCCTCCGCTTCCCCAGCCAGCTCCAAACTGGCATTCCCTCCAGCCCCTCCTCTGGTCTTTTGTCATTTTCCCAGACCAGGAGGCCACCTGATCTCTTTGTTTTCCAACACCTTCAGTTGGCACCTTGCAGGGGAGGGCCCCAAGCCATCAGTTGCCAGGAGACAGGGTGTCGGCCATTCTCTGTGCAGACGGCATCACACCTGCCCTCTAGGGCTATGCAACAATCACACACCCTTATCCCCCCACCTATATACTTAAAAAATGCATAGGGGAAACGGAGGCACCCATACAGTATTTAGAAAAAACATTAAGAACGTTCCCACTTCGTCACAGCAATGTGGGCAGGAGTTTCAGAGAAATCCTTCTGAACCAGGCCTAGTCGTCATTAGGAAGGGATAGAGCCAGTTATTAGCCTTTGCTGTCATACTAATAAAACAAAGACCCACAATTATCATTTATGTCGCTATACAATACCTTTTCCGTTTTCTTGTACATCTGGAATGTCGGCATGGCGATAATTTTACAAGAATTAGCCACGTCCTAGAAAAGTGAGAAAAATGCCTGTAAAATCATCTGTCAAACTAGTTCTAGAACCATTCATTAAAACCCAAGGGCATGCTTTCAGGCAAATAGCTATAATAATAATAATAAAGAATGAGTCAAGAGAAATACAGGAAATTCACCTGTAAGATAAAAAAACCCAGAAAAGCTGTTTGCATAGTACCGTTGAGCTATTATGTGGCAAGATAACACACAGTACACAGAAAGATTACTCACGAGAATGCCTTACAAAGCATTCAGCAAGGTGCCTTTGGTGCTTGTCATTCATGCTGAAGACAATTGAGTCAGTGAGAGCGTTTGCACTACTGTGCTGCTTGTACAACCCCTATAAGGACTTCATTATTCATAGTTTTACCTTGCCACTTGATATATGCACAACAGCTTGAAGGGGCTGTTGAGATTTTTCTAGCTCTTTGATATGCTGATGTGAAAATGTCCATATTGCACAGCTGTAGATGAAGGCAGAAAGTGCTTGCAGGGGTTCTCAAACTGGGGGTCGGGACCCCTCAGGGGGTTGCGAGGTTATTACATGGGGGTCGTGAGCTGTCAGCCTCCAACCTAAACCCCGCTTTGCCTCCAGCATTTATAATGGCGTTAAATATATAAAAAAGTGATTTTAATTTATAAGGGGGGGTCGCACTCAGAGGCTCGCTGTGTGAAAGGGGTCACCAGTACAAACATTTGAGAACCACTGTGCTACAGCATGGTAAATAAAATGTCAGCTCTTTAAAAAGAGGCAATGGAATGTCCAGCTAATCCTTTATGGCTACTTGGTATCTCTGCTATTAGCTGGAGAGCCTACGCTATTTTTAGTAAAATGCTATGGACTTCGTTTGCTTTGGCTGTTAGGGTGACCAGCAGTCCTGATTTTATAGGGATAGTCTCCGATATTTGGGGCTTTGTCTTATATAGGCACCAATTCCCCCCCTTGCCCACCTCCCCACCTGATTTTTCACACTTGCTGTCTGGTCACCCTATCGGCTGTGCAGTGCCAGATCTGCCGCTGGTGTAAACTGGCGTGGCGCCGTTAAATTCAGTGGAACTATGCTGAACAACAGCAGTTGAGGACATGGCACTGCACCCTCCAGAGCAAATAAAGGGGGATGCTCTAAATTTAAGCACCACTGAGAATGAAAAATCTCAGGACAAAGATTTTTCAAAAAGCCGGCAGTTTGTTATCCTTTACTATCTATATCCGTATTGGTGACTCACAGTATCGGTATCAGGGACGTGGCCTTGAATCTGCTCTAAATGACACCTGTGTAAATCAGGAGTAATTGCATTGAAGTCAATGCCTGGTACGTCCTTCCAAAATCAGGACCTATCTGTACTGCCACGTTTGACAAAGCTGTGTTTGGCGCTGGCTTTGCAAAACACAATCAGTCAGGTTTTTGATGTGGCAAAGATCAAAACCAAAGGTGATCTGAATCTGGTTCCATTTTATTTGAATGATCAACATTTGGAGAGTAGGCAGCCATTTCACACAGGTGTTCTGTTTTGGCCCATTTCTAATCTATATTAAATCACTAGCTACTAATGTCCTCTGTGGAAATGGAATTGTATTTTGATATCTGATTTTCTTGACAAAAGGGACATGGAAGGTAAGATCTTGCAATCTCTTGCAGTCAGTGGGACTGACTTCTTAGGTGAGTAGGGGCTACTTATTGAATGCACAGATCAAGGTCTAACATTAAAGACAGTGAAGAGTTTTGAGAGCTACTGATGATAAAAGCCAGGTATTCATTAACTATTATTATACCATGAACATGATTTCAATAGCATGATTTCAACTAACCTGGGTTCAATAGCTTACCTCTGCCAGATCGATATCCACACTACAGAACATCACATTGTCATACCGAACGGCCAGGTCCTTTAGGAATAAATGGAATACATACACTTGTTTGCTGAAGTACCATTAATAAGCATAGCAATATGTCAGCGTTATATCTCCAGTACAGAAGCTACACTATTAAAAATAGTTGGAGTTTCGTATTAAATCACAGATCTAGTAATGGCCAGAGAAGGGCTGTGGGATTCTCTCCAGAAATGGTGCATTCTGATGGAATGAACATTCCGCTGAGATTTCCCACTGGGTGCCCCTAATTGGTTTTATTTTCTGCTTTGGGCTGGGAACTGAACTCTGCTTGCACTCCTAGATCCCTCCAGATGTGATGCCTCCGGGTCGTTGCTGAAGCAAATTGGCAGGGCCGTGTTGGGAAGCTTCCTTGGCTGCTGCCGGTGCTGTACTTGTTACAGGGGTAGGAAAGTTCAGGAGTCCAGCGCTGGCTTCTCTCACAAGCACTAGATTCAAGTCAGCAGCCCACCGTTTACCCAGAAATTCTGGGAAAATATTGGAAGCGATTCGAGGGGAACCAGAACCAAACCTCCGGCCTTCAGGGATTTGCTCCCAGATCTAAATGTCACATTTGGCCACTAATTTCATACAAGCGGCCAGATCCAAACACCCCCAGACGTGCTGGTGTTCGGAAGCCACTGCCTGGCTCACCGGAAGAGCCCATCTGTAGATGAGATGTACACTGTCCCAGCAGATTCACAGAGACAGGATTGGAGCAAGTCCTGGCTCAGCAGCACACAGCCAGCACTGTGCGCCGTGGAGGACTGTGGACTTTTCTCCTGGCGCTGGAGCCACTCCTCAGCCACTAGTGCGTTATTAGGGTTGCAGTCGCTTCCGCTGTGCCCCTCTAACCCCACTTCCATCTGTCGGGCTGTCCAGTATGGCCAGGAAGTCACAGAGCCATTGGTCACATCCCCATCCCTTCCCTGGCTCAGCCCCCTCTCACCCTAAACCCAACCCCTGCACTGGGAACACAGGGATCCTCTGTGGAGCAATCCACTGCATAGACTTCTGGGATCCTGCCTCTCCCCTGTGCAGAGGAACCAGAACAGTGGCATGAAGCCCAGGCACAGTGGGATGAAGGACAGTGTTTGCCTCTTAGCATTCACATGGTGCTTTACATCCCCTGAGCATCATCCAATCAACGGACTTGCCCTCCTCTTCTGTCTTTTTAGACCCCTGATAGGAGTGAGAGGCTCTAGCTTCACTCCATTGGCAGCAACAGCGCGACACCAGTGTAAAGCTGGAGTAAGGCCGTGCTGAATCACGCCCTCCATTTCCCAGGACATACTAGAAGGTTCCAGGGAAAGGGAGTCTCTTCGGGGGCTCTCTCATGTTATTAGCTACTCATTCTATGCTAATAGCTGGTGGGTCAAGCCTCTCATTAGACTCTGCCTGATTAAAACAGTTGCTGAGCAACAAATGAGCATGGCTGCAACACAGCACCTATCCACAGGGAGCCAATTAGAACAACAGTTGTGTGTGTGTATGGGGGGAATGCTTAATTCTCCATCATATGACATTAGCCTGCTGTCTTCCTAGCAGGCATCACCAGATTCATCCTCCTTCCACGGGCAGTGATCCTGCCTGACAGGTCACAGAGAGCAGCTTTCAAGGCAGCGTCCGTATGTGTTTCACTGGAAAGACACTGAATCATCTGAACAAGTCCCGACACTGATTTTAACATAAGCCTACATCACTTGCTCGCTCAGTTGTTTATAATGCTGTGAAGACGTCTCTTTTGCTTTTCCTTGTATGGAAATCCGGAGCAACATCATTCCCCTGTGTGAAAGCGAAAGATGGCAAGAAAATCCCCAGTGTTTCAAAATACATTCTGCAGCTACCCTCGTCAGTTCTAGAGAAGCTGGAAATCCCTGACCCTGCATGGGAAGGGGAGATCGGGTGTCAGGGATCTTGATTAATAAAGGGTCAGTGAGCTGTGTAAACTAGATTTATACTTCTTTGCACCACTTCAGTGATGCAAAGCAGCCAGAGCACATGGGTGATTCTGCTCCCACCTGTTTGCAACTCATTTTGGGCCAGATTCTGATACGCCAAGTCATGTTGAGTAGCTCCTCCCATCACAAGCAGGCCCCATGAAGCTAATGGGGCTATTTGTAGAGTGAGAATAAGGATCAGAATAGACCCATTGGCAAACCAGAATCCATCAGCATTTTAATTCCCACGGGATGACATGAGATAAAGCATTCTCCAAAGAATTCCCTGTTGAAATCCCCAGAGACCATTGTTTTCATCATCTCTGTGCTAGCAGTGCGGGTGAATCCATTTTCTTGAGTATTCACTGAACAGTAAAATCCTGTCCTCAGGCTTGTGCATACTGAAAAAGTGGAGCCCCCAACAAATATCCTGGCCTCCTCTGGGCAGACCTCGGTCCTGGCTATACTAGACAATTGCTGACAGTCCCACCTGCGAGTCTCTCAGCAGCAGCCCCGGCATGGACGCTTAGCCTGAAAAAGACGTGTTTTGTTCCTGACTTCTGTGCAGTGGAGTACAGGAAACAGACCAGACAAGCAACCCAATCAGTAACTAGCGCACAGTGGGATAGTAGTGGAAAGACTCTCATCACCCCCTTTTATCTACAGAACAAATACAGCCCGGGCAGTGGCAGTGTCAGCTTCTATACTCTGACTCACCGATGGCCCTCAGCCCTGAGCCTGAGAGATCACTTCTGGGGTTGGAGGGCAGAGCAGAGAAACAGAGAGGAGGGAGAAGCCCTATTAAATCATCCTGTCCATTTCCCTGGCAGTGCAGGCCTCCTTTACAGGGAGGTATTGCAATATCCTACAGTAATGCCCTGCAGCGCACTATGGTCATCATGCATTGTTTAGAGGCCATCATTGGAGAAAATGAAGTAAAGGAAGAGTTGTTCACTCTAGTACATTTCCCAGTGTTTTGTTGAGACGAGTATTAAAAGACCAAAGTGACGGGGCTTCTATAATTGCCCTTGGTGGAGACGATTCAACAGTTCGATAGACCTCACTGTCCCATGGTTGTTCAATATAAGTTTTCCCCTAATCCCGCACCATCAGTCTTTGGGCATGTCTACACAGCAGCCGAGTGGTGTGATTCCCAACTCCTGCAGACGCTAGCTCTCGTCGAGCTAGCCCCTAAACACAGTAGTGTGGCCATGGCGGCATCAGCAGCAGCTTGGGCTGGCTGCCTGAGTACTTGCCTAGGGTCTCCGCCAGGCTCAGACTTGGGGCAGCTAGCCCCTCCCGCTAGCCACCCCCAGTACACTAGCTTGAGTAGAGAGGGAATGTGTATGTCTACGTGAGCTTGGAATCACACCTCCCAACTGCTGTGTAGACATATCCCTCGTCCATTCCCTGTGTAGTTCCATCTTCATGCTGAATCAGAGAGACAACAACGGTGCCAATGCAGTGATGGTCTTTGTGAAGGCTGGCAAGGAAAAGTTGGTCCAAGTGCAGAAAAAGCAGATTCACAAGGGCTCAAGCCCCCTTTTCATGCACTGGCACAGTGATGTTTTTGTGCTTCCTGGTTGCGATACTCCTGACACACAGCAGCAATGCAGCAGGGTTGGAGGCTCCTTTGTCTGCCTGCTGAGCCCCAACTAATATCACAGCTGCATGCTCATCTGGGAGGGTTTTGTAAGGTGCCCGCCTGCTCACTGGGAACTGGACTGAGACTCTCAGCTCCTTTCATGTAGGGCACCAGCACATGGGACTAAATATCAGTGACTGACCCCTTGGCTGAGATTTGAACTGGTGACCTGCATTCCTCTGTTTGTTTTCATCTCTCACAGGCGGGCAAGGTGCAAAAGAGTGAAGGGTTTTCTTTTGGAAGAGTTTATGCTTCTCAGTCCTCAGTCTCATAACTGTTTACATCATTGCTTTTTAAACATTACCACAGCTTGCAGCAAAACCACCAATGGGGCCTGATTTTGATTCATTAAGATGTTTCCACGCCAGGGTGTCACTTTAAGAGCTTTGCTAAAAGCCTGTTGTCTCTAATGGATGGAAACATTCTCCATCTAACTTTGTTGCTGATTTCCGGTATTAGACATTTTCACTGTAGGTTATTATGAGCCCTTGGGTTCCTGGAGTCCTTAATGCACTTTCTAATTGTTCTAAGTGATAAGAGCGCTGCACAGATAAAACCAAGAGATCGATACAAGTGAGGGCCAAGTTCTTGCAATCAAATCTGTGTGAGAGGACCTCTGAACCAGTCTGTTGACTTCAGTGGGACTCTGCACAGGCACAGGGGTCTGCCTCTGCGGATCCTTTTGCAGAATCAGGGCATAGGATCAGAACAATTATACAGCACTGAAATGTAAATGTCACTAGAATAATATTACTAGCTAGGACTTCATTTTCTGGGTTCTTGGTAAGCTCTGGTTAATGAATCCTCACAGCACCACAGAGAGATAGGTAAGTATGATTGTCCCTGTTTGCCAGAGAGAGGGGGTCTATGTCTCAGCTGGAAGTAGAACTCAGGAGTTCATAGATTTTAAGGCCAGAAGGCACCATAATGATTATCTAGTCTGACCTCCTGCACAGCACAGGCCATACAATTCCACCCTGCATCAGGTCCACAACTTCCTGCCTCCTAGGTCTGCGCCTCATTCTCTCTCTCTCTCTTGCTCTCTCATTCAGGGCTATAAGCTACAGCGTGCAGAAGGGTGTGTGCAAAGGTGCACCGCTCCTGACGGCATTGTCTGCAGGAGGCGTAGTACCTCTCCTCGGGGGGTGCACACAGCAATGGCAGATGCTTCTACACTCTTTTACCTTCTCACACCATCCCAGCTCCGCTGGTCCGGACAGCAGGTGGGAGGTTCTACCTTTGTCCCACGATCCCTTATGGGATTTCTAGCATGGCTGTAGGCCCTCGACTCCCCTAGTCCTTGCTTGCACCGCGGGAACACAAGGCCTGAGACTGTGCTTTGCCCCCATGCAGGGGCACAAGGGAAGTCAGGTTCATTCTGCACTCTTTCCCCATGTGTCACCTATGCAGAACTAGGCACAATCTAGCCCTAAGTGTTCAGAGGAAGAGAACTCCCCATGAATTCAGGTGGGAGACAGGTAACGCTGGTTCAAATTCAGAAATGGAGAGGACCCGGGAAGAGGGTGAGGAGTGAGGATAGCAGCAGGTCTAGCCACACTGCCCAAGTGAACGGGGCATATTTTGAAGGAGCTCCAATCTTTTTACTTCCAGAAATCAAGGCTGTGCCTTTTCTCCCTATAAAATTACTTGAAGGCTCAGAGCACGTGTTTTATGTCCAAAGGACAATATAGGTGTCCCCTCCCATGGATGTAGATCATATATCCAGGATGCAATGGAGTGGTGAATGCCTTCCTTTCTAATTCAACACTGGCCCTTTCTGCAAAGAAAAGTCAAAGGGACACTCTATGGACTAGAGTTTCAGCTACACAGGTGTAAATCTTGAGTAACTCCATTGACCTCAATAGAGTTGTTCTGGATTTACATCAGACTCTGACCTTGTGGGTTTTTTCCCATGCAATGTCAATTCCCGCACCCCATTCTGGGAGTGGCATGGGATGGCAATACTGTACTCACACGAATGACAGGATCGGTTGCTTTGCAAGGTCCGCACCATTTTGCCGAAAAGTCAACGACGACGAGTTTGGAGCCTGCGGCCTTCAAAAAATCATCAAATTCACTCTGAAATGAACACATTTGCGTGAAAAGGAAGAGTTGCTGCATAGGCAGTGGATAAAGTTTTAACAACCTGAAGATTGTTGGCAAATGCATGACAAACAAACTATTTGCTCTACTGGACTCTTCTAATGTTTAACGAGAGAACTACACTTCAGCCCTGATTAACTTTCATTTGTGTTAAATTAAACAGCACAAATATATAAATATGGGAAGCATCACAACAACACACTCCATAAGATGGTCATGGTAATCATCATAGAAACTCCTTTGTTTTCACAGACCATGGTGCAATGATACAAGCTCTGCTAATATCGATTGCAAACCATTATAAAAATTGGATGTTAAAAAGTCCCACTCATAGCAATGACATCAGCGTTCCGATAGTAACTAGTACACTCCAAAGAGGAAAAAGCAGAGGGAGACTGCAAAAGAGGAAAAAGATGAATGAAATAAGGCACATACAGCATGAAAATAAAAAGACATGATGGTCTTGTAAAGGCAAAATAATCTGGTGGCCATCTTGGATCCTCTTAAGGACAACTAGGCGTCCATCTTTGTGAGCCTTCTTGCTCCTTCCCCACCCTAGTTT